>NW_012105377.1:71463-113151 GCF_000951045.1 Mandrillus leucophaeus
GGACTTTGGCTTTGCCTAGCATGTGGAATAAGGGTACTCTCACATGGTTGGAAGTCTTGGGGGGACACCAGATAACAGATATTTGTATTACAGTTTATGAGCTGTGACCCTAACGGTGAACTGGGTCCCATATGTTTTGCTAAGCACTTCACATTCATAAATTCACTGAATCTGTAGAGGTACAAATTGTTGCCCCCATCTTAGAAATGAGGAAGCAAGTTCGGGGAAGGTGAGTAACTTGCCCAAGGGTGCAGAATTATGTAGTGCCCAGGTTCAAGCCCAGGGCTGTTGGACTCCACATGTTCGTAGCCGCCCTTCTGAATTGCTAGCTGCTGCCACCATGCTGCTCAACCACAGACCACTCTGTGGCTCTGAGATCCCTCACGACTTCTCTCACAACCTTCTTGCTTATCTTCCACTTACCAATTTTCTTTTTTACCCTCCCTCTCCACCTCCAATGCAATATCTGCTGTCCCCTGGAGGTGCCCCACCATCTTCCGAGGGCCTCTCTCTCCCTACATTTCCATGCCACAGACACCACGTCACATTCATTTACACATCAGATCCTCAGCCTCCTCGAGGTTAGGAGATGTGTCTGAGGCCACAGAGGAAGAGACAAGACTGGGTGCTCTCTAGGGATGCTTTCTCCCTAGTGACATGAATGGTTCTGTCTAAAGGCAGGCAGTGGCCAAGATGGCTGCCAGAGCACCCATCTGTTGTCCTGCAATTCCGGGGCCACTGCTTCTGCCCTAACTGCTCTTTCTGCTTTAATGCTTGCCCCTTTAGTCTGTTCTACACATGGCAGCCAGGGTGATTCTTTTCAAATTGAAAGTTAGAGCTCCTCACTCCTAGGCTTAAAATTCCCCCAATGGCTTCCATTACGTTGAGAATGAAAATCAAAACTCTTGCCACGGTCCTCAAGCCTCTGCATGATCTGGCCCCTGCCTACCTCTCTGCCTTCAAATCCTCCTACTCTCTGCCTCATTCACTCGCCCCCAGCTTCCGTGGTCTCTTCACCACTTCTTTATGATGCCAAGGGCCTTCGGTCACACCTTGCTTTCCTTTGCATGCCGCACCCCCTCCGATATCCACATGCTCATTCTTCACGTTAGTCTCCTCAGAGAGGCCTTTGGTGGCTGTCCGTGCATCGTATCTAGGTAGCACTCTCCTATAATCATCTTCTACTCCCTAAGTCTGTGCTATTTTTCCTTCTAGGACCTGTCACTAACGATACACTGCATGGCTATTTGTTTATTGTCTATCTCCTATTCAAATGGAAGCTCCTTGAGAGCAAGGATTTTATTCATCTTGCTCACCCTAAATCCTCAGTGTCTGAAAGAGCGAGCTCATAACAGGCACTTCTTTCCTTTTTTTTTTTTTCTTCTTTTTTGATGCGTAGTCTCGCTCTGTTGCCCAGGCTGGAATGCAAGTGGTGTGATGATGGCTCACTGCAGCCTCAACCCCCTGGGCTCAAGCAATTCTCCCACCTCTCAGCCTCCCAAGTGTGTCACAACACCCAGCTAATTTTTGTATTTTTTTGTAGAAATGAGGTTTCACCATATCACCCAGGCTGGTCTTGAACTCCCTGGCTCAAGCTATCCAGCTGTCAGATTCCCAAAGTGCCAGGATTTCAGGCGTGAGCCACCATGCCTGGCCTATAATAGGCGTTTCAAATATATTATAGGTACTTCAAAAACATTTAAGAGCAAATAAATGCATTTCTCAGAATTGTTCTAAAGTGAAAGGCTTAAAGTCTGGCCTGTTCCGTACATAACTGGGAACTGGGAGAGACTGGGAGAGGTGTAACATGCACATAAATACCTGACTGGGAGAGAACGTGTATCACTCAGGTCCTGTAAGAAAGTACATAAGTGGGTTGATCTGATGACAGTCTAATAAAGGGGCAAATGTGTGCACAAGACTTGGGGAACCCCCACAGCTAGCATCCTACCCCAGGATTAATGACAGGTCTGAAGGACAAGGAGGGAGCAGCTCCCAGGACAGGCACAGAGAGGGCTGTGCTGCGAGGGCCCCGATGGGCCAGAGGGATAGGCCAGCCTGCAGTGGCCCCAGAGGGAGCGACCCAGGAGAATGAATACCCCAGCCTCATTTCCCTCCCTCTCTCTTATCTCCTGCCAGGACTTCCCTTCGTTTGACCCCTAACAGGAAGCCTGATGATCAGTGAGAAAGAGCTGGTTGATGCAGTCCGTCTAGGACACAGAGTAGGATGCAGAAGTGTGGAGAGGGACCTGGAAGGACAAACAGAGGGTCTCCAGGAGAGAAGGCAAAGATATCTAGAGGGCTTCTGCCTCTCTTTCAGAGAGAGGAGATGCAGATGAGATTAGGGAAAGGAAGGGCCGAGATGTCAGTCACCGTGAAGACCAGGATGGGGTGTCAAGTGTATCTTATCTACCTCTCATGATCTAATTCTATGGCTGGTAAGGGTTGGTAATTGTTCTCTTTATAAATTTAGTTTGCCAGAATGACAGTAAGCTAAACTTTCACCTCCATTGTAGCAGCCAATTTTTTCTTTTCTTAAGACAGTCTCACTCTGTCACCCAACCTGGAGCGCAGTGACGTGATCTCAGCTCACTGCAACCTCCACCTCCCGAGTTCAAGTAATTCTCATGTCTCAGCCTTCCGAGCAGCTGGATTACAGGCATGCATCACCCCTGGCTGATTTTTTTTTTTTTTTTTTTAAGTAGAGACCAGGTTTCACCTTGTTAGCCAGGATGGTCTCAATCTCCTGACCTCATGATCTGCCTGCCTCAGCCTACCAAAGTGCTGGGATTACAGGTGTAAGCCACCGTGCCCGGCCCAAAATTTCTTTTAATACCTAAATCCTCTTAACTTCAGGCTGCAGTGTGCAATCCTAACTTAGTCACAGGGCCAGCCAGGCCCTTCTATGGCCTGCATCACTTTTCCCTATCACACTGTGCCTAACCAGAACCACACAGCACTGGGCTTACGAACTTCATACTTAAGTCTTGGCAATCAGTTCTGCAATTATGTCTTCCCTGGCATCGTGTCACTGAGAAAACAGACCGTATTTCTAGCAAAAATGGTGGTGGCCCCTATCTCACCCCATATACAAAAAAATAACTCAAAATGGATCGGAGACCTAAATGACAGAGCTAAAACTATAAATAAAACAGGAGAAAACAGAGTTTTAACCTTTGTGACTTTGAATTTAGCAACGGCTTCTTATGACACCTAAAGTACAACCAACCCGAAAAAAAAAAAGATAAGTTAGACTTCGTCAAAATTAAAAACTTTTGTGCTTCTAAGGACACTTTCAAGAAAATACAAAGAGAATCCACAGAATGGAGGAAAATATTTGCAAATCATATATCTGATGGGGTCTAGCTTACAGAACTTTGACAGTTCAGCAATTAAAATACAGATAACCCTATTTAAAAATAAGCAGCCGGGCGCGGTGGCTCAAGCCTGTAGTCCCAGCACTTTGGGAGGCCGAGATGGGCGGATCATGAGGTCAGGAGATTGAGACCATCCTGGCTAACACGGTGAAACCCTGTCTCTACTAAAAAAAATACAAAAAAAACCCAAAAAACAAAAACTAACCGAGTGTGGTGGCAGGCGCCTGTAGTCCCAGCTACTCGGGAGGCTGAGGCAGGAGAATGGCGTGAACCCGGGAGGCAGAGCTTGCAGTGAGCTGAGATCGTGCCACTGCACTCCAGCCTGGGCGACAGAGCGAGACTCCATCTCAAGAAAAAAATAATAAAATAAAAAATAAGCAAATACTTTCAATAGACATTTCTCCAAAGAAGATATACAAATAGCCAACAAGTATATAAAAAGATGCTCAATATCCCTAATCATTACAGAAATGCAAAACAAAACCACAATGGGATACTATTTCACACCCACTAGGATGGCTAAAATAAAAAAGACAATAAGTGTTGGCGAGGATGCAGAGAAAAAGGAACCCTTATATATTACTGGTGGGATTGTAAAATGACGCAGCCGCTTTGGAAAACAGTTTAGCCATTTCTCAGAATGTTAAATGTAGAATTACCATATGTTCCAGTTTTATGAGCTAATGTTTGTGTCACTCCAAAATTCTTATATTGAAGGCTGAACTCCCAGTGGGATGCTGTTTGGAGGTGGGGTCTTTGGAGGTAATTAGGTTTGGAATAGGTCATGAGGGTTGTGCCCTTGTGATGAGACTGTAAGAAATAAACATCTGTTGTATAAGCCACTCAGTCTATGGTATTTTGCCATAGCAGCCCAAGCTAAGACACCCAGAAATTCCATACTTAAATGTATAGTCAAGAGAACTGAAAATATATGTCCATACAAAAACTTGTACATACATGTTCATAGCAGAATTATTCATAACAGTCAAAAATGGAAACAACCCACATGTTCATCAACTAATGAATAAAAGGTAGCATTTTTTGGCAATAAAAAGGAATAAAGTACTGATACATGCTACAACATGGAAGAACTTTGAAAACATTATACTAAGTGAAAGAAGCCGGGCACAAAAAGCTACACATTGTATAATTCCACTCAGAATCAGTGGAAGCCCTGAGCTTCTTTTCCTGCAACTAGACGGTCCCAGCTGGGGGTGATGGACAGTGGCAGATCATCAGACATGAGATTCTCTTAAGGAGCATGCAATCTAGATCCCTGGCATGCACAGTTCACAACAGGGTTTGTGCTCCTATGAGCATCTAATGCCGCCGCTGATCTGACAGGAGGTGGAGCTCAGGTGGTAACGCAAGTGGGAATGGCTGTAAATACAGATGAAGCTTTGCTCGCGTGCCCATCGCTCACCTCCTGCTGTGCGGCCCAGTTCCTAACAGGTCATGGACTGGGACTGGTCTGTGGCCCAGGGCTCGGGAGCCCCTGATCTATAGCTCTGTGGTTGGTTTTCAAATTAGACGGTAAGTGGCACTTACATGTGTTCTATAAAAATGGTATGTTGGGATACAAAATGCATTAGATGTGGACACACTTTCCATTGATTTGTGTGCTGCCAAATGTCACACTGTCTTTAGCAGATGTATAAGACGAACAACCCAAACCTTCAGGCATCGTCCCACATGACAATTACTTTCAGCACAAGATTTTATAATTCAGTGTGTACATCAGTTTCTAGATTGTAGCTATCATCAGTCTCATCCCAAACCACAGTTTAACTGGCTTTGATTACAAACATAATTGGAATTAAGGTTTACAAGAAGAGATAAGATAGATCTAATCTTCACACAAAAGGATAATACATAAACACTCATTATTATCTTTTTAATTTTTGTGCCCCCTCATTATGGAACAGCTTTTATGTGGTGTGCAGATCTAAACCAACAGGGTTGAAGGATATGAAGGATTATCCTGAAATCTTCTAAACCCAAAGGAGCAGTGGTGGAAACTAACATCCCTCCCCTAGCTGATCTTACCCACTCACATCCCAGCTTAGGGGCACAGTCTGGCACTTGTACTGACATTTGGTTCCTTGCCAGGGAGAACAACAGCCGTGCCCTCCTCCTTTGTACAGGGACAGGAACTTCTGCTGAGCTTTCCCCTGCCCTGCAGCAATGGAACTGGTGCCTTGGCACATGCCTCCCAAGCAGTCGCAGTTCCGTGCTCCGGATCTTTCCATGGTGTGAGATCCTTTAGACAGGAAGAAAACCTTCACACCCGCTTCTGATGAACCCCACAAAAATGGTTCCTTCTCAGACTGAGAAACAGAGAGATAATTCAGGAAAACCTGGGTAGAAAGTCATTTGCCAATAGGGCAAGAGTCTGAAAGAAGAGTATGGGGCCACGGACGGAACCGTTGTTCGTGGGTCTCCTCTTTTTTCTTCTTTGGCTATTTGGTCACAGCTCAGATCACCAGGGGTAACAGAGAGAGATGTTTTGCTAGGAGTTTTCTAAGGCTCAAATACATGAAGTTTAATTTGAAATAATAATAGGTAATTCATTAACTATGGGCTGAAGACCAACCTCAGTTTGTTATCTAAGATGAAGTAGACTGAATAAAACTCTTCTTAAGAACCCTGATGCATTACTTCAACTAAACATGACATTTTAGTCCCTCGAACTACAGCAGAATTTCCCCCCAGTAAACATCCTTTAAATGGATGTTCACTATCTACTGAAAGCACAAAGCAAACACAAGAACCACTTCCTTCATGTCTCTAAACCTCCTCTTCTGCCTCTAAATCTTACTTTTCTGTAGAACATTCCCCCTTAAAAGTATGTACCCCATACAGAGTAAATATTTAATATATTTATCTTTAGTAAAATGCAAATAGGATGAAACAATGATTGAAACAACGTCATCTTTGTGGCTTTGGAATTACAATGGGATGAATACCAAAACACATCACCAAAACAGCTGAACTGATCTTGAAAAAGAAATGTTGGGTTCACATAATTATGCCTGTAGCTCTATATGCCAGGCTGCCTTCCTAAATAAGTATTTTCTGGGGGTCCAATAATAATACCAATACCAAAAACTTATGGTAGGTGGTATTTTAAGTACTTTACCTGTAATAAGCATGTTTAATCCTCACAGTGACCTGATGAGTAAACTGAAGCACAGCAAGGTTTAGCAACTAGCCCAAGGATCACATAGCTATCAAGTGGCAGTGCTAGGATTTGAACCTGAGCAGATGTGACTTTGAAAGCTATGCTTTAAACCAATTTACCATACTATTTCTTAGTCTCTTCCAAGGTGTGTGTGGTTCTACATTAGGAACTGGTCTTATTTCGTGTCCCTCATAGGTAGTCCTTAAAAAATTCACAAAAAGAATATGATCTATTGAATTATATCTATAAGCTAACCTACTTTTAATAGTGATTCATGGGGAGGAGGAATATAATTTCACATACCAAATGACCTAATAACCTTGATACAAAATCAGCATTTAAAAAACTCCACCTCAAGTTTCCCACGAATTAATCATAGATAAGCCCATAGCTATGTCATCCCTTAGTATCATAGCTGCCAGGAAATTTAACCAAAAAGTATGAGTCAAAGTGTATTTAGAAATCTATTCTATTAAATGCTCTTTTGGTGTTAGATTTAACTTATACAATTATAGAATGTTAGAGCTGAAAAGGGCCTTGGCGTTTATAGAATTTCATCTCCTTAAGTGAGGCTGTTCAAGAAGGATGAATGAGTTGCCCCAGATCCTAGATCCAGTCAGAAGGATCATCCTGAGAACAAACTCACAGACTGCCCAGTGCCCGGTGCCTTTCTCCACTTTACCATGCTGCTCACCCCACCCGTGTGACATCTTCATATAAAAAATAACATGTTCTTGTTACCTGGGGCTGAAGACATGTCCCTGTGCTCTCTACAGACAAGGTCAAGATAATTATATTCCACAGGTTGAATTTTGGAAATATACTTTATCTACCTCAATATGAGTTGGGTGGTGCCTATCTTTCTTCATTTAGAGAAGTAACATCATCAAACACTAGGAGGACATGAAATATGAGTGTGGTAAACGGCAAATGTGTATTACTTTTTATCCTACTTACACAGGTACTCATTTTCTATTCTATTCTGTCTCATCATCTATCATTTGTTCACATTTGTTGGTGGTATCTCTGAAAACCACTAGAGTTTTAAGTTCTGTGAAAGAGGAAATGTGTCTGTCTTTAAAATGTCAGATCCTTGGCCTCTTCTCTGGTTCATGAGCTCAGGAATCCCCTGGTCTGCCTCCCTCTTGTTTCCCTCTGCCAGTTCATCTAAACAAAGCCATTTGTTTGTTCTGTCCAGATCACAGATTTACTCCTACCATCTGTATCTCAGACACCTTCAGTGACTATCCACTTTCTTCAGGATAAAGCCCCAACTCTCAAAGCCTTAAACAGAGACAGCACTATATATCTTTCAAGTCATCCTGCTTTTATGTACCCACACAGACCATCCATTCTAACCAAATTAGTATGTTCACAGTTCCCCAAAAACACGTAGTGCTTGCCTGCCTCTTTGTCTTTGCCCACATGACTTTTCCTTCCCAAATATCACCTCATCTGCCTGTGACAATCCAACTCTGATTCACGCGACAAAGCCCAGCCCAGGAGGCCTCCCTGACTACCCAAGCTTACTGAAATCCTTCTCTTAAAGCTTTATCACTGGTAACACTGATTTCATATCTGCTGTTCTGTTTTAATTTTTTCATGTACATCTGTCTTACCCTCCCATTCAGTTTATACATTCATTTAGAGCAAGGGACATTTCTTAGGCTAAAAATATGCCCTCTGTGGTTCAAATACGTAAACAACTAAGTAAGTTTCAGTTAGCTGATTATGTAGTTATCCCTCTCCTCCCCCATATTCTCCTTGAAGACCTGGCATTTAAAACACTTCAGGTGATTTTTATATATTTATTCTAAAAACCTAAAAGTTTATGGAATATATCTTTAGGTAGAATCTTTTACCTATAATTCATGGTTAAATTCAAAGACAATGTTACAGAGTATTTATCAAAAGTTTAAAAGAATTAAGAAAGTAGGAACATGTGAGTCCAATCTTTTTTATTTTGTTTTTAAAAAATCTACCTATTTTCCCCCAACACTGGTGACAAAAGGGAAATAAGAACATAAGTGGAAGCTCACATATCATATGTTTAAATATTTTAAAGTTTCAAATCAAATTAAAAAACACAGTGTGTTCTAATATCTTGCCTTTAAAAACACACCTTCAAAATGAACTGAAACTCAGATTTGCCTCCTTCTCTTCCCTCCCTTGTGTGCATTCCACACTACAAGTGGCCTCCTATGCCTGCCCATGGACATCTCAGTTTGTACATCCAAGCTCTGGACACATTCACTGCACACAGCCTCCCCTTGGCCACCTGTCTTGCCTAAGAGACACATCCTCTGCCCTCAGAGGGATAGACAGGAACTACACATAGGCCTCTTAAAAGCGAGGACACTCTTGCCTGGATCTAAGGGAGATATTGAATCTACTCTTTTTCATTTCTTCATATAAATTACCATATTTAAAATACTAAATAAAAAGTAAAACCTTTATGACTTAAAACATCAATTAAGCCTTTAAAAGAAGTTTCTTCTGAAAGCACATAAAAAAGGGAAACATAATTACGCAAATTTGCAGGTTATTATATACTATAACAATTCCCAACAAAATACTGATTATTATTATTATATTTTAGAGACCAGGTCTTTCTCTGTCTGTCATGCAAGCTGGGGTGTAAGCACAGGATCATAGCTCACCGTAGCCTCGAACTCTTGGCTTCAAGCCATCCTCCCATCTCAGCCTCCTGAGTAGCACACGCCACCATGCCCAGCAAAATGCTGATATTTTAACAGCAAGATGGTTTACATTAAAAACACACTGTCAAAAGTCTAACAGTCAGTGTTGACAATATCTGAACATAAGGTTTTTTAAAAAGGACTACAGATACATTGCGTAATCAACAAGATACAGTTTCTTTGGTTTTTCCAATCCTACTCTAAGTTAGTTTCTGAGTCATAGTTTAGTTTGGCAAATGTAGTCATATTCTCCAACCTAAGCAAGTAGTGTTCTTCTTATAAAGATATAATCGTATGTAAACTCTATGCATTGGATTCCAGTAAGTAAATACATGTTTATCTCAGTTTATGTAGGACAAGTCCATTTCACGGTTAGCTCAGATGACAACAGACCAACATGTCTTGAAATTACATGTCCAGAAAATTATGTCATGTGCCACAGAAGTAAGAAAACAGTTGAGAAAGAGGACTTACTCTCATCCTCATAGTTTAGAGTTGGCATTAAGAGTAGATAAGGAATACTACCATATTTAAAATTCTTGCCATTCAAGAAAGGAATGGCAAAACAGAGATCGTCTAGGTCAGTGGTTAACATCCCTGGGGCACAGAATATTGTTAGTGGCATTCTCTCTATCGTGTATAATATTTTTGCCCCCCTGTTGTCGCCTGTCTTTTTGATTCACTGTGTTGTGTCCATCACCTGGGTTCTCTTTTTAATAAGAGTATCACTGTTTCTAGGCCCTCTCAGCTGAGGGAGCAAGGAAATATATGTGTGTATACTAACCACTGCATAGACCAATATATCTCAATATTTCTATGTGTAACTATCTGCATCTATATTAAATTAAACATCAGTTCATACTGATGCTGGAACTGGCTTTTAATCCAATTATGGAGTGATGTCGGATGAAAGAACTGGGAAGGTAGAGAGGAAACAAGATTGTCCAGAAGTTGGTAGCTGTTGAAACTGGATGATATGGAAAGTCAAGTGGGGTGAGGTGGTGGTTTATATTCTATTCTCTCTATTTTGTGTATGTTTCAAAGTTTCTATAATAATCAAGAAGAAAAAGAATAGTTAGAATTGGAGAGGGCATCTTTGGCCTCACTCCAAGCCCATTTTACTCCTCCTTTATAGAACAGTCTAATGAGCACTGGTAGCTAATTTCCAAATACAATACTAATCACGCCTCAAAATTTGAAAAGGTGCATGCTGACAAAAGTAAGAAATGACAGGTAACAAGACAGAAACTTTAGAAAAAATCTATTAAAAATAACACAGAAGTGATAATTTACTGCAATAACAGAATATACTTTTTTTTTTTTAAAATTTTGAGACAGAGTCTCATTCTATTGCCCAGGCTGGAGTGCAGTGGCACAGTCTTGGCTCACGGTAGCCTCCACCTCCCAGGCTCAAGTGATTCTCTCACTTCAGCTTCCCGAGTAGCTGCGACTACAGGTGCGTGCCACCACACCCGGCTAATTTTTTTTTTTTTTTTTTTAATGTTTTGTGGAAATGAAGTTTTGCCTTGTTGGCTAGGCTGGTTTCAAACTCCTGGGCTCAAGCAATCTGCTCACCTTGGCCTTCCAAAGTGCTGGGATTATAGGCATGAGCCAGTGTGCCTGGCCAGAATATACTTTTCGATAAGCTCTCAATAAACATTACTATAATTCCATAAAAAGCTTTTTCTATAATAATCATCATCATCAAGAAAAAACTAAAAAATGTTTAGCATACTCTGCTTTTTAAAAAATAGAAAATAAACAAACACATCTTTAGATAGTTTTTATTCAAAATGGTAAACATTTTAAAGTGTTCAACCTATCAACACTGTGTCATCTGTAAAACTCAGCTGTTTTGAATAACTCATTTCCCAAGGTTCTAGACAGCCAAGTATTATACTTTATCTATAGACATCCAATTCTCCAAAATACTTAATTTACATTTCCATGAAAAACGTATACTTTGTGTTCATGAGAGTCTCAGATTTAACTTAGGAAAAAAATTCAACAAAATCAGTTCCTACTCTAATAGCTTTGTGAAGAAAAAATACTATAGGAAACTTTTTTTCTAAGTTCTGCTTCTCATTAAAAACATAAAGCAGATAACAGTTTATATTTGCAAACATTTTAATAGGATACTGTGATATTTTTCTCTCTGCAAAAGGGAAGCTAAATCCATATTGATATGCATCGTGCTCAGAGAATAAGTATGTTTTGCTTAAAAATATATCTCAATCACTGAAGTTTTCACTGGTCAGCTCAATCTGTTGAAAGAAATGTTTCCATAGTTACTATTAAACTTATCTCCCTAAATAAGACCAGAGATGAGAGATAGGGAGTAAAATATTCCATCTTTTCCTTTTTTTCTAGAGTATGCCAATAAATAAGACTCTTGATTTTTTTTCTCTTTCTTTTTCTTTCTTTTTTTAAAAAACTGTCTGGCATAAAGAATGCTTAGAGCTAAAACACCCTTTGGGGTGGGGATGAGGGTTAGGGGTGGGGAGGCTTGGAGAACTGACATAGCCCAGAGGCTGCCACGTCACTTCCAGGATGACCCACACTCCACCTGTCACCTGGTTATTAGTGCTGCAGTCTGCTTGGGAGAGTAACTTGTACTTAAAAAATTGTACCAAGCACTCTCCTAAAAGGATTCTTCTTGGAGTGTAATGTTTCAGAAATTAATCCCCAGCGACTTCTTTACCCATCTGAGACAGAAAGGCTTCTGGGCTGATTTGAATAATTTATAGAGGAGACTAAAATAGATATGATCCTGAATAGGAGAAACCAGACCAGCATTACCTATCAGCAGACTAGGCAGCTGCCTCTGAAATGCCTGCAAACAAGACCCACACATTGGTGTACACGTGCTCTATTTTCATAGGTCTTTACATCCTTGTGCTGGGGTACTTCCTTTACAGATAAAACTTGTCTGCTCTTTTCTTCTGGGATTTGCCAGGAGCATTCTGGAAGGGAAGGCCAAGTTGCATGTTCAGCCTGCAAACTAGAATCGTTCTCAAGAAACCAAGCTTAGGTGGCCTCTCTAAAGGCCAGAAATCATGCAATGCATTTCCCTTCCATTTCTCCATGCCATCCTCCTCCTTGTGCTCTACAGTCCATCTCCTCCAGCCCTCAAACATGCCAGAGAGCAGTCTCCTTTCATGTAGAAAATTACAAGGGTGGGGCTGAAATACTACAAGAACAATGTGTATTGGGTTATTTCCACTTGGTTGTCTTCAATGATATACTGACTCCACAGTGCAGGACACCCAAGTTCAGGCTAAGAGTCAGAAATTCCAGCATTCTTTATTGTGCCCAGCCACACACTGCTTAGAGTCTAGGCACCAACAGCTTTGATTTTCCTCGTTTGCAAAGCAGGGATAATGATACCTAACTCAGGGGCTCCTGTAATTAATGACTGTACAGTGCCAACTCTAAAGATGCTTCATGGTACAGGCAGGCGATGTGGCCCTTTTAGAGTGATACACATAAATTATATTGTGTTAGAGCACAGAGCATCTGTGTCAATTACTTTGAGAAAGGTGGCCTAAGTAGTTCTACCTTACTTCATTTTTATGATTATATACTTGCTTTTGTGTTCCTGCTCTAGACTCATCTTTTTATAGTGCAGAAGTATTTTATTTATATATATATGTGTGTGTGTGTATATATATATTTTGAGATGAAGCCTTGCTCTTTCACCCAGGCTGGAATGTAGTGGCGCGATCTCGGCTCACTGCAACCTCTGCCTCCTGTGTTCACGCAATTCCCCGTTTCAGCCTCCCGAGTAGCTGGGATTACAGATGCCCACCACCACGCTCAGCTAATTTTTCATGTATATTTCTTTTCCTCCTTAGGTATAGCCATTTTTTAGCCAGTCCAGTGAAGGCATGGATAGGTTGAGAGTTGTTTGTTTTGTTTTGAGACAAGGTCTTGCTCTGTCTCCCAGGCTGGAGTGCAGTGGCGTGAACATAGCTCATTGCACCCTTGACCTCCTGGGGTTCAAGTGATCCTCCCTCCTCAGCCTCCCAATGTGTTGGGATTATAGGCATGAGCTACCACACCTGGCTGTGAGAATTATTTTAAATTCTTCTATGCGTGTCACAGAACCTTGTGTTTACCAGCTTACTGCTGGGCAGACTGGAGAGGGGTGACTGCACCCACACCTCAGGGACCAAAGGGAGGAGGGAAGCGCCCTGTCCCCGAGGAAAAGTCAGGACTTGGCCTGGCAGCCTGAATGCTCAGCAGAGGCACTGCACTCCCCACCCTCTACTTTGTCGGCACAAGTGACAGCCCCGTAGCATAAATGAGATCTCCTACTCCTCTGCCTGTAACCCTTCCAGGCCTTCCCATCACACTGAGTCTTCATGGGCCTTGGGGCAGAGCTGTCAAAGCTGTTGGTTACAAAACTGCTTCCTAACAAAAATAATGACTTTCTGTTATGTAAGATAGCTACAAAGAAAGCTTTTTTTTTTTCTTTTTCTTTTAATGCCATTAAGTGGGGCAGTGGATGGGAAGATTGTGGTACAAGGGAACAAAACAGGTTTTGGACTTGACTGCCCAAGAATGGTTAATACCAACAATTACAAAACTGTAGAAAAGAGAAGCAATGTTCTCTATTTACTGTGTCAACTGAAATCAATAAATCAAACCAAATCAAAAAATTGAACAAACTCCTGAATACCTACTAAGTATTAAGTAGTCCTTGAGAAAGAAAATCATTAAGGAAATTAAGTTGAAAATAAAAGGTACAAACATTTCTTCATTCAAGAAATATTTACCAAGCACCTAATATATGCCAGACATAGTAGTAGGAATGGGGATACAGCAATGAAAAAAAGAGACAAAAATCTCTGCTTTGTGGAATTTATATTGTAGAAGAGAAAGACAATAAACAAGCAGAAAAACATCGTACAGTAATATGTACTCCACAGATACTCATGTAGGTTGAGGCAGTCATATCTGAGCAGCTTTTCTACAGAGGTGACTTTAAGCTAAGACGTGACCAAGAAGAAGGAATCAGTTCTGTGAGGACAGGGGCAAGTGCATTCTAGGTGGAGCCAACAGGTAATACCACATTCCTAAGGCAAGAAAAGGTTCTGCATGCTCAAGTGACTGCTCCCATTTGGCTGGGGCAGAGTGAGGGGCGAGTGGTGGGGAGAGGGCCAGTAAGTTGGACAGGGGCAGGAGCCAGGCCATGCAGGGCCTATAAACCCACAGAGAGATGGAATGCTCTCTTCCAAGTATATGAAAGCCCTGGGAAAGTTACATGCAGAGGAGTAGTTGGATCTGATTTATGCTGTAAAAAGATAAAAAGATGGCTGCTCTGTGCACAAAGAAGCATAGGGAGTAAGAATACAAAAGAAGGGGGCAAGGAGACCAATTAGGAGACACTTACAATGTTGTGTTTTGTCTTTAGACGGTTCTGGAATCACTACTTGCACATTATTGGAAAAGATAACAACAAATGATTTTTTGTGGGCATTTCATGTATCACATCTACATGTTTTCTGGGAGAGTAAAAAGATGCCGCTTTTTAATTTTATTATTATTTTTTGGGACAAGGTCTCAGTCTATCACCCAGGCTGGAGGCAATGGCGCTATCATGGCTCACTGCCGCCTCCACCTAGTGGGTTCAATTGATCCTCCCACCTCAGCCTCCCTAGTAGCTGAGACTATAGGCAAACGCCATCATGCCCGGCTAATTCACATTTTTTGTGGATTAGGAAATTTTAGACTGTGTTAAATAAGAAGACAGTCATGGCCAAACAGTACTTTGCACACATCTGGATTTTAGATGTATGTTGTTTAATTCATCCTGGGCCTTTGGACAGCCATCAATTTCCTGGTGACTTCCCACCAGTTTCGAAAACTGCCTAGTTTGTCCCATCTTAGCATGCAGCCCTTCCCTTAACTGTGCTACCCCTTTGACAGCCATTAACCTTTCCCTTCCCAGGGTTTGCCCCCCTTTCAACCTGTACATAAATCTCAGGCTCCTGCTCTAGTTCCTATTGCTTATCTTCCTCAACTCCCGAAACTGTCAAGAGCTGGACAGATTCAACAATGTCCTTCTTCTTGCCAAATACAATATCCTCTTCATTAGCTATTTCTTGAATTTCCTCTTTCACTTTTTACTTTCTACTAGTGTGAGCATCATATTTCTCTTTTTTCAGTTTAATCATTTATTCTACTCTCATCATTTATTCAACACTTACAGATGACCCCCAGTTATGTGTGATTCTGTAAGACCCCCTCATTTAAGACCCCCTCCCTGCCACTCTTTCTCTAAACTTACTTCAGGACCACAATCCCTGGTGAAAAAGCTCACTGGGGCCAGAAGTACTTAAAAAGTAGGAATGTTCAGATTTTGGAAAAGTACTATATGCATATATCATAATGTGTCACTATTCCTGCAGCAAAAATGTATAACTGTTTACTCTAAGTGGGACAATTAAAGGCAATAAATTACCTCATATCAGTTCAGGTCAGATTTTGCTGGCAAATAAACTTTGATGTTAATTTACAAAAAAAAAGTAAGAGAAAAAGCTTTGAAATTCTTCTCTTTCTAATTTGTTCTGATGATATTATAAATATATTTCTCTGTACTGCTCTCTGTTAGTCTTAAAACTTTCTACCTGGTTTTCAAGTTACTACTTCAAAGTCAACATTTTCTTAAAAGAATAAATGGATTTGTCCTTGCAAGCATGTTCCCTTTATGAAGAATTTATTTTCCCTTTCTTTCTCTCTTTTTCTTTTTTTCTTTTCTTTTCTTTGAGACAGGGTCTGTTACCCAGGCTGGAGTGCAGTGGCCTGATCAGGGCTCACCGCAGCCTCAACTTTCTGGGCTCAAGCAATCCTCCTGCATCAGCCTCCTGTGTAGCTGGGACCATAGGTACATACCACCACATCAGGCTAATTTTCTTATTTTTTGGAGAGACAAGGTCTCTCCAAAATCAGCATGTTGCTCATGCTGGTCTCAAACTCCTGAGTTCAAGCAATTCTCCTGCCTCAGCCTCCCAAAGTGCTGGAATTATAGACATAAGCCACCGTGCCCAGCCAAGAATTTCATCTGTTACCAGGAACACCATTTTTCTAGCTTAAAATCTTTTTGTTCTATCCACTTTTGCTCCTACATGTAATTTATCGTGAAATCTCTTGACTTCATCCCACTCAACAGCCTCTATCTTAATACAAGCCCATACTGTTTTAGCAGCCTCTCCGTCGGTTTCTGAGATTTCAGTTCCCATCTGCTTTCAAAACTTTTTATTTCTCTATAGCCAACTCCTCCATCATATCAGAAATACTAATGCCCTGTCTCTGAAATATTTCATTTATCACAAATATGTCTTTGCTTAAAATCTTACAGCAATTTCTTTGTCTGAATTTAAAGATTGGGCTCTACCCCACACTTATTCCTTAAAAAATTCTACTTCCGAAGGTTCCTTTCTGTACCATTCTCTGTAGCCAAACACATTCTACTTAACTTGTTCTCTTATGTCTTCAACTGGCACCTTGATTCTGATACCTTTCCTAATTGTAAGACAGAACAACACAGTATTAAATGCAACTAAACACACTATCTTTTTCTTTATTTGTAAATAAAATTAGTTTATTTTTCATTTCTAAAGGTTTGGTTTAGATTAAGTTGTTGGTAACGTATGTAACAAAGTTAGTTAATCTACTTCCAACAATTCCCTTTTCATTCCCTTCCATTTTTGCTGAAAGAAGAAACTCCCAAGGCACCTCATTAACAGGCATGAAGTGAATAAATAAATAGCACATGTACCAAACATAAGGAACAAAGGATAAGCCACTGGCAGAATGTTAGCATTAAAATTGCAGAAGCACTAGGGACTTTCAGTGAGCTTTATATGAATGTTGAGCACATGGGTACTTGAATCCCTTTCCTTATTTATATACTTTGACCTTCTGGTGCTCCTTTCTGTTTCTCCTGTAATCTACCTCCTAATTCCTTCATTACTATTTATGCTGTGAAAACATGGGAGGCTGCACTTAGTACTTTGGGTGATAGCCATTGAATATTTACTCGTAACCTTGAAAATATTTGCTATTTCAAATATCTTTTTTTAAAAAAACATAAGGTAGAGAAGATAACTCATTTGCAAGATCAGCTAACATAGGAAGGTCAGAATACTAACTTGTTCAAATACTCATGCCCCTGGTAATTTCAACTTGAATATCATTCTATTCAGTGACTTTACAAATGACTGGAAGGAAGGGATGAATCTAGATATTTAGGGTTGCTAATGCACAGATAGATAAGAATAAAATTCAAAACAATGCATTAAATTTGAGTGATTCTACAAACCAGAGAAAATCCAATAGGGATGGGCAACTTGCTCAGGTTTAAAGAGTAATTACAAGATATAAAAGACAAGCTGGCTAAGTAAAAATAGAGCAAAAACAGACCTGCATTTGAGAGGGCGGGGTATAAATAACAAGTTAATGATAGCAATGTGATACAGTTTCTTTTAAAAAGCAACATAATAATGAGATGAATTAATAAAATGGTTACATAAAATCATAGATACTAGAGGTGGAATAACATTATACATAATCTAGTCCAGTTGTTTCTAAGACTTTTTTCAGCAGTACAACATTTTACTCCAAAGAAATCTACACAGATTCAGCGATCTGTCAAAACAGATAGAGATGAGCTTCTCTGAGTAAAGACATGGCATAGAACTTGCAAGCCTGAGTTCCTCCCATCAGCTTCCTTCTTCCTCCTGTTGTAGCCCTGAGGTACCTGAAAGGGATGCCTAGGGCTCCACAGAGCACTATCTAATCCCAT
Organism: Mandrillus leucophaeus; assembly: GCF_000951045.1. NCBI lineage: Eukaryota > Metazoa > Chordata > Mammalia > Primates > Cercopithecidae > Mandrillus > Mandrillus leucophaeus. The sequence goes on from NW_012105377.1 coordinate 89,530, forward strand.
TCCCATTCCCTCTTTTATAGATATAAAAGCTGATGCCCAGAAAGGATGAATGACCTAACCCAAGACATCACAGGCTGTCTGGAGAAGAGCTGAAATCAGGACTCTGGTCTTTTGGCCATATTCAGTGCTTTATACTTCAGTTTTACAGTCTTCTATATGCCAGGCACTGTAATAGGTATGAATAAGATGTTAGTTCCCCGCCCTGGAGAAGTGAATGGTCTCATGGAGAAGAGATGTAATTTCTGAATAACATGGATAAATTACTTGAGATATTACAAAATTCCATGCGAACATGGGAGATGTCAGACAATACCAGCTGGGAATTAGGGGAACTTCACAAATAAGATAATATTTAATCAGAGTTTTAAAGATGAATAAATATTGATCGGGTATATTTTTTGCATTCACAGATACTTACTGGATTACTATTGCCAGTTTGGATAAGTGTCATTTAAAAATAAAATAGAAAAGCAAAGAAGATGTTTTAAGGGTATTTTTTATTTTTATGATGTATACTGTCATTTTGTAAAATATCTGAACAAATTCAATATTTTGAATCAACATATAGATTTTGGTGAAACATCACTTAATTCTCTAAACTCTTAGAAGTTAATTCTTAGAAGAAGTATTTTGATAATCTTTTTAGTTATTTGAGGCAAAGGTTATGAGAGAAAGCCCAGGGCAAAATCCTCTGCACTGGTTTTAATGGTACTGTCATCACCAGGGGAATGCTTTAAATTAGAAGTTATAGCATCAATGCTCAGAACAGTCCCTAATTCTCTCATTTTCTAAGTTGGGAAATGTTCATTTTAAGATTCTAATGAAACAAAATCAAATAGGAAAAAGTTTCTCATTATTTAGGGATCTTATTCCATGAATAGCATGCCGACTTTCAGATTTTTTTCACTTTTTTTTTTTTTTTTTTTGAGACCAAGTCTCACTCTGTCGCCTAGACTGGAATGCAGTGGCGTGATCTTGGCTCACTGCAACCTCTGCCTCCCAGGTTCAAGCAATTCTCCTGCCTCAGCCTCCCGAGTAGCTGGGATTACAGGCATGCACCATCATGCCTGGCTAATTTTTGTATTTTTAGTAGAGATGGGTTTTACCATGTTGGTCAGGCTGGTCTTGAACTCCTGACTTTGTAATCTGCCCACCTCAGCCTCCCAAAGTGCTGGGATTATAGGCATGAGCCACTGTGCCTGGCCAACTTTTAGATTTCTAAGATCTTTGCTTGAAGTCAAGCAGGGCATCCGCTTTGACAGATCCAGTGTTTACTGAGAAGACCCAGGTTGCCTTGCAGCTGTTCATGCTGGTTGTGTTTGTCACGTCCAGAGCAGTCCTATAACCACAAGTTGTCACAAAGGCTCTAAGCATTTAAGTTACAGTTGCCCATTTGCCCTCCACTCACACATTTTAGTTTTTCCCTGTGTTTTTATGGGGATTTTCTTTCATGTGACTGGTTGAAAATTATTTAAAATATCTACTGGTAACTGATAATTAACCAATAATTAGCCATGGCATTGAATCTATGCACAGTGACTTTTTGGCCTCTGTATAGCTGGTATTTGACTAAAGCTTCTAAAAGAGTCATCAGGCACAATGGCAGAGTTACATCAAAGGTCCACTAACAGAAAATGACAGTAAAATCAGTAGTCATGGGAATAAACAGAATAATTAAAATACTAAATCCCTTTCCTGCAGTCTTAAATGCAAGAAGCAACTAAAGGCTTTATCTGACTGATATGCTCAACAAACTGCCAATATCAAATGTTTTATTCCATCTTCAGCTATCACTTCAGCATTCAGATGTTTTTCAAAGGTGTGCTTCATACACACACACATATCTATACACATACAAACACATATATTTAAAACCAATTACCTATTTCATTAAATGATGGGTTATATGATAATCAGCATCCTGAGAGGGAAAATAAAGAATAGATCATAAGTTTAAACGGCACGCTTTTTCCTAGAACACGTTACAAAACCAGGGTGACAAACATTCTACACATTCCATCCAATAGCTTCAAAGGCATCATGTGCAAAACAAAGCAAATGTATACTATTACAAGTAGAGAAGAGAAGGAAAAACAAGCATCAAAGGTGAGTTCAGGCTGGTGGTGATGGCCACCTCCCACTTTACAAAGTAGCACAGAAGATTTAATACTAAAATAGCACACTGGCTTGTTTTGTTTTTTAGAGACAGGGTCTTTCCCTATCATCCAAGCTGGAGTGTACCGGTGCCATCCTAGCTGACTGAACCTTGAACTCCCCGGCTCAAGAGATCCTCCCGCCTGAGCCTCCCAAATAGCTAGGACTACAGGCATGGCCCACCTTGCCTGGCTAATTCTTAAAATCTTTTGTAGAGATCTTTTGTAGCCTCTTGCCCAGGCTGGTCTCAAACTCCTGGCCTCAAGCAATCCTCCCGCTTTGGTTTCAGAAAGCGCTGGGATCACAGGTGTGAGTCACCGAGCCTGTCCACATTAGCTTTTACAAATGAGAATTGGGGATAATGAGTAAAGTCTGGGTTAAGACCTTGATTCACCATTCAATCTCAAGACAACATCACCTGTCAAGTCCAGCATACACAAAGCAATTATGCGCTGTTGATGCAGAATCTTAAACTAATTATTCCACTTCTCAAAGCATCTTTATGTGATTTATTACCATCTGATTCAAATAAGAACTTGGTATGCTGCAAATGAGCCCAGACCAAAGGAAAGTGGCTTTTGAGAGAATATAAAGTAGCTTGCTTCTTTCTCCAGCATTAGAGTTTCTGAAAAACTTGGTGTGAGACAGGGCTAAGTGTCAGAGAACGTAACCCAGCAGGAACTACTTTTACTTACTTTGCTAGTTAAACTCTAACCAATTGCAAAAACATTGTTTAAAACTCAGAAAAGGCTGGATGCCGTGGCTCACGCCTGTAATCCCAGCGCTTTGGGAGGCCGAGGCGGGCGGATCACCAGGTCAGGAGATCGAGACCACGGTGAACACCGTCTCTACTAAAAATACAAAAAATTAGCCGGGCGCGGCGGCGGTCGCCTGTAGTCCCAGCTACTCGGGAGGCTGAGGCGGGAGAATGGCGTGAACCCGGGAGGCCGAGCTTGTGGTGAGCCGAGATCATGCCACTGCACTCCAGCCTGGGCAACAGAGCGAGACTCCGTCCCCCACCTCCACGCCAAAAAAAAAAAAAAAATCAGAAAAAAAAAATAGCTAAATGAATATCTTAATAGTTGCCAGGATATTTTCAAATATATGAGACTGAAATATTTAGTTAACCTTGCATAATAGTAATACATGCTGATTCACAATCATATACCTCATACTCAAACATCACTAGAGAAATATTGGACAAATCAATGACTCAGAAGGATTTCCTCAGCAAGGACTTACCTCAAGATCCCGGTCATAGTACCTGTTTCTGGGGTTTTCATATCTATTCCGGGAGTCAGGAAGCCTATGCCGAGAGTCAATGTTCCTGCTGCGATTGTTAGCACACCCATTGCACCTGCCACAGCCACACCCACAGCAGGTTGAACCCCCCATAGAGGTTCTGGATGGATCAGCCTTCAGATTTTTCCCGAGAGAACAGAAAGTATCGTAGGAGAGCTGCAGTGTCCGGAGCTACATGCGCAGCCCAATATGGTGCCAATAGTCCCAAATGAGTCACTGCAACCAGTGGCGTTTTTTCTTGGCAATAGATGGGATTTCCCCCAGTGAGGGATTTCTGACCAAAACAAATATTCTATCACGATTAGGAAAGACCCTATAACAACTCAAAAGAAGACGAATCCCCAAGTTTTCATCTCTCCAGCCAAAATGATGATACGATCCTGTCTCCGCCTCAGGAACACAAATGAGCATCACTGGCCAGTGACTCCTCTTTATTATGGGGATGATGTCACCAGAGCTTTAATTTTCTCCTGTACTACATTTGCTGGAAGGAACTCAGCTTGAAATGTAAGAATGTCTGAGAACAATAACAGTAATTACCACTTATATAAAGCTTTGTATTTGCCCCATGGTTTAGAATCATTAGCGATTCCTTACGTCAAGATGGGCAGCTGGTCAGGGTGCTCACCACTCAAGTATTCCTGGAGGAAAGGCACCTGTCTTGATCAGAGCTGGAACTAGGATCCCAAAGGATTTAATTTAAATGCTTTCAGTTCCTGATGCTTTAAATCAAAGGCAATTGTAAATATTTTTCATGTTAAGAGCAAGGAAGTTACTTTAACAAAGGGATTGAAGGCCCGGCGCAGTGGCTCACGCCTGTAATCCCAGCACTTTGGGAGGCTGAGGGGGGCGCATCACGAGGTCAGGAGTTCAAGACCAGCCTGGCCAACATGGTGAAACCCTGTCTCTACTAAAAATACAAAAATTAGCTGGGCATGGTGGCAAGCCCCTGTAATTCCAGCTACTTGGCAGGAGAATCACTTGAACCTGGGAGGCAGAGGTTGCAGTGAGCCAAGACCTAGCCACTGCACTCCAGCCTGGGCGACAGAGAAAGACTGTCTCAAGGAAAAAAACAAAACAAAACAAAAGGATTGAAAGTCACAGGAGCAGAACTGGAGTGAGTGAGAGGGAAGAGCATTTCAGTTACTCTTCTGAGAACTTCATTTAGTTTCATTGCATATGAGTGACCACAAAACATGATTTCAAATGTCCCACTCTTGCTCCCCATCTCTGGATATCCCCTCTAGAGTAAGAGCAGGGCAGCATTCTGGGTTTTTCATTATAGCTTTTCCCCCTCACAATCCCCTACTCCCATAAACACACAACAAATTTAAACCTGACTGGATAACAGAACACTAAGATATTTTCAAAAAAAAAAAAATTACAAAGAAGGTAAAAATGTCCCACATAAAAATATAATTTTGATCAGCTTTGAATACCAATGATTATTACTTTAGCACAGTATCTTCAGCAAGGTAACCCAATACAGGAATGAAGAAAGAACATGAAAGGATAATTCAATGAAGAAATACAAGTGGTCAATAAGCGTATAAAAGAGCTTAGACTCATTCTTAGTTGAAGAACTGCAAATTTAAATAATGAGGTATCAACAGGTTGGCAAAATGAAAAAATTATTATATATAACATTCATAAAGTGGGAAAATAGACATATTTACTGTTCGAAGTATAAGTTGATAAACCTTTTTTCAATGGACAATTTGAGAGTATCTATAACATTTTAAAATATGCAAGCTTTTGATTCAGCAATTCCACTTCTAGAGAATTTATCCCGCAAAAATAACTGACCAAAAAAAGCATAGAGATGTTGTTTATAAAAGAAAAAAATGTAGAAGCAACTCAAATGTTCACAAATAAAGATTGGTAAACTATGTGATAGTACATCCATCATATTATACATACGGAACACTACTCAGCAATTCTAAAGAGACATATTTATAGAGACTGACATGGAAAGATGATCACAAAGATTTCTTAGTTAAAAACAAAAACAAAAACAAAAACAAAAAAAACCATTTGGACTTTTTTCTCTCCTCACCCTGAGAGGCATACCAAAATAGTTACCTCTCAAGGTAAGGAGAGAATTTAAGTCTTTATTTTATGTGTTTCAGTATTCTTGAAATTTTTTTTTGCAGCAAGCAAATATAATCTTTAGAAGAAAAATAACAAATATATTACCATGCTCTTTTTTAAAAACACCCTACAATAGATAAAGCCTTCTAATTTGAGTTAATACAGGAAATGGACTGGCTGCTGTATATTTATATGTTTATTTATACATATGTAAATAAAGAGCACCCATAGTCAGTGCCTCAAAGAAGACAACACATTACTTGTGGTGGAAAGCAAAACACATCACTCACTGAGCTTTCCTATTACATCCTGGTGACCATAATACCTTCAAATGGAAACATCACAAATAAATATAGATAACCTGGGTTTTTCCAAAGCTGGCTATACATAGGCAACCAATCCTTTTCATACACTACAAGATATTTAGCTTTTATGAGATATAGTGTGCCATGAGATATAGTGTCCTAGTCTGACATGCCATACTTAGGATACCAAAGCCACAGCCTCCAGCCTGGAGAATGCCCAATTTGTGCACCTGTGTGTGTACGGAAAGGCAGCTCTTGTTGCACTCAGTAATATCAGATGTTTCTGGGGACAAAGAACTGTTTCCTATGCCACTGTGCTCTGTGTTCACCTGCATCTCGGCACCTCCACGCCCCATGTGTGGGAGGAGAAGGGTGGTATCATGCTCTGGAAACTACCTCATTCTCTTTCTGTTGCACGCAGCAGGCTTATGTGTTTGTATTTGGTGAGATTTCCTGCTCTACCTTCGGAAGTCTAAACAAAAGTAAAATTCATACTAGAGCTGAAATGCTGTGCATTTGTTACAGTAGTATTTTCTATTTTTTAAGAAACTATGAATATATGCATTTCATTCAAGAAAAAATGTATAAATAATGTTCCAGTCATACAAATGCAGTCTGATCCTTAGGGCTTCCTAGTCTGACAAGGAAGGAGACTTGTAAATCAGTACAATAAGTACGAGTTCAAGGTGCATTCAAGGTAAATGGCAATACAGGGGAGAATAAACAACTTCCCTGGGGCAGAGATCACAAAAAAGGAGCTGTTTGAGCAGGATCTTAAAGGATGAGTAGAAGACTGCAGCTGCACAAAAAATGGAAAGACTTTGTAGGCATGGGACAGAGTCTGTGCAAAAAGAGTAGAATGGCCCAGTAAGGTAACTTGGAAACAACAGTAGCCTTCTGACAATGCAATCAGGACTGTTTGCAGAGTTTACAGCACATCAGAAAATCATTAAAAATTAGACATGGATACCTAAACCATTTCAATTTAACTTTAGTCACAATATAACTTAAACCACTCCTCCATCTTCAGAAAATTTCTGCATAGGCAATACTTTCACATAGCTCAGAAATAAAAGTATTAAAAAGTACACAGTAAAAGGCTTGTGTTTCCTACATTTATTTCCCCCACCCTTATCACCTTACCACATATAATTATTATTAGTTTTTAACGTATACTTCCATAGTTTAATGCATTACATATATATATGTATACACACACTATTCCCCCACTCTTTTGCACAAAATATAACATGCTATATACATTGCTCTCTATTTTCCATTTTTTCCCCTAAGTGTATTTGACTTTTTCGATCAGCACTGATAGAGCACAGAGGGACTCCTACCATGCAGACACTATGGAAAGGTGGAGAGATTTAAGCTAGGTACTAGATCTACCCACGTGGATAGAACAGGTTCCAGAGTGGGGTGGGGTGACATGATGGCAAGATCTGACTGCTGATGAAAGCAGAGATTTGGGACAAAGTAGGTCCAAGGGCCCAGCAATCTCTAATCACACCAGATGGCACAAGTTATTTGAAATGACATCCCAATAGAAGTGCTGGGATGTCCAGATGGATGACACTACTAAGTCCTTTAAGTAAGTCACTATGGAGAATTTCTAACCTTGGTTTAAATATTTGTCCCCTACAAAACGCATGTGGAAATTTAAACCCCAATGTGGCAATATTGAGAGGTGGGGCCTTTAAGAGATGATTGGGTCATGAGGACTCTGCCCTTACGAATGGACTAATTCATTCATGGATTAATGAACTAATGAGTTAATGGGTTAATAAATTATCATGGGAGGGGAACCGGTGGCATTAAAAGAAAAGGCAGAGACCTGAGCTAGCACATTAGCATATTCAGTCACCTCTCCAAGTAATACTCTGTACTGCCCTGGGAGTCCCCACCAGTAAGAAGGCTCTCACCAGATGTGGCCCCTCAACTTTAGATATAGCCTCCAGAATTATAAGAAATGAATTCCTTTTTCGTATAAATGACTCCGTTTTAGGTATTCTTTAATAAGCAACAGAAAATAGACTAAAACAGTTAGTAAATGTCCTAGTCCTCAGGGTTGTGGGTTGGACTTCAAGATCTGGGGAGGTCTTACGTCTTGTAGAATGATTTCAGAACTGTGCTCGGTGAGATTAGCAGCATAAGCGACTTGAGACACAATGTGGGCGCCCAGTGATAATGTTGATGTATTATGTCCTAGGCCAGCCCAACAGTGGAGGAGTCATGACATGTGGCCCAGGTGATGGGGCAGGTGTGGGGTGAGGTCAATGAGTCTGAGGTCCCTTAAATGCTTTATATTTTGGCTTCGGTTTAGTCTAAGAAATAAGGTGAGATTGGGGATTGGGCATTGGGAGAAACACCAGTGGACTTTTGTGGAACAGGTATAAAGAGAGAGAAGAGGAAATAACAGGAGGGAGAAGAGAAATGAAACAGAGGGATAGATCACCTCTCAAAGTGGCCACCTACCTGGGAAACATGGAAAATGAAAGGATTAGAAAATGGTTTTTTCTCTCTGCTACCTCAACCAACGTTTGTTGAACTGAATTGCTCTGCTTATTGACTAAATTAGAATAGCCAGGCTAGAAATTGGCAAACATACTACCTCTACAATTATAAGATTAATTGGGCAATGAAAAATGCTGTTAAGGCCTGGTGTGGTGGCTCACGCCTGTAATCCCAGCATTTTGGGAGGCTGAGGCAAGTGGATTATTTGAGGTCAAGAGTTCAAGAACAGCCTGGCCTATATGGTGAAACCCCATCACTACTAAAAATACAAAAAAACTAGTTGGGCGTGGTGGCACATGCCTGTTATCCCAGCTACTAGGGAGGCTGAGGCAAGAGAATCATTTGAACCTGGGAGGCAGAGGTTGCAATGAGCCAAGATCACACTACTGTACTCCAGCCTGGGCGACAGAGTGAGACTCCGTCTCAAAAAAACAAAAACAAAACAAGCTGTCAAAAACGACTGTGGTTAGAACCATCTCTGAGATAGTTGAGAATAAAGCAGATACTTCTCTGTTTTGGATGATTTGGGAGCATCCCAATCTCAAGAGTGAGATTAAAGATTCACAGATGTCTCCTGAATGATGGGGCAGACAAGCATCACCAAGAACTAAGATTCGGACAAGTGACTTATAAAGGGGCAGCCGTGATTCGGCAATAGTCTATAGACTAGAGTTACTTTTGTTCTGAGGGGGAGGGAGAGGCTTATTTTTCTTCCTAAAAAGCACACACACGCACTAGTGGAAAATGGGAAACAGCAGCTTTATTCAGGCTGCCAAGAAGGAAAAGATCCAAATGGTTAAAGCAAAAGAATTTTTTTTGCTTGAATTAATAAAATAATTACTGTTTATTCTATTTTACTTGTTTGAATGTGATGCCAGAATAACTGAAAATACGACAATTTAATTTATAATCACTATAGTCACATATAATTTCGAGATGAAAATAAGTGACTAGAATTGAAGGGGGATTAAAATATTCTTATGCTGGAAATCATTGAAATTCTCATTAAGGCAAGTGCTCTCTTTGAAGATATTATATTTTAATTAATAATACATTACTCAATATTCTTGTTCCGTGTTTTTTTTAAATAAACACTTTAATTCATAAAGGGTATCTCTTCATGTCCTGGAAATAACTCCACATAGTGGAATAAAGACATTTTCATTGCCAAAATGAGTTAAGCAGTAAATATAATATAATACATATAAGTAGATATATAAAAATAAATACAAAAACACATAATAATCTACAATGTTAATTCACTCTTATATGCAAAGAGTTATCCAATTCACATGTTTGTCACATAATACATAATATGTCTTTATTTAATGATACCACTTTCTTATGCTTTTCTCTCATGTGAAAAAATGGTCTGTTTGAAATATAAATATTTTAAATAAACATAGCTTCTATGCTAAAGCCAACTAAATATTTAATGCAATTGTTTAAAGGAAAACTTGTTTTGTATAAATAAATATGCAATCCTTGATGATTTTTCTCATTTCAGATTTAAATTCTAGCAATATTCTAATTTGTAGTTACACTTTTTCCTGTAGTTGTTGTATGTGTAAATTTGAGAGGCAGTATTGTATTTGTAACTATAAATCTGTATTCGTTTATGCAAGCAGGTATACTAAATGTCTTTTTCTTAAAGCTAGTCAAGTGAAGCAGTGGGATTGGAGAAGGAACAAAGAAATCTGTAACTGGCTGTGATCAATTAGTTATAAACACCACTGCACTCGGTTCGGACCTGCACGTTTTCTAATTTAATTGAAAGATTCAATATAGTATTGTCAACTTTAAGAAATGTTACAACGTGTTAAAAATAATGAACGAATACAATAACATAGAACATAAGGAACAGTTACAGAAATGGGTAAATTCTGGTTGTTTTGGAAAATGTAAATTGCTTAGCTATAATACAAATTAAAAATGTGAGAGTTAGTTTGCATAAATAGATATAATTTATTCTGCCTGGGAAAGAAGGTCATTGGTGGTCCTTGTTATAATTCCCTCAGCAAATCTGCTGAATCTTGCAGGAAATGCTCAGGTTCACTGGGGAGAGTGGATTAAGAGAAGGGTAATTTAGAATGTACGGGAGGTGCCCCTGGCACCTAGAACTCACTGTCAATTTAAAGCACGCAGAATCTAAATAGAGTCAACATTTGTTTCCCAGTAATATTGGCCAGGGTGGTGGTAGTGGGGTGTGTGTGTGGGTGGGTAGGTGGGGTCTTGCACCCCTGAGCTAATGGTTCAGTAAACCTCTCAGCTATGATCTCAAGAGACAGAGTTTAAAACACATCAGTGGGGAAGAGAAAGGCTGTTGTACTGCCTCTTGCCTCCTCCCAGCCCTGGTATGATATACAGAGGGAGAAAGATTAAGAGAGCAAGGGTGAAAAGAGAGAGGGGAGAAGGGATGATGGAGAAGGTGAGAGAGGGAGACAACAGGCAGATCATACGTGGATCCCAGAGCCAATTCTTCTGTTGTAGAGATTTTGAGCCTCTCTGAGGCGGCGGGTGTGGTACAGCGAGTAGAGAGTAGAGACAGTGCCTGGCTGAACCCATTCCAGTGACACTTAGAGACAGTGTCGCCTGAACCACACTCTGCCTCTCCTTGCTCTCTCAAGTTCCTGCCCTTCTTCTCCCTGCTCTGGCTCCATCCCTACACTGGGATCCCAGTTAATCTGTGGCTTCAAGGCTCTGCCTCTCCCAGGTATACCAACTGGCCTCCTCCCTTCCCTGACCTGTTTGACTTGGCCTTGGGGCTGTGGCAGCCCAATGCCCAGAGCTTTCTGCAAGGGAGGAGGCCACAGCAGACCCTTCCTTGCCACCTACATCAAGGAACTTATTTTTTGCCTCAATTCTGAACACTGTCACGAATTGTTTTCTGGACTTCAGCAAATATTATAGGATATATAATTGCATTATGCTCAAATAACTATTTTTGTTTTATATTATAAAAGGCATACTTACTAAAGGACAAATATAGGAAACAACTTGAAACTCTGGCTAGGATCAATGACTGGGTTTATCAGGTTTTTTTTTCCCCCAGTTACAAATTATTTCTTATAAAGAGAAAAGAATAAAATGTGAAACCAATTTGAAAGTAAGTATAAAGAACAGTAAGCCAGCTTACTTAATTTTTTAAATTTAAATTTGATTTTTAAACTCAATATCTTATAAAATGTTTTATATTTCTGGTACCCTTACTGATATTATGCTACTTTGATTTAGAAAGCATTCCGTATTGAATTTCACTACCTACTTTTTTCACGTTCTAAATATAAGCTAATAATCTCTTCATGTCCTTTTTACTGCTTTCCATCACTAAGTAAGCTTTAACATTTTTTAATTGTGGTAAAATACATGTAACAAAATCTACCATCTTAACCATTTTTAACTATACAGAACTATACAGACCAATATATTAACTACACTTAACAATAGTTTAAGTACATTCACACTGTTGTGCAGCTAATCTCCAGAACTCTTTCTATCTCACACGAAGTAATTTTTTAAACTCTTAATATACGGTGTTACTAAAGCAAATGTCTTTTGGGATGGAGGAAAGCATTTCTTTCATGACAAATACATTTCGTTATTAACCCTCATTGATCTTATAATAAGTTATAACAAGAAATGTATTATACAACCTTCAGGCCTGGCAGTGAAACTAGCTCTCACTCACCCTGTGACTAAAGATACCATTCTACTTTCCCATCCTGCAGACAAGTAAGTGCATGAGTAATATCTTTCCACAAGTGAAGGAATGCAGTTAATTCCTTCATTAGTACATTCCTCTATCTCCCACCTTGGAGAAAACTTTTCTTTTAAGGCAATATAATTAAGTCAGAACTTTCTGTACAAGCATCTAGATATTAAGAAGTAACTATTGATAAAATAACTCAGAATGCCTTACAGTAGAAAAAAGCATAAATGCTTCTTAAAGAACAATTAATTCCAAATATCGATGTCATATTACTCTATGCCTTCAAGTTAAAGCCTAGTTCATATAAAAGAAAAAAGGGTGGGCAAAAGGCACCTACAAGAAGGAATAAGACACCTGAAGGCAGCAAAAAGCAGAGTCAAGTTCATTCATTAAGCTCATTCTTTTTTTTTTTTTTTTTTTTGAGACAGTCTCACTCTGTCACTCAGGCTGGAGTGTAGTGGCATGATCTCGGCTCGCGCAACCTCCACCTCCTGGGTTTAAGCAATTCTCCTGCCCCAGCCTCCTGAGTACATGCGATTACAGGTGCCCACCACCACACCCAGCTAATTTTTTTGTATTTTTGTTTGTTTGTTTGTTTTTAGTAGAGTCAGGGTTTCATCATGTTGGTCAGGCTGGTCTCAAACTCCTGACCTCAAGTGATCTGCCTGCCTCAGCCTCCCAAAGTGCTGAGATTACAGGCGTGAGCCACCACGCCCAGCCAAGCTCATTCTGTATTATCATGGTGCTTTGATATATAATGTTATATATGATATATATAATAACTATATAAAAATAGATTATATAATAAATTACTTTATATTATTATATTGTTAAATATAATTATATAGAAAATTACAGAATACATATTATAGAACATATATTACATATGATATATATGACATATATGATATATATAATTTATGATATATAATATATACCATTACTTTTAAGTATGTGTTTCTTAGGCTATCTTACAGTGCTTTAACTCTTTGAAGGGTTTATTCTCAGGAGTCAAACATTAGAAACGAAGCATTACCTTTTTAAATATTCCAGACTCTAGAAGTAAGGAACCAAGCGCCTCACTGGTGGTGTGGAAGAACTGGGAATCCCCACAGTGCAGTGGAAATTCCTGGGACTCTCGAACCACATGTCTTCCATCTACTAGCTCCAAAGCTCTGCGAAGAATGGAAACACAGTCATGTCAATACGCTATGAACAATGCCAAAATCTCAAGAAACCCAAAGGCATATTTCTCCATGTACTAATATATTTCCAGTCAGCCCAAATAATGAATCATTCTTCAAAACCTACACAGCGTTGTAGATAATCTGGTGCTCTCATAGCACATTTATAAATCAACCTGGATGACTTCACCCTGTGCCTAACTGAATTCTTTTAAATCCTATGCAGAAAACAAATTAGAGATAGACAGAGGTAGACAGATAACTAGATGAATAGACAGATTTTGGCATGAAAGTAATCTAATTTCATTTTCCAATTTCCTGGTTTTTCTATGTCATGGCTCTTAAGAAATAACAAAAAGAAATTTGTAAGTTTCCTGAACACTGGAAATAAAGTGGGAACTGAATCCCAGTTAGAGACACGATCTAGACTATGCCAGGAAAAAGGAACTGTTCCTAGGATTATAATATTTATCAGATTCAAAAGGAATGGAAACTAATAAAGGCAGACAGAATGTTTTATAGACTCTGATGGTTGCCCACCCCAAAACCATTTCCTTTATCCAACCCTCCACTGTCCTCCCCCCTCCCCCATACACACTGCCTTTGCTAATAATCCTAAATTTGTTCAACGATTCATCCTCCATATGCCTCAGAGGAAGCTGCTTCCAGCCCCAGTAGTCAGTCAGGATTGCTCTAATCCTGGTGCCCAGTTCCCCTCACCAGTAACTGATTTAGGCAAATACCCATACATATCTGTCTTGCTGATATTACCACATTGATTGATACCCCCCTAACCCTCTGAAATGTTCATACTTTGCCCTACTTCTCTGGTGCAATCCTGACCAATGAGATGTGAGAAGCGTCTGCTGAAGGAATGGGGGAAAAGGTCTTCTACAAGAAGAAAAAGTTTCCCTTTCCTGCAGGCCAGGGTCATGCCTGCATGTGATGAATATGATAGAACATCTTGGGATCATGTGCGGGATTAGCCTAAGGAGACTAGATTGAGGAAAAAGCAGAGCGGAAATACCTATCTCTTGATTTCTTGAAATGAGCAGCAGAATTACCTATCTCTGGAGTTCTTGTTGTGTTAGATAATAAATGTCCTACTCTTCAAGCCATTTTGACTTGGGTGTTCTTTGTTGTCTGCAGTTGAGCATCATACCTGATCCAAGGTTTGGTAGATTTTCTAAGCACAGGAATAAAGATGCCAGAGCAGAATGAGAGCTTTGAATGAAGAATGCCAGTAAAGTACAAAGAGAACTAAAAATGCAAGACCTCAGCATTTCACAGAAGAAACAGAAGCTGCTTTTGTGGGATTTCTACAATGTTGCAAGGATAAAAAGAGGAATAGAGCAAAGCGTTAACACTTTAGAGGGGCAGGAAGATCTAATCAATATGGTAATATCAGCAAGGGAGATAGAGAATTTGGCATAATTTGTGGAACTCTATTGTGTACTTTTTTTTTTTTTTTTTTGAGACAGAGTCTTGCTCTGTCTCCAGGCTGGAGTACAGTGGCATGATCTTGGCTCACTGCAACCTCCACCTCCCGGGTTCAAGTGATTCTCCTGCCTCAGCAGCTGGGATTACAGGCATGTGTCACCACATCCAGCTAATTTTTTTGTATTTTTAGTGGAGACGAGGTTTCACCATGTTAGCCAGGCTAATCTCGAACTCAAAGTGCCAGGATTACAGCATGAGCCACTGTGCTTGGCCCCTGTACATATTTTTTTTAAACCATTATTGTTTGCATTATATAAAATGTAAAGGTATATTAACAGCAATATATTTCTTTTTGTTTTTCCTTTAGTTTCGTACTATGAAAGTAATACTTGTGTATAGTAAAGACAATATATTACGCCACATATAAACACATATAAAAACACATTTCTACCTGCAAGGCTAGTATCTTCTTAGGAATTTAAATACAGTATTTTTGAAGGGAAAGAGAAACACATATAGCTCAGGAGAATTTAAGTAACAACTGAAAAATACCTTAAAGTTGAAATGCTGTCATCGTCTTACCATGAATGTGTCTTACATCAAGACCTATTTTTACTAATTGTTCCAGTGACCCTAAGTTACAGTATTCACCTTGTCCTGCTGCTCACAAATATGCCAAAGCAGCAGCAAACAAGAGAAGACTGCTTGAACAAACAAACAAAGAAGTAGCAAACGAGAGAAGACTATTCCAACCGCTGCGGACTTAACACATTGTCTGCCATTCAAGTACTAACCAGGCCTGACCCTGCTTAGCTTCTGACATCAGACAAGATCAGGTGCATTCAGGGTGATGTGGCCATAGACTGGACTTACACATTGTAAAAAGTCAACCACGAATGTTAGGCAGTCTGCTCCCCTTAATATTTTTCCTTTTTGGAAAAACATATGTGCCCATTGACTGACTCCAAGTGACAACAGAGATGAAAGCAATCTACATGTGCTTCCTAAGCTTTGCATTGTCAGAGGCGGACACTCCTAAAAAGACCTATCTCTTCTTCCTAGATACTTATGTATTGCATAATTAAAAGCTGGCAAGAGTAGCCTTTTCTATATATTTTGCTCGTGATACAATCCCTGATTAAAACATAGGATCCTTTTGCCTGCAAATAACAGTCCAACTCACAGAAGCCTGATAAAAAAATATATAATCACATATAAAACAAAAGGGGTAGACTGAGTTGGTTTCACCAGTATATTCCTTTGCTACTGACTTCCGTCATTGCTACAGTTCTAGCTGTCACACAGAGGTATGATAATTCCTTCCTGTGTAACTTGCTTAGAAATGAGGGAAATCTCCTCTAGAAGCTACTTAGCAGGCTTCTTTTCATTCCTGCACTAAACCGATCACCGGACCAAACCCATTAAGGCTGACACCTGAAGGACACTACCGTGCAGAAATTAGGCACCTGAAGAAACTGAGGTTCAATTAGGAAAAAAGGAGAAGGAAGAGGGTAGAAATGGATGTCGACGTGCATTCTATCCTCTCCCCAACTTTGTCTTAAAATAAGTTCCCCACACTTGCTTCACTTTGGGAGAGGTAGAGATGACACATATTTAAGATGGAATTCGAGCTATCAGAGTAGGAACTTTCATAATTTGGGCCTCATAGCGTGTTGAACCCTGTGAACCTGCCTGCCCTCCTGATTTGGGGGGTAAACTAAGTTGATACAGTGTGCTATCCAACAGTCAGTTCTCTATACTTGGGTCACGATCTCCCAGATGGGAGGGTACACATGGCCCTGGGGGAAGGCTTAGTTTTTCAATTTAATTCACTAACAAATGGCACTAATAGTTTTTCAGTGCCTACAGGAGGTGAGGACTATCACAGACAATTCCAGGGAATGCCCTAGCTTCACCATCATTCTAAAACAGGAACTGCTGAGTATGTGTGGTACACGTAATAACCTCTGCTTCCCTTTGACAGGAGGGGAATGATGGGGTGTTGGCTAAATTCCCTTTCCTCGTGACCCAGACCCAGACAATACTGCTGTGCACCTGGCCATAGACGCCATGATTTCACAGTTTGCCCCAGGACTTGGTTGGAGGTGAGGCAAGGTCACGGGATGTGTGGGCTGAGAGGGCTTCATAAACAGAATTCTGCTTCAGGGCAGCTTCTCACCCAGCCCCGGAAACTCGGGCTGTCCCAGGAGCGTGTTCTACTTCCTCTCTAGAATCAGTCACAGGCCTTCTACTCCTAGCAAGCTTACTGGACAAGTTTGTCTCCTGAAACACAACCTTCACAAACTATTACACAGAAGCAATACACTTGAAATCGTGCCAAGAGGTCTCTAAGACCTAAAGGAACTTTGTAACACTATCTAACATTCATTCTTTCAGCATTTTCTAGATCTTCCATGATATGTCATATATCAAAGCACACAAAGGTGAACAATTCCACTCTCTGCCCTCAAGGATATTAAGGTCTAGTAGACATAGGGGCTTATTGAATGGGCAGAAATATTTTCAATTCCGAATAATGGTTACCCCTGGAACTACACATAGATAAGTCTCCCTAGCCTAAAAGCCAACCTTAATAAATGTTTGCAACAGGAGAGACGAATTGGAAAGTTTGTTAACTTTTCTTTTCCAAAGGGTAATTTTTTCATTATTGTTATTTTAGTTTTTGTGGGTACATAATAGGTGTGTGTATATATATATATATATTTATTTATGAGGTACAAGCAGTCAAAGTATAATAATCACAACATCGAGAATGGGTTATCCATCCCCTCAAGCATTTATCCTTTGTGTTACAAACAATCCAATTATACTCTTTTAGTTATTTTTAAAGGTACAATTACATTATTATCACTATAATCACCCCGTTGTGCCATCAAATACTGGGTCTTATTCATTCTTTCTATTCCTTTTGTACCCAAAGGGTTAATTTTAGTTTTACTCCTGACGAGTAGGGTGTAGGTGGTCATAAGAGAGGCTAAGCTTGGCTCCCTGATGAGAAATTTATGTGCCAAAGGAAGCACGGTTTGCTTTGTGAATAGTCACAACTGGTCATTTATTAACGACAATAACGTCTTGGATAAATAACATAAAACAACCGCCAAATGCTATCATATTGGTCTGCAGTCTTAGCAGATGATAATTTATTAATTTGCTAATTATAATCCTTTGTACTTCTTTTTTTTTTTTTTTTTAGCACAGATATTATACTGCCAGAGAGAAAGTTTCAGTGTTAAGTATGGTACTTGATTTTACTCAGACTTAGAAGTAAGTGGAACATTTGCCAGTTCATTCAATTATGTTTCCTTTTTATTTGGCTTACTTATAAAAACCGGATTGCCCCCTCCCTGGAGATTAAGTTGGTAGCAAAATTAATAATGGCAAGACTGTTTTCCCTTCTCCAAGTTAAAAGAGCCACATGGCTATTCTCAGACAAATCCCAGAGTTGTGAGACCTGGAGCTTATATAAGAAGTGGGCCGGGCGGGGACGGGGGAGGTGCTCTTCAATAAAAAGAAAAGAGAATCTCTTACTTTCTCAAGATTGACAGTGCTAGGGCCTCTCCGAAGGCCATGAAAGTGGCCCTAATAAATCTACTTCGAGTTTTCCTAATGTTGGTCTACTCCACCAAGGTATTCCTTAAGCATTTAAATATGTGTAGCCTAATATAAGGCAAGTTAAATAAGTTTCTTCAATAATTCTTGTTTTACAGTAATGTACATCCAAAATAATAAAAAGTAGCATAAAAGTTTAGGTTTAACTATAGTTTATTAGTTATAAATTGATGCTGTACTGCCATCTATTGTCTGTCCAAAGAATTATTACTGTGTTCAACTGAGCCTCAGAGTTGTGATTTCAAAGTCACCAAAAGGTGCTTCCACCTGCATTGAATGGAATTATTTCCTCAAGAGAACTTAAGACACCAGATAATAGAACCACTCTTCTGAATTAAGGCATTGGTTGTAAAGCGCATAAGTTTCCTGGCCACAAAGGAAGGAGAAAATTTAATTCACTAACAAACGGCACTAATAGGGTGCACAGTGTTTCTTTACTGCAACTGCTAAATGGTAGACAGCAACCATTTACTGAGGAACCTCTTTCCTGCTAACATTAAACGCCGTATTCGATTACGGACACATACCATCAGATAATGCTAGACCTGAAAAGGCCCCTAGTGGTTACCTGGTTCAGTCACTTCACTGCAGATTTGCAGAGACAGTGTTCCTGAGAAACCACGTGACTGATTGACAGTGTTGAGCCTGCTGGTTACCCATGTATATGGTACTGGAAGCCCAGGCTCACAAAGAGGCATCTAATGACTGTGCGGATAGAGCCATGTAAATCTCTCCCATCTCCAGAAATAAAACAAAACCCCAACATCTATTTCCCTTGGGAAACCAAGGATTTTGGATTTACAGAATGGGTTTCTCCTTTAGAAGCAGTGTTGTCTTCAAATTTATATTTTTCTCAGCTGAATAAAGGATCAAATATAGCAATGTATACACACAGATTTCAGAGTCATACCAGCCTGGCCATTAGCTATGTGATCTTGAGCTAGTTACTTCTTTAAGCCTCACTTTCTTCATCTGCAAAATGGGAGTGATAAATTGTTAAGAGAATTAAATTAGGTAAAACTTGTAAAATGCTTAGCCTGTACTGCCATATAGTAGGTTCTCAATAAGTATCAGCTATTGTAATTATGCATATGAATGTCAATTGACGTTTCCTGAATAATAATATATAAGGAATTATATAGATGGTACTTTGAGCTAGTATATTTATCAGGCTCGAATATGAAAGGAGAATGTCTGGGTTGGAAGATCCCTTAGAGATAATCTAGTGAGCCAACCATACCATTTTTCAGATGAGTTCATGGAGGCCCAGAGATATTCACTGTTCAAAGTCTCACGGCTAATGACTGACAGTTAGGATTAGAGAACCCACCCAACTCCTCACTCAGAGACTAATTTTAAATTCTCAGTAGATGAGTTTTGTGATCACAAAATTCCAAGTTGGATGGGGAAATGAAAACAATTTGCTATGCTCATTTGAAACAAAGCATCCTCAAAGTTATAGGTATGAAAAGAATGCTACATCACTAACCCAAGTATTTCATGTTGCCGATGGTAATAGAATGCAGAAACTCTGCCATCTAGTGGTTGCATAAGAATATCACTCTGCTACTCATCCTTTTTAGCAGTGCTTTCGTAAAAAGTAACACTCCCTGGTCCAGTTAGCCTCTACTTCCTGATTGCATTCACCTTCCTGGGCACTTTGATGGTTTTTGTTTGTTTGTCTGTTTGTTTGTTTTGTTGGTTTTTGTCAAGACGGGGGTCTCCCTGTGTTGCCTAAGATGGTTTTGAACTCCTAGCCTCAAATGATTGTCTCACCTAAGACTCCCAAAGTGCCAGGATTACAGGTGTGAGGCAGCAAGTCTTTTAAAATGGCAGCCTGAAGGCTGGGAGCCATCTCCCAATGTGCTGTGTGGTGCAGAAATGTCTAAGTTCCCCTCACATCTGACCAGTGGAATGCAAATCATCTCTCCAACAAAGGCTGGAAATGTTTGCCTTAATACTTCTATCTTGTGAAACCGAGGCTTTGGGAGCTACTGAGTCTATGAAAGTTAAGCAAGGCAGCTCAGGACCACTACTATGTTGACTTTGATCATTTCAGATCACCCCACATGATTAATGAACCATGAAACCCATCCAGAACCAGGCTAGGTTCAAGAAGGTTTGGCTTTATTAGCATTGGTCCCAGAGGAAGAAATGATTTCATTCTGGGCACAAGCAAAGAGAAGCCAAGGTCGAGGACAAAACAACCAGGAGAATTGTTGTGCAAATCCCCAGGAGAACTGAGGAACTGAGGTCTGTGCCTCAAGGAAAGGCTCGAGTTTATCAAAAGTCTTGTGTTTCATGCGTGATTGCACATGCTCTCATTTACAGAAGCCGAAGATCATGGCATTTTTTTTAGCTTCTCTTTGTAACAGTCAAGTTGGGCAAGTTTTGTTTTCAGTTGTCAAAATACAAAAGATTTTTTTGATTGCTGGAATTTTCCTTTTAAGGCAATTCAAATTCTTATCATCTAACGGCAGAGAAGAGAAAATGTAGCTTTTATTTTGATAGTGTCTATACACCCCAAAGAAAGACTAATGATCTTACTAAGCTCGTGGATAACAAATTAATAATGTAAAAGAGGGTATTTTCAATTGTTTTCCTTTGTAGCACCAAACAAAGCTACTGATGATATTACCATGGAGCAGGCAAGGAGGAAAAAGCCTGGCAGAATATGGTTATATTAATGGATACAAAAATACAGTTAGATAGAATGAATAAGATCTAGTATTTGGTAGCATAACAGGTGGCTACAGTCAACACTAATTTATTGTACATTAAAAAATAACTAAAAGAAAATAATTGCATTGTTTGTAACACAAAGGAAGGATAAATGCTTGAGGTGATGGATACCCCATTTACCCTGATGTGATTATTACACATTGTATGCCTGTATCAAAATATCTCATGTACTCTATTACTACACACACTTACTATGTACCCACAAAAACTAAAAATGAAAAAGAAATTATGTGGTTATAGGCACAAGGGTAGAGAAATCATTCTAAAATACCAGGGGCAACTCTGAGGAGTCATCTTTGAGCCCTCCTGCTCCAATCAATCCACCTCTGATCACTCATTAAGGGGTCCTCTGTCATCACATTTGAGCTTGCTTTGAGGGACACTATAAGATGCAGCCACATAGAACTCTTGGTTGGACATATTGCAGGGATGCCGAGAAGGATGTTAGGTACCATCTTACTTAATATCCTTTATACGGATACTGAAGGGAAAGATTTCTCTCATTGTGAAATGCCAAGAAAAGCTTTTCTCTTTCTCACCCCTTCCTTGTCTTTTAGACAATGAGGTCCGTGTACTTGATCATGAATCAATTTTAACAATTATACAGAACTTTATGAATGTGTGTTTCTGTAAAGCAATTGTTTCTCTTATCACACTATCGTTCTTTTAGTTTTCTGATCTGTATTTATTTGCATTGTTAATTGGATGCAAACTACTGTAAATCTTTTAGAGGAATAAGTGACAGGGAGGCAGTTATAAATACATGAAAACTGTTTCTTCCACCTCACCAGAATGACATCCATCTACCCTTGTGCATTCCAACCACCACTATCCTACTTCTAAACTTCATTATGTCTTCAATTTAGTAAGAGTCCAGTTACTTTCTGCTACTAAGTCTCTCCTGCAGCCTTTAATCCATTCTAACTTTACAAATAGATTGATCTTCCTGATGTACTGTCGGGTTTGAAAACCATCAGATAGTTCAGCACTGTCTACAGAATAAATCCCTTACTTCATTGTCTGGTATTCAAGTGCTTTCACCTTCTGGACCCAGTCTAACTTTTCAAATGTAGCTCCCCTACACACCCTATATTCCAGGCAATTTTGTTACATTGTAGCTTACTTATCACTGATGGCTCTTTCTCTCATCTCATCTCTTTAAGGGGCTCCTGGGTGTGAGTCCCTTTGTTTCTGCCAGGGCATATAATAACATCTGTCACATCACAGATGCTCAGTAAGAGTTTACTGGCTGAGTGACTACAAAGCGCTTTCTGCAAAGGTGGTTTGATTCATGAAGATAGCAGCTGCTTGTAGAGCCTGTTGCTATTTATGACTGTTTCAAATAATGTCAATATAAAGCTTTGGTTCAAAAGCACCTCCTCCTAACCACGATAGTTACATGCAAAACTGGTCTGTTGGTTGTCATTTTCCAGAAGTCTGTGGTGATGGCACACACTTTGAAGTCAACTTTATAGCATCTTTAATATGCATCATCTGCCTATTTTGTTTACCTTTGCCCCACCTTAGCTTACTAGTCCAAAACCCATTCCAGCAACAATTAGTAAGAGTCTCTTAAACTCTGGGGTCCCTAAACAACCTGGCACGAAACTCATCTGCCTTAGTTAATCCTTCCAGACACTCAAATAATTATCTTCATCAATCCTGAGCTTTGAAGGCACTTACACTGCTGCAATCATCATTACTTCATGGCATTTCTAGAAGCAATAAAGTTTCAAGAGAAATTGTGTAACTGTTCCTTGTATCAAACATTTTTTAGCATTTGTTGTATTTTCTGAACTCACAAAAACCTACTTTTCTTATAGATCATATACTCTCAACTTTCTCACAGCTATAATTCAGAGGTTTCAAGGCTCTATTCAATATATTCTTTCATATGGTGGTCAATAAATCTTGACCAGAAGTGAGAATTGAGTCTTTAAAGGTTACTTGCAAGACCTCTAAAACACTCCTACGCATAATAGGGTGCTTACAGTAAATGCCTTTTGATAATAATATAAAACTAAAAGAATAACATTTTCAATATGAGAGTGGGTTTCCTTATCTTTTTTAGTTTTTCAAAATAATTCTTATGGAGGTTCATTTTTTTACATTAATTTTTATAACTGTCAGTTTCATCATGTTCCACTTACTCCATTTCCAAATACCTGCCAGTTGTTTGATGATTAATACAAAATGATCAGTAATTAGTACATAATTCATAATTGTCTGAATCATATATTTGGCTTCTCTTACTCACCTGCACCAGGTGGGTCAACTCCACAAGGGACCAAAGTTGCTTTAAGGCTTCCTAGATACATACATCCTTATGTAGCGACTAGAATTATCATCAAATACTTAATGAATTAGTTCAATTAACTGGTGTTAATGTTTCAAAAGAGAACTCTAATTTAAAACCATTTCTCATGGAAAATCTTGCGTGTATTAGCAACACATTAGCGATACAGATTTGCTGACTGAAGACAATGGAACAGCTGTGAAGCTGAATCTGAGATGGACTGATATTTATCATCTCAGCTCTCATGAA
>NW_012105377.1:113201-115781 GCF_000951045.1 Mandrillus leucophaeus
TTGATCTTCCTGATGTACTGTCGGGTTTGAAAACCATCAGATAGTTCAGCACTGTCTACAGAATAAATCCCTTACTTCATTGTCTGGTATTCAAGTGCTTTCACCTTCTGGACCCAGTCTAACTTTTCAAATGTAGCTCCCCTACACACCCTATATTCCAGGCAATTTTGTTACATTGTAGCTTACTTATCACTGATGGCTCTTTCTCTCATCTCATCTCTTTAAGGGGCTCCTGGGTGTGAGTCCCTTTGTTTCTGCCAGGGCATATAATAACATCTGTCACATCACAGATGCTCAGTAAGAGTTTACTGGCTGAGTGACTACAAAGCGCTTTCTGCAAAGGTGGTTTGATTCATGAAGATAGCAGCTGCTTGTAGAGCCTGTTGCTATTTATGACTGTTTCAAATAATGTCAATATAAAGCTTTGGTTCAAAAGTACCTCCTCCTAACCACGATAGTTACATGCAAAACTGGTCTGTTGGTTGTCATTTTCCAGAAGTCTGTGGTGATGGCACACACTTTGAAGTTAACTTTATAGCATCTTTAATATGCATCATCTGCCTATTTTGTTTACCTTTGCCCCACCTTAGCTCGCTAGTCCAAAACCCATTCCAGCAACAATTAGTAAGAGTCTCTTAAACTCTGGGGTCCCTAAACAACCTGGCACGAAACTCATCTGTCTTAGTTAATCCTTCCAGGCACTCAAATAATTATCTTCATCAATCCTGAGCTTTGATGGCACTTACACTGCTGCAATCATCATTACTTCATGGCATTTCTAGAAGCAATAAAGTTTCAAGAGAAATTGTGTAACTGTTCCTTGTATCAAACATTTTTTAGCATTTATTGTATTTTGTGAACTCACAAACACCTACTTTTCTTATAGATCATATACTCTCAACTTTCTCACATCTATAATTCAGAGGTTTCAAGGCTCTATTCAATATATTCTTTCATATAGTGGTCAATAAATCTTGACCAGAAGTGAGAATTGAGTCTTTAAAGGTTACTTGCAAGGCCTCTAAAACATTCCTACGCATAATAGGGTGCTTAGAGTAAATGCCTTTTGATAATAATATAAAACTAAAAGAATAACATTTTCAATATGAGAGTGGGTTTCCTTATCTTTTTTAGTTTTTCAAAATAATTCTTATGGAGGTTCATTTTTTTTACATTAATTTTTATAACTGTCAGTTTCATCATGTTCCACTTACACAATTTCCAAATACCTGCCAGTTGTTTGATGATTAATACAAAATGATCAGTAATTAGTACATAATTCATAATTGTCTGAATCATATATTTGGCTTCTCTTACTCACCTGCACCAGGTGGGTCAACTCCACAAGGGACCAAAGTTGCTTTAAGGCTTCCTAGATACATACATCCTTATGTACATACATCCTTATGTAGTGACTAGAATTGTCATCAAATACCTAATGAATTAGTTCAATTAACTGGTGTTAATGTTTCAAAAGAGAACTCTAATTTAAAATCATTTCTCATGGAAAATCTTATGTGTATTAGCAACACATTAGCGATACAGATTTGCTGACTGAAGACAATGGAACAGCTGTGAAGCTGAATCTGAGATGGACTGATATTTATCATCTCAGCTCTCATGAACAGAAACTCTCTAAGGTGCAGACGCAAGCAGAGGGAAGAAGAGATTATCACATCTCTTCTTCCCTCTGATGTGATATGATTCACATCATATCCCTACTCTCCATCTATCCAAACAAAGTTGTCCTTGCAAAGATGCTAGTTACAAGCTCCAAATGTCAGCTTCAAATTCCCACCCTAAGGGTATTCCAATACCACTCTAACCTCCTTCTCCCCTCCCTCCACCTCAGACTTCCAGTTGTGGTCAGACAGATCTGTTTGCCCTTCCCATACCTAACACTTGCTTCATTATTTATACGTCTTTGCTTGGGTTTTCTGTTAATGCTTTTGCCTCTCCTCTTTGTAATCTTTGGCTATCAAATTCCATCAAGTCTAATTTCAAAATTCACTTCCTCCAAGATTTCTCTGATTGTAATACATCCTGTATTTCATAAGCCCCGAAAAGTCAATTTCATGTAGCTGAAATATTATACCACAGTAAAAAGAAAAGAACATCATTATGAATCACAGAATTGTTTCAATACTAGTTTTTAAAAAGAACAAGAAAGCAATAAAATGGTGTGAGAAATAATGTTTATTTTTCTCAAGTGTAGATTATTCTTTTTTTAAGAATACGAATTATTGAGAAACATCAGTTTAATCAGAAAGAGATGGTGGGTGGAGAATTTTTCAGAGGCTATAAGATGACTTTACAGAGCTTTTGTTGTTACCACATGTTGATGATTGTTATTTCTAATTTCACATCAAGATTCATGGCTTTTCCCTTTCCT
This sequence comes from Mandrillus leucophaeus, assembly GCF_000951045.1. NCBI lineage: Eukaryota > Metazoa > Chordata > Mammalia > Primates > Cercopithecidae > Mandrillus > Mandrillus leucophaeus. Next base: position 115,594 of record NW_012105377.1, read on the forward strand.
TCACACAAATGCATCACTAGCTTTACTTTTAGGCTTTACAGCCATCAACTGAGTGATAGTGATTAATAATGGAATGAAAGGAGAAACAAAGAATGGAAAGAAAAAAAGAAAGGGGCTGGGTGCAGTGGCTCACACCTGTAATCCCACCACTTTGGGAGGCCGAGGCGGGTGGATCGCTTGAGCTCAGG
>NW_012105377.1:116896-243866 GCF_000951045.1 Mandrillus leucophaeus
CAAACTTGTTTTTTATAAACTGGATAATGGTAGGATATATAAAAATGCTTCTAAAAATGAGAAATTCATAAAATTAAAAAGGAGATAAATAAATTTTATTAAAATTTTCTATTTCGCACATTGTTTAAAATGGAAGAAAAAAGGCTATTGGTATTTTTCCCAGCTTTGACAATTGCTTTTTACTGAAAAGGATCAAAATATTTTATTAGCAAAATTAATTTCCCAATCTGTCATCCATTTTTTTTCTTTAAAAGAAGAGAATCTTAGGTTTTCCTCATTTGGGAAATACTCAAAATGTTTCTCTCTCTCTTTTCTTTTCTTTTCTTTTTTTTTTTTCATTTTTTAGTAAATCGAGACCAGGTCTCACTATGTTTCTCAGGCTGGTTTCAAACTCCTGGGCTTAGGCGATCCTCCCACCTTAGCCTCCCAAAGTGTTGGGATTACAGGCATGAGCCACTGCACCTGACCATATTTTTCTCTTGTTACCAAATTTAAGAGTTACAATTTATGTTACTAGACTTTAAATATGAGAAAATCACATAACTGCAATTACCATTAGTTCATTTATTTTTGAAAACCAAAAATATTTGACATCAAACTATTACATGAATCATTCCAATGGATTATTCATTTTGTCCTCTCGCTTTCCTATCAATAGTTTATCTGTTTCACTAGTAGAAAAGGGAAGATATTGATCAACCGAAGAAATACCATGCAAAAACGTTGATTCTCTGCTTAAAAGGTAAGCATGTTATGGGAAAGCAAAACACATTTGGATTTACTATTTGTTTATAGACGGAGCCACATGCCTGTGACAATGGAGGCAGAGATTGGAGTGACGCAGCGGCAAGCCAATGAGAACACCAAGGTTTGCTGGCAGCCATGGGAAGCTAGGAAGAGCAAGGAGGCATCCTTCCCTAGAGCCTTCAGAAGGAGCATGGTCCTGCTGACACTTTGATTTTGGACTTCTAGGCCCCAGACTGTGAGAGAGAAAAAACTGTTGTTTTAAGTGACCATGTTTATGGCAACTTGTAATAGCTACCCCAGGAAACTAATATACCAGGCTACCCCAACGTGAATGTGCATTCTAAAAGACGACTTCAGGACAGGGCAGTGTTTAACACAGAGATGAAATAATAGGTATTTCTGGCATCAGTAATAACTCAGAGGAAGAGATCTTTTTAGGGACGCTGGCCTTCAGAGTAGTTTTTAAATGAGGCTTGGCCTGTGCCAGTCTCTTCCAGGGAGGGATAGAATGGGCTGTCTCTGAGTAAAGCACTCTAGTAAGCCCTCTGGAAGGAAGAAAGATAAATAAAAAGATGTACATGCCCTTTAAAGTCATCCAGGCACTCCAAAGACACCAAAAGTCCCAAGATAAAAAAATGTTGTCTCAGGAACTAAGAAACCTTGAAATAAAATCGAGAAGTACTGAGAGAGAATCTCTGAGCTAAAGAGAACTGTGTATCACTATATCATCCATTCCTTTAAATCCCAGCCAAGTTACACCATATCAAAGATAATTCCTGGTGGCTAAAGAATTAAATGCAAAAACATCAAATCATAAAGATCAGAAACATATTATGGCATATTAGAAGGGAAGGAAAACAACTTCCTAAGATTAAAAGCAATGAGAGAAATTAAAAAGAAAGGCTAGGTGCAGTAGCTCATGCCTGTAATCCTAGGACTTTGGGAGGACAAGACAGGAGGATCAATTGAGCCCATGAGTTCAAAACCAGCCTGGGCAACATAGCAACCCCGTTTCTACAAAACAAACAAAAATCAGCTGAGTGTGATGGTGCTTGCCAGTAGTCCTAGCTACTCAGGAGGCTGGGGCAGGAGGATTGCTTGAGCCCAGGAATTTGAGGTTACAGTGAGCAAACATTGTACCACTGCATTCCAGCAGCCTGGGTGACAGAGCGAGATGCTAGCTCTTAAAAAAAAAAAAAAAAAAAAAAAAAAAAAAAAGAAAGAGAAAAGAAGAAGAAAAACATTCGTAGTTTTGCTATGCAAAAATAAAATTTCCATACACTAAAAAATTAAAGGCAATAACAAGCCAGGCAAATACTTTCAACAAATATACCTGATGATTAGTTAAGAGCCATACTAAAGAAACCATATAAAGATATAAGAAAAATATTAGCAAACCCAATGAGTGAACAAGGGAAATGAAAAAATAAAGCATTTGAAGAAATAAAGGGTTAATGAAAATATTTTCCCAACTTCACTATATGCAAATTAAAGTAACAATAGGACACAATTTTATTTGTTTTGTATTTAGAGAAGGGGGTCTCTCTGTTGCCTAGGCTGGAGTGCAGTGGTTATTCATAGGTGTAATTATAGTACACTGCAGTCTCAAACTCCTGGCCTCAAGCGATCCTCCTGCCTCAGCCTCCCAAACAGTTGGGACTACAGGTGTGCACCACTACACCTGGCTCAGGATACAATTTTAAAATTGATAATGTTCAATGGTTCAACATACTATGGGGGGGGGTTATATTAATTGCTACAGTCTTTTAGTAAGCAATTTATTCATACTTATCAAGAGACTTAAAATGCTCCTATACCTATCCCCTATAACTCTACTTTTAGGAAATGATTTGAAGGAAATAATTTTCAAAGCATTCAAAGATCTATTTACAATGATGCTTATAGTAATATTATTTATGACAACAAAATTTGCAAACAACTCAACCCATTCAAGTAGTGACTAAGTAAATTATTGCATATCCATATTATGGAATGCCATTTACCCTTTAAGTCATAGGGGCAAAGCTTGTGATATAACGGTAAGTAGAAAAGTAGAATAAGAGATTGCATGTCAACTATGTTACATATCTAAGAGCATACTGAAAGGAAAAACACTAAAATCTGAAGAGGTATTATCTCTGACTAGTTGGATCATGAGTGATTTCTATTCTTTCTGTATTTTCCAAAATTGACATTCATTCTCTTATAATAAGAAAAACATTTAATAAAAATGTTTTAAAACTCCTAATAGGTTCCTCAGGGAAGTCTAAATAAAGATTTTGAGTGGCAGTAATAGAAGGTAAAACTCCGATGACGGAATAGAGACCTTTTTACATAATTTAATAAAACATTAATGCATAGATTTTGCCTGCCAGTCTCAATTTCTTTTTCCCAATTTCTTAAGCCAATAATTCCCAATCTAGATCTTGGAATACTTCACAAATTTTTTCTTGGATGGTTTCCAAGACACCATTTGTTTTTAAAATTTGCAAGGGCTGGGCATGGTGGCTCACACCTGTAATCCCAGCACTTTGGGAGGCCAAAGTGCTTAGGGTCAGGAATTAAGAGACCAGCCTGGCCAACATAGTGAAACCCCATTTCTACGAAAAATACAAAAATTAGCTGGGCATGGTGGCAGACTGAGGCAGGAGAATCACTCGACCTCCCGGAGGCGGAGGTTGCAGTGGGCCAAGATCGCGCCACTGCACTCCAGCCTGAGTGACAGGATGAGACTCCATCTCAAAAATAAATAAATAAAATTAATTAATTAATTAATTAAATTTGCAAGGAAAACAATACTGCAGAGAAATTCACCCTGAATAATGCAGCCAACATCTGTTTTGACACTTGTCAGATAATTGAAAAGCAATCATTACAAATGATTGTAATGTAATTTTGTAGGTTGGGGGCAGTGACTCATGTGTGTAATTCTAGAACTTTGGGAGGCCAAGGCAGGAGTATCACTTCAGCCCAGGAGTTCAAGATCAACTTGGGCAACACAGTGAGGCCCTATTGCTACAAAAACTTAAAACATTAGTCAGGTGTGGTGGCCCCTGTAGTCCTGGCTACTTGGGAGGCTGAGGTGGGAGGAGGATGGCTTGGGCTGAGGAATTTGAGGCTGTAGTAAGCTATGATCACACCATCCTGGTTGACAGAGGGAGACCTTATCTCTAAAATAATAATAATAATAATAATAATAATAATAATAACTTTGTAGTGCTGGCAGCTAGATTGAGGTGTGGGACCGGAGAACACAGAAATTAACAGGAGAATGTCTTTGTTTTGTTTTGTTTCCTGTTGTGCATCATTTCAAAATCATTTACTCTACCTAAACAGGGGACAGGGAACAAATAATGAAGGGGCACCCTGATTCTATTCATTGTTTGGTTTTTCAGTGATCTGTATCTTTTCATTTACCCTACAGCTTCTTTTTGTTAGCCATACACATTTTACAGAACAAATCAACAAATCCATCAACTGAAACTGGTAGAGATTTACAAGTAAATCTTTTCCCTTGCAAACTGATCCAGGATAAAATCTTCTGGTTTATTATCCCCTAGTTTTTATTTTACATCAGGGATTAGCACACTAAGGCCTGCAGGCCAACTCTGGCACACCACCTGTTTTTGTAGATAGAGTTTTATCGGAAGAGCCACATTGCGATTGTAATACAGCCGTGTCCATGGCTGCTTTAGTGCTACAATGGGAGAAAGTTGAGCAGTTGCAATAGAGACTGCGTGGTTGACAGGGCCTAAAATACTTACTACCTAGACCTTTGGAGTAAAAGTTTGCCAACCTCTGTTTTAGGAGTCTAGAGGTTTGCTTAACACAGTGTCTTCTTTTTGCACTTTTATAACCTTCACTGAAGAGGAATAAGCACTCCTAAAACTCTAATTGGTATTATCAGATAATTGTATTACAACTCAAGCTCAAGTTTATCCAATCCTGGATAAACTTAAAGACAGGAAAAAATTGCCCATAGTCTTAAATGCAGTTCAAAATCTGAATAATTCTTAAATTTACTTACTTTTTTTTTGACTACTGTTGTAGCTATCCTCCAAAACATCCCACATGCTCCTCACCTCCTGGTATTTACGCCTGTGTCCTCTCTTATACAAAGTGGTGATACTTCACTTCCAAGACTAGGTAATAACAGTGTGTCCTCTTTCTCCTTTCTCTCCCTCTTTCTTTCTTTCTCTTTGTCTCTCAATCTCTCTCTCTCTGATACATCATTTTCTCTGGGCCTCCAGCCAATAGCCAGTGAGGAACTGAGACCTTCTGATAACAGCCTCATGTGTGAACCTGGAAATGGATCTTCCAGTCCCAGTCAAACCTTCAGATGCCTACAGCCCTGGTTGACAGCTTGACGGCAACCTAAGAGAGAACCTGAACTGCAACCAATCAGCTAAGCGGCTCCTAAATTCTTGACCTGCCCAAACTGAGAGATAATGAATGTTCGTTGTTTTGTTTGAAGACACTAAATTTTGGGGTAATTTGTTACATGGCAATAGAAAATTAGTGTCTTTACCTCTGTCACTACTACTGCATATATATGTATGTATGTGTATGTTTATATATATATTTCCCAGTTTCTAGCAATGAAAAGCAAACAAAAACTGTCAGATGCAATCTTTTCCTTCAAATGAATTGTAAATTAGATCTAGCCCAGGTCTCAGCCCCAGAAATGTCATGAACTTCAAACCAACTGGAGACTTTCCTCTATATTATAACAATTCCAATATCAGCCATTAAAGCAGGTCTCAATGACTCCATTCTATTGCTACAGTGACACTAGTCAAAGAATTAAATCCCAGATAATATGGAGGTACTGCAATCAACACAACATTCACCCCAGGAGGGCTATTAGGATGTTTTACAAAAAATGTATAAAGCCCAGGAGTTTAATGGAGGGGCCTCAAAGGCCGAATCATGGGTTAAGGAGGACAGGCGGAGGTGCGCGTGGTGGACACATTGCCAAGAGTCTACCAGAGAACTCCATTTTTTTGCACCTGTTTAGCAGAGCCCAGGTACATTCACCAACTCCTATGTTTGGGTTAGAGATTTGCACCCTTAACTCTCAATTGTTCAAGCCCTCCAATAACCTACTGATTTCCCCTGGAACATACTTAACTCCTTGCGGGGTAGGTACTGGGTCATCTTTCATCTCTGTACCTACAACAGCTTGTGCAACAATGAATTCACATAGAAGGCCCTCAACAGATGTCTAAGAAGGGATAGAAGGGAGGAAATGAGAAAGGGAGTGAAGAGCAGGTTTGAAGTACAATAGGGTTTTCTTCCAACTACATAATCTATTGTATTGCAAACTATTTCAAACAAAGTTGTATAATTTCTCTTGATGGACCTCCTTCCATTGAAAATTTCTGAAGTGAGCAAAGTCATGCAGAAAACATTAATGAAAGTACAAAGTAGGGTGGAAAACTCCTCTTCGCGTTGACAGTGATTCATCTCCCAAGGAATCTAGGTTATGAGGTACAATTAAGAGTTGTTATTTGAATATTTCACTCTCAAAGAGCTTCAAGACACAAGAGGCATTTAGAAGACAGCAATGATTTTTGCCACGCTAGAATTAATATTCTGGTCTTTAAGTATATAGTCAGTTTTTAGAGCATTGTTTTCAATAAAACAGGGACCTACCCACAAGCACTTATAATTGAACTGATGCCTAAGTAAACAATGTAAAGAAACCCCTCCATGTCAACACAGCCTTGTGGGTGGCAAATTCATCATGTCATTTGCATCTGATGATGATATCTTGTTCTGTGAAGCCAGAGTGGGCCCATACCAGATGTTAGCCTTGATAGAATTCCCTGGGAGCCAGCTGGCCCTCTGTAGGGTAGGTGCTGTAAGGTACAGAAACATTCCAAAGGGCCCCTTGTCACTTCTGCAGGCAAGTCCCATGACAAACGACTTAGGGTGTTCAATAACAAAAATACAGCACACTACAAAACAGCGTGGCCATTCCTGCATGTATTTTTCCCCGCTCATAGGGTAGTCTGTCCACCTACAGGTAGAATAATTAAGTCAATAAAACAGAATACAGTGACGTTTTTTCAGATTGGTGCATTTGTTTAACTGGAACAAGAAAGTTATTTGCCCATCTAGGTTTATAATCTCCTCATCTTTTTTTTTGAGATGGAGTTTCGCTCTGTCACCCAGGCTGGAGTGCAGTGGGGCAATCTCAGCTCACTGCAAGCTCCACCTCCCGGGTTCACGCCATTCTCCTGCCTCAGCCTCCCCAGTAGCTGGGACTACAGGCGCCCGACACCACACCCGGCTAATTTTTGTATTTTTAGTAGAAACGGGGTTTCACTGTGTTAGCCAGAATGGTCTCAGTTTCCTGACCTTGTGATCCACCCGGCTCGGCCTCCCAAAGTGCTGGGATTACAGGGTTGAGCGACGGCACCCGGCTTTTTTTTTTTCCTTTCAACTTTTATTTTAGAATTAGGGGAATTGAGCAGGCTTTTCCCAAAGGCATATCGCGTGGTGCTGAATTATCTCCTCATCTTACAGTGTAACTCAGACATCATTCTCAAGATGGCTTAGAATCTAAATGCTTTAGTTTTAAAAGACTGTGTGAAGAAAGAATCTGCACTAAATGAAAGATTAAAGTGTCCAGCTAAGAATGTACTTATATCATATTTAAGCAGGTTGTTGACTATTTTGAGAGAGGTTTATTCCAAAGTGGGGTTTAGGAGACTACATGGCAGAGGACTAAATGAATTCATTTTTAGGAGGCTATGGTAACTTGTCTCCAAAGACAGTCCCTACACCGGGTTTGGGAATCACTTGAGGTCAGGAGTTTGAGACCAGCCTGGCTGACATGGTGAAACCCCATCTCCACTAAAAATACAAAAATTAGCCAGGCATGGTGGTGCACACCTGTAGTCCCAGCTACTCGGGAGGCTGAGGCATGACAATCACTTGAACCCGAGAGGCGGAGGTTGCAGTGAGCCAAGATCATGCCATTGCACTGCAGCCTGGGTGACAGAGTGAGACTCCGTCTCAAAACAAAAACAAAAACAAAAACGAAAACAAAAACAAAGACAGTTCCGACCGTTGCCCCCTCTGTACTGCATGATGCTCTCCACATTGAAGCATAGTTATTTTCCTCTCCTGAGCTGCGTGTAAGAGGTGCAGCTACCGAGCTACAGACGCCTCATGGAGAAGGAAAGGCCATGAGATAATATGGGAAGAAACTTTGAACCCAACAGACAACAAGAACTGAGGCCCCATACATGTGACCTGGGTGGAGTGGCTCAACCAGCTCCCACCATTCAAGCCACCCTAGCTGATTCACCAGGCATGTGACTGAAGGAGCCACGTTACACGTTCCCACCTCAGAAAGTCCCAGATGCACAGAATCATTACACACAATAAAGAATCATTATTTTAGTTCACCAAATTTGGGGGTAGATGTAATGTAGCAATAGATAACCAAAGCAGGCTAAAGTCACATAGCCCTGTGCTAAAATCCTTTTGCTTTTTTTGTTTGTTTGTTTTTGAGACACGGTCTTGCTCTGTTGCCCAGGTTGGAGTGTAGTGGCACCATCATGGCTCACGGCAGCCTCAGCCTCCCAAGTAGCTGAGATCACAGGCATGAGCCACCATACCCAGCTAATTTTTAAATTTTTTTTGTAGAGACAGGGGTTTCGCTATGTTGCCCAGGCTGGTTTCAAACTCTGGGACTCAGGTGATCCTTCTGCCTTGGCCTCCCAGAGTGCTGAGATTTACAGGCCTGAGCCACCACACCCAGCCTAAAATCCATTTTTCATAAAGATATTACATTGGGTCATTTCTTATGAAAATCATTCATAGAAAATCCAGTTGTTCTAAGTGTTTATGAGGAGAAACCTGAAATCTAAATATATTTTAGAAATGATGGATAGATTAAAAGAAGATTTAAAAAAATAATATGTAATATATTTCTGAATTGATCTCTTACTATTTTAAATGAACAGGGCAGTAGGAAAGGGCAAATAAAGAATCAACTCAAAAGTACTAAGCACCTTGACAATTTTAGTTTAATAGTAATAACTACATTTTATCCAGTGATTGCTATAGCCCCAGCACTGTGCTAAGTATGCACTTTACATCTGTTACCTCATTGAATCCTCACAACAAACCTGTGAGATAGGTGTTATTACTGGCATTTTATGCATAGGAAGAAACTGAGGCTAAAAGAGGTTAAGTAATGGGCCTACAGTCACACAGGAAGTTGTGGAGCTGGGATCTGAACCCGACCAGCATGATCTGAAAGCTGTTTAACTATTTACTGTAGTATAAGGCCTCCACCTTTAATAATAAAATGGTTTCATTATTCGGTTACTTCCATGCTTAGAAAGGAATATATCTCACAGCAATAATAGATAAAAATAAAAGCCATATTTTGGTCTAGAGTAAGTGACTTAAAGTGTTTTGTATGCAACTTGGCATACTTTTGTATTTAAACTATGGTATTTGGCCAGTCTCATCTCATGCCACATGGTTCCTCTGAATTATATCTATATATATATAAGGATGTAGGAGAAATTCCCATATACAGCATGGACATTTTCCTTTTGTTAGTTTATTCTATAGTCCCTAAAAGTTTGTTTTATAAAAGGGAGAACTGAGGCACAACCATCTCATTCCAATGGTTTATCCAGATCAACCCTCCCCCTACTCAAGCATATGTTATCCTTTCATTATTCAGAGAGGGCATAGCCCTGATTAGCAAGGCTAATCAGCAATGTGTTCCAAATAGAGATAGAAAATAGAAGGAAATGAAAGGAAAATAATTTTGCCAAAGGGTAAAATTTTCAGGTCATCAACTCTGCCAGCCTTACAGATTGGTTTTATCCATTTCAAAGAGTCTACAACTATAAAAATCTCCACAAAGAGAAGTTGTTCTAATACCAAGTGAACAGCTGGCTTGGGTTGTTTCTAGAACCTCAATGAGCAACTTGCATTCACAAAAGATCAAGGGAAAGGATACTCTGACTTATCTGATAACAAGTTGGAGAAGACGCCTCAACTGAGGACAACTGATCTGTTACTTCCACAAAGCTCCTTCACAGTCTCTTAGTTTTGCCAAACTGGGCTAGAATTTGGGGTGATGCTTTGATGCACGGAAAGGACAATGAACTGAAGGACTGAAACACCTGCCTTATGCCAAATACTTTCTTTGTGTTCCTACAGTAGAAGGAGAACCTGATGTGGTATCAGAAGACCTTACATAAATGCTAACTCTGCCATATCTAACTGTATCACCTGAGGCAAGATACTTTCTCTTGGACTTTAAGATTCTTCACCTGTAGAATAAGGATGACCATACAACTCAACACAGGGTTGTCAGAGGAATTAAATGGGATAGTACCTGTGATTGTACTTTGTCAACTGCAAATCTCCTTACAAATGTTAATTCTTATAAGTTTCCCAGAAACATTTTACGATATATCACATGAGTATACTGCCTTTGACTTTCCAAAGAAAATATAGCAGATCTGAAAGTCTAAAGAATTCAATTAAAAAAACAAGAAAAGAAAAAGTAAAATATACCAGATATTATTATCCATCATATTGGTTGTTTACATAAGACATAAAAAAGTGAGAAGAGTGGAGATATTTAATTTTTAACGCTTGACCAATTTCTAATATACTATGTCCAATTCAATGGAAATATTCATTAATTCTCTCAACAAAAAAAATTTTTGTGTGACTTACCACAGTGAATAAAATGCCCTCAGGGAGCTTACTTTTGAATGAGAGAGACATAGAATAAACACAAAAGGAAGCTAATATTAATTATAATGTCAAGTATTGATAAGTTCTACAAAGAAAAATGAAGTGGCTTCAGAGGATAAAGTGATGGAAGGTACTGTCTTAAGGGCAGTTGAACAGAGGTCTCTCAGGAGGAAAATGTTTGAACAGAGACTTAAATAATGTGAGGAGGATGAGCCAAGCACACAGCTGGGGAAGAGCATTACCATACAGAGGGAACAGCAAGCACACAGGCTTGAGCTCAATGTGGTCCAGAAAGTGAAAAAGGCCGAATGTGCCTGGGAGGGCTGCGAGAGGCAGACAGAGGCAGGAGGTGATGCAGTTTTAGGGACCAGGCCATAAGCCAGGTAGCTACGGGTTTTATTCTGAGTGTAATGAGGAAGCACTGAAGAGTTCTGAGCAGGAGGAAAACACCATTACATTTAGGTTTTTTAAGAATCCCTCTGGGGGAAAAATGTTTTTTAATAAAAAAAATTAAAAAAAAAAAAAGAATCTCTCTGGCTATTATGTAGAGAACTGACTTTAGTGGGGAGAGTGAGCAGCAAGAAACAAAAAAGGAAGACTACAAAGGCTGCTCTTTGAATAATCCAAGCTAGACATCACAGAAGAATGGACTAAGATGATAGCAGCTGGGAATGAGCTAAGAAGTGTGGTCAGATTCTAGACATATGTTAATGATAGAATGATACTGACAGATTGAAGGTGGGGTGTAAGAGGAAGAACGGTTTCCAGGATGATTCCAAGATTTAGAGGCCTGAAATACTGAATTATTTAGATTTACTGAGATAGGGAACATTCAGGAAGGAGCAGGTTTGGGGAGAGAATTAATCAACAGTTGGGTTTTGGAACTGTTATTTAATATATTACAAAAGCATATTAGACGTTCAAGTCAAGAGGCTGGGAAGGCTGTTGGATACATGTGTCTGGGATGCAGAGAGAGATGGATACTGGAGATATAAATGTGGAGTCAGAATCATAGAGAGGATTTAAAGCTGTGAGTCTAGAAAGCTCACCTGGAAAGTAAATGCAGAGAGAAAGGAGCTCCAAGAACTGAGCCCTGAGGCCCTTCCACATTTAAAAGTTGGGAAGAGGAGGAATAACCAGCAAAAGAGGCAAAAAGAGAGTTCATGGAGATAGGAGGAAAGTGAGCAGGGCCTAGTGTCATAGGACGCCAGTGAAAAAAGGAAATCTGCAGGTGTTGCGAGATGTGGCTGATAATTTGAGTAAAAGGAGGTCTAAGAATGAATTACTGAATTTGGCTGCATGGAAGTAAATGACAGCCCCTAAACCTGACGTTTCCTTCCACGTGGAAGGAATTCTTTCAGGCGACTCCTAGTCCCTCTTCTCACTCTGCCTCTGTGGAGACAGTGACTTCTCTGGTTGATAAATGTGGGTAGAATTAATGAGCATGCCTGGTGCATTCTTCCTCCTTTTAGGAGCCAGCTGCGTGCAGGGAACATGCAGGCATTCCTCTCTGCTTCTCCAGGGCCAGACTCTGCCCACTGGGGACACCTGAGCTCTCCTAATCTGTCTAGAACCCAGGCAAGAAAATAGTGTTATTCTGATGTTGACTGTGGGTTTGAAAAAAAGAAAATAGTGTTATTAATTTGGCATTCCTTTGAGACTTCAAGACCCTCATAGACTGTTTCAGAGGAGCCCAATTGGAGTGGGTTCCAATCAGAAAGGGGAAGGAAGTGGGATAAGAGGAAATGAAAATAGCAAAGTATAAACACTCTTCTGTGGTTTTTTTTTCTCTGTAAAGAGGATCAGATAAATGAGTGGCTGTGGGGTCTAGGAAAGCATGTGTGTGTGTGTTTAAGATACATGATATTACAGCACATCCATATGTTGATAGGAATGACCCAGAAGAGAAAGGAAGAATAATGACTCGGGAAGGAGGGAACTTTGAGTAGGTCAGAGGGGATGGGGTCAGGAGCAAAAGTGAAAGGCTTGACTTAGACATGAACATGGACATCCACAGCAATAGGAGAAAAGTTGAGGACATGAGTACAAATGAAGACAAGTTGGTAGTGGGTGTGGGATTCTATATGATAGATTTCGTTTTCTCAGAATAAAAAGCGAGGGCATCAGCTGAGATGGGGAGTGATGTTTAAAGTTTTGAGGAGAGATGAAGAGAATGGAGAATAAAAGACGTGAGGAAACACAGTAGGATTTGCTGGGTCAGCACCTAGGGCCCACACAGCATATGTGCTCATGAATTTAAAGTGAAACTGGCTGGGCACGGTGGCTCATACCTGTAATCCCAGCACTTTGGGAGGCTGAGGCAGGTGGATCACCTGAGGTCAGGAGTTCAAGACTGGCCTGGCCAACTGGTGAAACCCTGTCTCTATTAAAATATAAAAATTAGCCAGGTGTGGTGGCACACACCTGTAATCCCAGCTACTCAGGAGGCTGAGGCAGGAGAATTGCTTGAACCTGGGAGGCGGAGGTTGCAGTGAGCTGAGATCACACCATTGCACTCCAGCCTGGGTGACAAGAGTGAAACTCTGTCTCATAAATAAATAAATAAACAAGTAAATAAATAAAGTGAAACCAGTCAACATAGTTGTGACCTTTTCTCCAGTCACATTGCGTTAGAAAGTGTATTTAGTTAGAGAGCTGCATATGTCAGTATTGGAATTTTCCCAGATGACTATAAAAGATAGGGGGTGAGGGAGCTGAGGCTGTGTGCAAAGGCATGATGATAATGGACCAAAAACCCTACACTGAAGGGAGTTAGCTGCAACCATAGAACGTCAAGGAGTAGGATAAATTGAGGTTTTGGAGGTCATAAAATTGCTGGCAATGACAAGACAACAGTGAGTGTGGCGGAGGTGGGACAGGCAGCAAAACTGAGAAGCAAAGGTGCAAGGATGGGTCCTCTACTTGGATACTGAAATCACTGCCAGCAGAGCTGGAAGGAGAGAGGGTGGCTCAGGTGTTACTCCTCATTGAATGAGGGGCAGCACTCAGGAGGACTAGAGTGTAGCAAGGATGGCATGTATCCCCAAGGGGCTGAGGAGGCAGACAGAACAAGGGTCTGGAAAGAGCCAGGAGGAGCAAGGAAAATACCTCTTACTCCACTGGGTGAGAGGTAGAACTGACAAAGGAAAGATGGCCAGTGCTGGTGCTGATGAGGGAGGCAAGAAAGGTAACATCCTCAGGGGAGGTCCAGGTTTTGCTCAGAGAAAGGAGGCACCTCAGAGAGTCTGGGGGATTTTCCTGATGATGCACCCCAAGTTCCAGAGAACACAGTGGAAGGCCTTGGGGGTGAGGCAGAGGTGAGGAGTCTCCAGAAAGTATAGGGTGAAGATGCCAATGACAAGAAGTGACCAGAGAGGCTGGACTTCTGTGGTGACAGGCAGACAGGACTGGTGGTGTTAGTCCTGATGGTCTCTTAAGAGGAGGTCGGTAGGCTGGGCGCATTGGCTCACGCCTGTAATCTCAGCACTTTGGGAGGCCAAGGCGGGTGGATTGCCTGAGGTCAGGAGTTTGAGACTAGCCTGGCAAACATGGTGAAACCCCGTCTCTACTAATAATACCAAAATTAGCTGGGCGTGGTGGTGGGTGCCTGTAATCTCAGCTACTTGGGAGGCTGAGGCAGCAGATTCAGTTGAACCCGGGAGGTGGAGGCTGCAGTGAGCCGAGATTGCACCATTTCACTCTGGCCTGGGTGACAAGAGTAAAAATTGTCTTAAAAAAAAGAGGTGGTGGGTAATCAGTTCTCACAGTAGCTTCCTTCTGGGGCTGGTCCTCCAGGCTATATGCAGTAGGGAGGGAGGATGAGTAAAATGGTCATGTCATGTGAGTAAAATTGTCTTGTGTCATCATTAGGTTTTTATTGAAATATACATTGTTAATAACGTTTGTATTTTTGCTTGAAAGCTTAGGAAAAGTCAATTGAGTAACTATCCTTCAAAGAGGGTGCCAAATAGGAGAAAAAAATACATTTTACTATGGGGTCTTAGAAAGATAGTTTGGATATGAAATTTGATAAACCAAATATTACGTATAGGATTTGCTAGTTAAAAGAAGTTAAATTACTTCAAAAAGTGGATACCTTTTGCAATGCAAACAATCCTTTGCTTTGTTTCTAATATTTTGCCTTTTATACATTAGGTTATTTTAAATCATGAGAGAGAGAGAAGGAAAGGAGGGAGAGTCTGGGCGCGGTGGCTCACACCTGTAATTCCAGCACTTTGGGAGGCCGAGGTGAGGAGATTGCTTGAGCCCAGGAGTTCAAGACCAGCCTGGGCAACATGGCAAAACCCCGTCTCTATAAACATTACAAAAATTAGCCAGGCATAGTGGTGTGGGCCTGTAGTTCCACCTACTGAGGGGCTGAGGCAGGAGGAATCACTTGAACCCAGGATATTGAGGCTGCACTGAGCCGTGATCATACCATTGCACTCCAACCTTGGTGACAGATGAGAACTTGTCTCAGAAAAAAAAAAAAAAAAAAAAACAGGAGGGAGAACTGAGGACTGGAGAGCTGGAGGAGAAGAGGAGATTTAAAAAGTAAAAGTGAATTAAATCCTTTAGTATTTAAAAAACCTCCATAGTTCAACTGGAAAAGTTCACTAGAGCCAAACTTACATCATTCTAGTGCTTCAGTGCATCTCTTGTACTGACATAAATAGCATAAATGTTATGCTTATATCTATAACACAGGTAAAAATGTTTCTGCTGCAGTTTTACATGGAAATTGCTCTACAGATCAAACTTTTTAATTTACAGAATTAATCTAAGAAAGATAAAGGAAGTTTTTTTTTTTTTTAAATTCTGTGACTCTAGCCAATGCAAAGGGAGATTTTAAAGTTGAATGATTGAACTGTGGCTGGAAGGTAACTTAGCAAAACGTATTGTTATGAAAAAGTTTTATTGATAGCAAAAAAAAACATAAACAACTCTAGCACTTACTTTGATGAGGCAAGTTTCTTTTAGTCTGCAGGTAATACTAATCCTGCTACTATTTCAACCCAACTGTGATTCTCTAAAGTCAATTCATTATTTTCTGTAGATCAAGGGGTCATTCATTAAAAGGTAAATGGATTCTTTCCATAACACCAAGAAGTAACTACATCAAGACAGCAAATTACCAAATGGTGGTCTGATATCCTCCAAGACTACAGGAGCAATTCACTTCCAGAGTATTTTAATCACTATCCATCTCCGAAGGCCTTTAAAAAGTAGCCACTTTTAACCTACTTTTCCATCACAACATCACTTCTAAAATGAAGTTCCTGAAAAGGGTGATAATGTGACTCACACTAGTTTTGGGCGCCTAATCATGCTCCCATGGTGCCTTGTTGATCGCATTATCACTTCCTTATCCAGCTGTTGATTCAATCCCATTACTTGAAAAGAACCCCTTAAGGGCAGGAACCATCTTTCAACATCCCCCAAATAAACATTATGGAATGAGTGAGTAAATGAAGGCATGCAACATGAATTGTCCCAAGTCACAGTAGCAGAAGATGATGAAATATGTGTTTTAAAATTCTTGAACAAATAGGTCAGATGTGGTGGCCCACACCTGTAATCCCAGCACTTTGGGACGCTGGGGCGGGAGGATTGCTTGAGGCCAGAAGTTCAATATCAGCCTGGGCAACATGGTGAAACCACCTCTCTAAAAAAAAAGAAAATGCAAAAATTAGCTGGGCATGGTGGCTCATGCCTGTGGTTCCAGCTACTCGGGAGGCTGAGTTGGCAGGATCACCTGAGCTTGGGGAGGTCAAGACTGCAGTGAGACACGATGGTGCCACTGCACTCCAGCGTAGGTGACCCAGTGAGACCCTGTCTCAAAATAAATAAATAAACAAATAGAAAACAAACAAAACCCTATTGGGATTTTGATTAGAAAGGCATTAAACCAAGATCCCTGCACTCAAGAATTTACCCACCACTTGGTCATGTGAAGACTAACTTCTAACAGGATTGTGGCCATAAAGGAAATATGTGTGGATAGGCTGCAGGAATCCAAAAGGGAGTCACCAATTCTAATGAGAAAAGGTCAGAAAAAAAACCCCACAAACTGACATCAAGGCCCAGAACACTGATAGAAAGCTGAATCTGGGGTTGATATGGCTTGGCTCTGTGTCCCCACCCAAATCTCATCTTGTAGTTCCCATAATTCCCATGTGTTGTGGGAGGGACCTGGTGGGAGATGACTGAATCATGGGGGCGGGTCTTTCCCATGCTGTTCTCTTGACAGTGAGTGGGTCTCAGGAGATCTGATGGTTTTAAAAATGGGAGTTTCCTTGCACAGCTCTTTTTTTTGCCTGCCGCCATCCACATAAGACGTGACTTGCTCCTCCTTGCCTTCCACCATGACTGTGAGGTTTCCCCAGTCACGTGGAACTGTGAGTTCTCCATTAAACCTCTTTCCTTTGTAAATTGCCCAGTCTCGGGTTATGTCTTTATCAGCAGCACGAAAATGGACTAATACAGGTGTGGATGCCAAAAATGGACAAGGTGAGAGCAGAAAGAAACCATAGGAATGTTGAGATCCTAGCCCATAGATTAACAGGACAAGACTGAGTCACATCCGAGGCAGGGTCCAAATGACATTCATGCAAAGCCTTCCCCTTTGGAGGGCCTCATGAAGAGGCCATACTCTCTAGGCTCAGCTCTAGTGGTACTAAAAGCATTCTGAACCCAAATTCCTGAAGAGAGTATCCAGATAGAGTCCTCAACCATCTTGAACTCAACATACATAAAACACTGTGGTTTCCACCACCCCATCTTCCCCACTGCCAAAAATGATTTTACATGAAGTTCTGTCAAGGGCATGGCAAGGGTAATACATCACCCAGACTTGAAACCTTGGAGCTGCTTTCCACTCTTCTATTCCCGTGCCACTCACATCCAGCCAACTGCTGCCTCATGATTCTCCCTCCATTCTTATGCTCATATCTGACTCTTATTTTCCACTGCCTTTGTTGCCTCTTAAATCCAGGACCTTATACCCTGAGGCCTGAATAGTAACAATCATCTCCTCTGTTCACCTTCCTGGGCCTCAAGTGCACTGCACTCCAGTTCTCCTGAGTGTGTTGATTGCCTCAGATTCTCAGAGTGGGATGGCTTCCTGTCTCCATTCCAGCACACACCCACACCCTCAGGAGTCCTCCCCACAATCCCAGGAAGCTCAGAGGTTTCTCCCATTTGCATAGGTCCAGGGTTCTTACTTTCCTCGCTGCTCCGTTGGCACATTTCAGTCTTACCCTGACTCCTCTGGTATTTAGCATTATCAGCAATTGAGGCTCTACCCATACGTGGATGTACTAGAAAACAGAGGCTTACCAAAAATATAACTTTACCAAAAAACACTACCTTTTTCCCCTAATTATTATTTTTCTTTTTAAGGCGAGTCAAGTGAAGCAGTAGGAGTGGGGAAGGAACAAAGAAATCTGTAACTGGTTGTGATCAACTAGTTATAAACACCACTGCACTCAGACCAGTCAGACACAACCATTTTGACAGAATTTTTGCCAAAGGGATTATGTGCTTCTTTGCCCTCAGAGTATGTTGAATGTACTTCATCTTTTCCTTCTGTGAAGAAAAATAGAATCTCAGGACCCCAAACTCACTATGCCAAAGGGAAGTTAAAATTGGGAACTGAGGCATGCAAAATGTGCTTTCCTTTTGTTCCCAAACAGACAGCTGTCATTTCACAACCTTGTGTCATGGCTTCATTTCCTCTACTCCCTCTTTTCACATGTGTATCTTATGTAAAATGTAGACTTACTGAGCACAAGACAATGTAATTACTTTTTCCTCCACTCATCTTTTTACATGTAAAATGTAGATTTACTGAGACTAATCAGAGCCTGCAAGAACATAGCCATCTGCTTTATGAACCTCTCTTTTTTTCCCTCCAGACTGCTCTTTCCCCTTTAAATACTGAAGCTCCCAAAGCCCCCTTTAGAAAAAGCACAGGTCGCCAATGCTCCTGTATGCTTATATTTTTTCCTGGGTGTGTCTTCAACCTTGGCTAAATAAACTTGTATTTGTTTTGAGACCTGCCTCAGTCACTTTTTGGTTTACACTTCAGTACTTGGAATGATATCAGAATGTACAAAATTACTGTATTGCGCAGTCAGAGCCAGCTAGGAGGACTTCTGTGGGGCTCATCCCTTGTTGTAAGTTGATGTTAAAGGTTTCCTTATCTGCTAGATTCAGGAAGAACCACAGAGTAAATCAGAGAGCCAAGTTTATTAGATCAGTGACTTTATAGATAAACAATTTGAAATCAATATCAATTGGCCTAGGGACAACTTTAACCTTCTGTATGGAAAGGAATAGAGACTTCAAAACAGTTATATTTGCCTGCTCAGATGATTTTTTTCCTGCCTCAAGATTCTTGATTATAAGTCAGAGTGAAGCTTGCTGGAGGTTATCTTTTGAGTGAGTGGCATAATAGAACATTTCTGTATTTAACTTCTCTGGTATGACCCCCTAATCACTTAAAAACTTGTAAGGAGGCCAGGTGGGGTGGTTCACGCCTGTAATCCCAGCACTTTGGGAGGCCAAGTTGGGAGGATTGCTTGAGTCCAAGAGTTTGAGACCAGCCTAGGCAACACAGTGAGACCCCGTCTCTACAAAAATTTTTAAGAATTCACCTGGCATAGTGGTGTGTGCCTGTAGTCCCAGCTACTCAGGGGGCTGAGGTGGGAAGACTGCTTGAGCCCAGGAGGTTGAAGCTGCAGTGAGCTGTGATCACACCATTGCACTCCAGCCTGGGTGACAGAGTGAGGCCCTGTCTCAAAAACCAACAAACAAAACTTAAAAGAGTTAGGTTTTATTCTTATATTTATTTGTCTTTCTCATGGTGACATAGGAGTTAAAAAGAAGTTAGGCAGTTAGTAAGGATACGGAAGTCCTTGGTGAGATTTTCCTTTTAATGAAAAGCAGCCCCCAAATCATTTCTTTTCTAACAAAGAGCAGCCTGTAAAACCGAGCTGCAGACATAGATAAGCAAGGTGGAAGCTTGTACAGGTGAATGCCAGCAGCTGTTTCAATAGGAAAAGGCTACCTGGGGGCTAGACATGTTCAACATGGCGGCTCCGTCTTCCCTTTTCTTTGTCAACCACATGTACAGCAAGGGGCAGACAACATGGCACTGGCCAGGTAAAAAACTTATTGGCATAATAAAAGATTAGGGTAGGGTGGCCAGCTTCTTCATGTACTATGTAAACATCATGCCTGGTCCAACCAATCTTTAGGCCCTATGTAAATCAGACACTGCCTCCTCAAGCCAGTCTATAAAACCCCATACACCTTACCATGGGACCAGAAGACCCACTCGGGTGCCCCTCTCTGCAGAAGACAGAACTATTCTCTTTTCTCTTTCTTTCACTTACTAAACCTCTGCTCTTAACCTCGCTCCACGTGTGTCCATGTCCTTGCTTTCCTTGGCATGAGGCAACAAACCTCGGATATTACCCCAGACGAATGACATTGCTTCAATAGTACAATGCTTACTCTATACATGTAACAAATATCTACTGAATCTACAATTATGCACCCAAGTCATTGCCAAGACACCTGTCATGACGGCAAGTTAACAGGTTGGAAAAATAGTTGTAAGTTGATGGTGAGGTTGTTCAGGCTAAAACAATAGTGGAGTTTGAAAAAGGAATGTAGAATTAAATTTTAGAGTTGTTAACAGTAAAGAAATGATAATGATAGCAACAAGAGTCAGCCAAATGCCTACGCAGATAGGGGTGGGTCCCTGGTAAAACCCCACCTTCAAGCCAAAAAACAGCCTGAAGGCTGAAAGATCAGACTGCTGGTCCCAGATAAAAAGTGTGATGCAGGGTGAGAACTTCTGTTCCTGTTTGCCTGCCTTTTCCCAGTTGATTCTTTCTGAATAATGCTTTTTAACCAATTGAATGTTGCCTTTTCCGATACTAGCTATGGCCTGCCCTTCCCCTATTCTAAGCTCATAAAAGCCCCAGACTCAGCCACATTGGGGGGACTTTCCTGTCTTCAGGACCACCCCTGTGTCCCCTCTCCACAGAAAGCTATTTTATCACCAGATGAAACTCCTGCTTTGCTCACGGTTTTATTGTCAGCATATCCTCATTCTTCCTGGATGTTGGACAAGAGCTCAGGACCCAGAAAGGTTGCCACACTGATCTTTTGCCCTCACTGGCGAAGAGTAGCCACTCCATGTGACAGGGCCAGGAGCCGACTGACCTGCCAACACACTACCATCCATTGAGCTGTGGACAGTGGAACTAAAAGAGCTAATCAGCACACTAACACCTCTTCTGGGGCTTCAGAGTTGCAGGCACCCTTGCCTGGGCAACACGACATTCCCCTCAAGGCAACACTCCTGGTCTGGCTGCAGGCCCCACATGGAGCTTACTCCTGTGTTGGCACCTGGAGTGGCCGGCTGGCTCCTGCACTCGCTCTCTCACATGCACCCTCCCACAAGAGACTGAGTGTGGCAGGCCAAGTAGACAGGATGCCCCTGATGCGAGTCCAGCAAAGGGGCTGAGAGAAAATTCCTGTGTCAATAAGATATTCATTTTATCCCTAACCTATGAAAGAAGATAAAGCAGAGAGCAAGGGTAAGTGCCTTGGTTATCTTTACAGAAACTAGACTTTGAGGGACTTCCAAACCTTTATATCTACGGTGGTAGTCTGTGGGGACAGAGTACTATCTTTCACGTTTTGTTCTTTTTGGTTTCTTTCCAACAAGGCTAGGAATAGGGTGAGTCAAGAGAGGCATCTAGGGTGCAAATGTAATATAGCCTTCACCTTCAGGCCACCTGCCTCAGGTCGTCTGCACGATCTTGAGCATTACATCTTATGCCCTCGATGCCTCTCTTGTCTCTCCCAGCTCAGCTGCCACATTTTCTTCTTTCCTCTTCAATAGCTCATCTGCCAGTCTGTAGCCCTGCTTTTTAAATTTTTTAAAATACAGAAATTAAATTTTAGTGAGACCCTGTCTTTAAAAAAAAAAAAAATAACTGAGCATGGTGGTACATGTCTGTAGTCTCAGCTACTCAGGAGGCTGAGGTAGGAGGGTTAAGCCTGGGAGGTCAAGACTGCAGTGAGCTGTGATTGTGCCACTGCACTCCAGCCTGGGCAGCAGAGCAAGACTCTATCTCAAAAGAAAAAAAAAGTAAATCTCACCATTGCCTTTGTTCTCAATTAATGTAAAACAAACTCAATGTAAAACAATTCAAGAAACACAGAAATCAGATGGAAAACAAAATCCCCATAATGTCACACCTAGACATAACATATTTTTCAGTGCCCCTTCCCATATATTTTTCAACCAAGTGAGATTAGACTATACACTGTTCTTTTTAAAATGTATTAACAGTATATCACAAGTGTCTTTTATGTCAACAAACACACAATGTGTATAATGAATACTATAATTTGTTTAGCAAATCCTTGATTGAAGGACTTTTAGGATGGTTCTAGTTTTTCACTTTCATAAATCACTCTAAGAGAAACATTCATTCATTTGTTCAAGTATTTACACCTTTCCTCCTCATCTCAAAATTTCAGCCAAAGATCAGCATTGGAGAACATTGGGCAATATATTCTGAAGAAAGATATCGGAAAAATCTGTGCCAGAGGTACTAACATACAGCAGAACCAGCCAAGCAACTGTCAAGCCCCACTTTTAACCTCAGGCTTATATAAAATGAAACTGGAAATCTGAAAGACTGAAGAGTACCATCAAAGTAGAGCTCATGCTTGGGTGTCTCCCCTCTCCCACCAGGGGAACAGTGAATGCTTCTCTCCCTGCTGCTGCAAACCAAGTGAGGGAAGCCCCAAGAAAACCAAATACAGAAATTAGGAATGCCTGCAAGAAGGAAAGACAGAACTTCCTCCCCATGCATGTGCATCACACTACGGGCTCTGGGCCCTGGAGCGGCCGTGGGTCCACAGTGGGAGTGGTATTGAGAGAGTTTGGCCAGTATGTTCTGGAATCTGGGGACAGAGATAGACACAGACGGTAGTGCTGGCTTCCTGCCAGTGGAATTTTGAAAGCTGTGGGGCCCTGCCAGGGGAATTTTGAAAGCTGTGGGGCCAAGAAAGGGGGCAGCAGAGGGAGCAGTCTTGGGTGGGGAGAATAGAGCAGATAAACTCTGCAGGAGTTTTCCAGATGGGCACTGCGAAGCTGGCAGGCTTATGCTTTCTCGATTGGGCCCCCCTAAGAGGCCTGCTTGCTCGACCAAGGGGAACTGGGTGCTAAAAAAGAGGACCGGGGTGGACTGTCAGGCAGAGCTCAGGGAAGGCATCTGAAGAGGAGAAGCACATCGTTGCCCACATGAGGAAATGTTACATGAGAGAAGCCCCTGTGCCTCATCCCAAGAGAGAGACAGCCAGCATCTGAATGCCTGTCATATATACAGGTCAAGAGAAGACCGCCAAAGTGCACCAACTAAGCAGAAAAACCTTTTTTTTTTTTTTTTTTTTGGAGACAGGGTCTCACTCTGTCACCCAGGCTGGAGTGCAGTGGTATGATCATGGCTCACTGCAACCTCCGCCTCCCAAATTCAAGCAATCCTCCTACCTCAGCATCCTGAGTAGCTGGGTCTACAGGTATATACTACCGTACCTGGGTAATTTTCGTATTTTTTTTTTGTAGAGACAGGATTTTTCCATGTTACCCAGGCTCGTCTCGAACTCCTGGGTTCAAGCGATCTGCCTGCCTTGGCCTCCCAAATTGCTGGGATTACAGGCATGAGCCTACTAAGTAGACCACCATGCCTGGCCTACTAAGCAGAAGGACTTTTGTTCCTTTTCCTGCAATTCCTCTCCTCCCTACCCAACCTTGAGGGCAGAGGTAGAGAAAGAGCCCTGGAGATTACTTTTATATAAACAGACTTACTAAAGGCACTTTTTACACAGAACTACATCATCCACTATTATTTCTACGCAAAAGCAAAATAATGGCCACTTCCTGAAAACAAATACATCTAAAATGTATAAACATGTATCTTCATGAGAAACACGATATTTTACTCAAGTAAGAAGCTGAAATCACAAGACAGTCTTTGACATTCTGCCAATTTTGACTTTGCATATTAATGACAACCACAGGTGGACTCATAAAGATTGTAGGAGCAGGTAAAATCAGAGCTCCCATCTCTTGCTTTGTCCGATTAAAGATGCATTTATGTGTCAGAGCTCCCATCTCTTGCTTTGTCCGATTAAAGATGCATTTATGTGGGGGAAAAAAAAAGGATTTCTTCAAAATTCTGCGAGTTGAATGCATTTGTATTATTTCTTTTGTTCTCAAGTTAATGAGGTTATGTTTAGCAGGGTTTGTGTCCCTGATGTAGCTTCTATCAGAAAAAAAGGGATTATAAATCTACTTTTAATTTTGAAGTCACATGGGTTGAAACGTATCCTTCAAAGGAGTTGCATAGTGTTTCCGGGTAACTTTTGCCTGCAGGGAAAGTGATAAAAAGCCTCTGCCTCAACAACTCCTCCACTGCTCCAAAGTGCATATGGTTGTACTCCTCCAATTTCTTCTTCCACTCACACCATGTTCCTCTCTGGTCCAGGGGCAGCATCCTTAACATTGCCTGCAGGGTTTTGCATACTAAAGTTCGCATCATTGATAAAGCCAAAAATATACACCAAGTAAGCCAAGACAAACATTGACCGCTCCCATTCTACTCGCTGAGTGGACTTTTCTTATCTCTGTCTCTCAAAGAGAAAGTGGACATTTTGAAGAACTCAAACTTGTCTTCCCGCATCAGTGATCTCCTTTGTAATAGAGAAAAACTTGATAGTCTGCCTCCAATTTTGGGGAGAACTTCTCAAAAAGGAGGTAATTCTAGGCTGTGGCTCTGCAGGAGTAGACAGCAGTAGACAAGGCTTTCTCCGGCCTAGGCCAGTCCATGCTGATGCAGAAGTCAAGAAGCCATCTTCCTTATGGAGCTTCTTTCTCCCAAAGGGGCAAACGAGATACGTTGCTAAGCATCAGAGGAGTTCTCCAGGTGCACAGAAGGTCAAGATTCACTCCCACTTGAAGCGCTGTTTGGAATGGTAATTTTTCACTCTTTCAAAGACAACAGAAATCTTTGAAGTATCCAAAAGGGGCTCGCACAACAGAAATTCTTACCAGGTGGAACCACTTGCACAGGATGAAGGAAAACCAGGAGCTTGCTGTACTGAGAGGTGTCAGTAATTTCACTGAGTCGGATGCTAAAGGAAATGAAATAATTGTCCATTTCCTTAAAATCTGCTTTTAAAACTAAAAGAAACATCAGCAACTCTGGAATTAATGTAATATGACAGACAGTCTGATACAATTTGTTCCTTTGCAAGAAACCCTAAAACAGCCTGTAAATGTTAGATCACACAGCTTTACCATCATCTGTCCAATTGTATGTGGTTTCTTATACCCAGCAGGGCAATAAAAATTTTCAGAATATTTAAAAACGAGGATTTTGTGATGGAGCAAATCCAAATTTTGGTAGTTAAATCCTTCAAACATTCACCCTCTTCCTATGACAAAGATCTGCTTTGTCTGCAGTGAACATGTGTTCATTTTTTTTTTTTTTATGAAATCTCTCTCTTTTCACCCAGGCTGGAGTGCAATGGAGAAATCTGGGCTCACTGCAACCCCTGCCTCCCGGGTTCAAGCGATTCTCCTGCCTCAGCCTCCCAAGTAGCTGGGATTACAGGTGCACACCACCACTCCAGGCTAATTTTTGTGTTTTTAGTAGAGACAGCGTTTCACCATGTTGGCTAGGCTGGTCTCAAACTCCTGACCTCAGGCGATCCACCCACTTCAGCCTCCTAAAGTGCTGGGATTATAGGTATGAGCCACCATGCCTGGTCAACATCTGTCTACTTTTGTTGTCCCAGAATTTCATCCACTTTTCTTCCAGTTACAGCACAATGATTTTTCTTGGGGGAACCACTCCTACTTGCTCTGACTGTGTGGTTCTGCTGGGACCAAACCAGTGCCCATTGCCATGGGTGGGCACAATCACTGTGGCCAGGAAGATGAAATATACTGATTTCACAAGCACAGACATGTAACCCAAACCAGGAAGCTTTCTTTCTGCAGGAATTGCTGGCTATGGGGGTGATGGAAGACTACAGTTGAGGAGACCACTTCATGGCAGAGGGTGGGAGCAGGCTTACCTGAGGATGTTGTTCTCACAGGAAAACAAAGCGGGAGATGACAAAATGAACCTCTGGACCCAGTCATTCTTACAGCCAGGACCACCTTGACATTTTCAGATATGTAATCCAAAAGCTCTTTTTTTTTTTTTAAAGAATTTGTGTTGGATTTCTGTACCGACAGATGCCTGGGTAACCATGTCTGATGTTCAGTTTACTTTCCGCTGGACAGATCGAAGGCTCTCCTTCAGCCTTTTCATTTTCAGGTGTCCACTGATAAGAAATCTGCCACACAAGAAAGCACTGACATTTGGAGCCTCATCAGGTTCAGAGTTAAAAGTGAAATAAAGGATAATAACCTTTGTCTTATTTTCTTTGCTTTAATGTTTCCCAACTTATGTTAGAACCATGTCAACAAAGACAAATGTCCCTAATAGTAATTGCAGGCCATGCGTTTTCTCATTCCTATCAGTGGCAAACTACTCTAGACATCATAACCTGGCAACAATGACCAGCACACCACCCTACACATGTGTGGGGTAAAATGGTAATGTAATAACCTGTGTTTTTCCTTAACAAAGTCAGGTTTTTAAAGTCACAGAAAGAACTTCGGTTGAGATGATAAAATTAAGTATTCAAGAAGTCTCTCTGCTCTCCAAATACATAGAAAATCTGGATACATTATAATAAAATATTTAAAATCCATAATTACACTCAAAAGCAAGAAAGAGAATTTTAAAGTGGCAAAAGAAGAGGAAACTCAAGCCATCAGCATAAACAGTGTGAGGCTGCCTGGCGTAGTACTGGGGACAAATACATTCAATCAAGCTGGGTCTTTAATGTCAGCACCAGGGTGGTGCCCCACAGTGAGGAAGGTGAAACTGGGCTTCCCACACAAATGCCAGTGTTGAAAAAGCTGTCCTGTCTGTGAATAACGATGCGATGTTTAATACCAGGTGTCAACTTGACAGGATTGAGAGATGCCTAGATGGCTGTTGAAGCATTGTTTCTGGGTGTGTTTGTGAGAGGCGACTGACATTTGAGTCAGCCAATAGGGAGAGGAAGACCCAACCTCAATGTGGGTGGACACCATTCAATTGGCTGCCAGTACAGCTAGAACAAAGCAGGTGGAAGAAGAGGGAGAAGCAGCTTGCTGGGACCTCTTGCTCTCTCTCTTTCTTCTTGTGCCAGATGCCTGCTTCCTCTCCTCCTGCCCTTGGGCATCTGACTCCAGGTTCTTCGGCCTTTGTACTCTGGGACTTGAATCAGCGGCCTCCCAGGTGCTCTCAGGCCTTTGGCAACAGACTGAAGGCTGCACTGTTGGCTTCTCTGGTTTTGAGGGTTTCAGATTGAACAGAGCCACTACCGGCGTCTCTATCCCCAGCTTGTAGACAGTCTATTGTGGGACTTCACTATGTAATCCAGTGAGCCAATTCTCCCTAATAAACTCACTTTTATATATACATATATCCTATTGGTTCTGTCCCTCTGAAAAATCCTGACTAGTAAAAAGGACTAGAAGAATTTCACCTGCTAGCCTGGTGACAAAGTGTGAAGAGTGACAAAAACAATAATGTAAAACTCAAGACCCAAAGCCTATGTAGATACAAATATGTGACTCTGAGCTAAGAAACTATGAGCTAAGAAACTAAACTAATCAAAATTGCTGAGTCCTGGTGAGAACAGTGGGCAGAAGCTAAGCTGCCTCTAGGTACACCCCCACAGAACAGGGCGCACATGGGATTCCCATGGAAATCAACCCCTGCTAAAGATAAGCTCGAATCAGATAAGTTTTCCCAATCAAAAGTAGGTCAATATTAGTCTAACATTTTATTATGGCCCCAAAAGCCAATTTCCTCTAGAAACCCAGCAGCCTGTGGTAGAAAGCATGTTTCAAATGCATTTTATTACCTTACTTCAGCATACCAGATGCTTTCTGATTATGTATGAACATTACTTATTAACCACACTTTATCATTTTTTTAACCCAGTTCTTAAGATTAAAATCAATCTCCCAGGGTTTTCTACCTTTATCATTTTTATGATGAATACATTTTAAACTCTTTTTTAAATTATCATTATACTTTAGGTTCTGTGATACATGTGCAGAACGTGCAGGTTTGTTACATAAGTATTATACATGTGCCATGGTGGTTTGCTGCACCCATCAACCCATCATCTACATTAGGTATTTTTCCTAATGCTATCCCTCCCCTCGCCTCCCCCTCTCCACCTCTCGACAAGCCCCAGTGTGTGAGGTTTCCCTCCCTGTGTCCATGTGTTCTCATTGTTCAACTCCCACTTATGAGTGAGAACATGCGGTGCTTGGTTTTCTGTTCCTGTGTTAGTTTGCTGAGAATCATGGTTTCCAGTTTCATCCATGTCCCTGCAAAAAACATGAGCTCATCCTCTTTTATGGCTGCTTAGTATTCCATGGTATATATGTGGCATGTTTTCTTTATCCAGTCTATCGTTGATAGGCTTTAGGTTGGTTCCAAGTCTTTGCTATTGTGAATAGTGCTGCAATAAACATATGTGTGCATGTGTCTTTATAGTAGAATGATTTATAATCCTTTTGGTATATACCGAGTAATGGGATTGCTGGGTCAAATGGTAGTTCTGGTTCAAGATCCTTGAGGAATCGCCACACTGTCTTCCACAATGGTTGAACTAGTTTACAGTCCCACCAACAGTGTAAAAGTGTTCCTATTTCTCCACATCCTCTCCAGCATCTGACTCTTTAATGATTGCCATTCTAACTGGTGTGAGATGGTATCTCATTGTGTTTTGATTTGCATTTCTCTAATTACCAGTGATAATGAGCTTTTTTTCTTTCATATGTTTGTTGGCCACATAAATCTCTTATTTTGAGAAGTGTCTGTTCATATCTTTCACCTACTTTTTGACGGGGTTGTTTTTTTCTTGTAAATTTGTTTAAGTTCCTTGTAGATTCTGGATATTAGCCCTTTGTCAGACGGATAGATGGCAAAAATTTTCTCCCATTCTGTAGGTTGCCTGTTCACTCTGATGATAGTTTCCTTCACTGTGCAGAAGCTGTTTAGTTTAATTAGATCCCATTTGTCAATTTTCGCTTTTGTTGCCATTGCTTTTGGTATTTTAGTCATGAAGTCTTTGCCCATGCCTATGTCCTGAATGGTATTACCTAGGTTTTCTTCTAGGGTATTTATGGTTTTAGGCCTTATGTTTAAGTCTTTAATCCATCTTGAGTTAATTTTTGTATAAGGTGTAAGGAAGGGGTACAGATTCAGTTTTCTGCATATGGCTAGCCAGTTTTCCCAACACCATTTATTAAATACGGAATCCTTTTCCCATTGCTTCTTTTTGTCAAGTTTGTCAAAGATCAGATGGTCGTAGATGTGTGGTGTTATTTCTGAGGCCTCTGTTCTGTTCCATTGGTCTATATATCTGTTTTGGTACCAGTACCATGGTGTTTTGGTTACTGTAGTCTTGTAGTATAGTTTGAAGTCAGGTAGCATGATATCTCTAGCTTTGTTTGTTTTGCTTAGGATTGTCTTGGCTGCATGGGCTCTTTTTTTGGTTTTGTATGAAATTTAAAGTAGTTTTTTCTAATTCTGTGAGGAAAGTCAGTAGTAACTTGATGGGAATAGCACTGAATCTATAAATTACTTTGGGCCGTATGGCCATTTTCACAATATTGCTTCTTCCCATCCATGAGCATGGAATGTTCTTACATTTGTTTGTGTCCTCTCTTATTTCCTCAAGCAGTTGTTTGTAGTTCTCCTTGAGCAGTGGTATGCAGTTCTCCTTGAAGAGGTCCTTCACATCCCTTGTAAATTGTATTCGTAGGTATTTTATTCTCTTTGGAGCAATTGTGAATGGGAGTTCGCTCATGATTTGGCACTCTGTCTACTATTGGTGTGTAGGAATACTTGTGATTTTTTGCATTGATTTTGTATCCTGAGACTTTACTGAAGTTGTTTATCAGCTTACAAAGATTTTTGGGCTGAGACAATGGGGTTTTCTAAATATACAATCATGTCATCTGCAAACAGAGACAATTTGACTTCCTCTGTTCCTATTTGAATACCGTTTATTTCTGTCTCTTGCCTGATTAGCCTGGCCAGAACTTCCAACACTATGTTGAATAGGAGTGGTGAGAGAGGGCATCCCTGTCTTGTGCCAGTTTTCAAAGGGAACGCTTCCAGCTTTTGCCCATTCAGTATGATATTGGCTGTGGGTTTGTCATAAATAGCTCTTATTTTTAGATATGTTCCATCAATACTTAGTTTATTGAGAGTTTTTAGCATGAAGGGGTGTTGAATTTTATCAAAGGCCTTTTCTGCATCTATTATGATAATAGTGTGGTTTTTGTCATTGGTTCTGTTTATGTGATGGATTACGTTTATTGATTTGCATATGTTGAACCAGCCTTGCATCATCCCAGGGATGAAACCGACTTGATCGTGGTGGATAAGCTTTCTGATGTGCCGCTGGATTCAGTTTGCCAGTATTTTCTTGAGGATTTTCACATCAATGTTCATCAGGGATACCAGCCTGACATTTTCTTTTTTTGTTGTGTCTCTGCCAGGTTTTGGTATCAGGATGATGCTGACCTCATAAAATGAGTTAGGGAGGAGTACCTCTTTTTCTATTGATTGGAATAGTTTCAGAAGGAATGGTACCAGCTCCTCATTGTACCTCTGGTATAATTCGGCTGTGAATCTGTCTGGTCCTAGGCTTTTTTTGGTTAATAGGCTATTAATTGCTGCCTCAATTTCAGAACTTGTTATTGGTCTATTCAGGGATTCGACTTCTTCCTGGTTTAGTCTTGGGCAGGTGTATGTGTCCAGGAATTTATCCATTTCTTCTAGGTTTTCTAGTTAATTTGCATAGAGGTGTTTCTAGTATTCTCTGACAGTAGTTTGTATTTCTGTGGGATCAGTGATGATATCCCCTTCATCATTTTTTATTACATTTACTTGATTCTCCTCTTTTATCTTCTTTATTAGTCTGGCTAGCGGTCTATCTATTTTGTTAATCTTTTCAAAAAACCATCTCCTGGATTCACTGATTCTTTGAAGGGTTTTTATGTCTCTGTGTCCTTCAGTTCTGCTCTGATCTTAGTTATTTCTTGTCTTCTGCTAGTTTTGAATTTATTTGCCCTTGCTTCTCTGGTTCTTTTAATTGTGATGTTAGGGTGTTGATTTTAGATCTTTCCTGCTTTGTCCTGTAGGCATTTAGTGCTATAAATTTCCCTCTTGACACTGCTTTAGCTGTGTCCCAGAGATTCTAGTACATTGTGTCTTTGTTTTCATTGGTTTCAGAGAACTTATTTATTTCTGCCTTAATTTCATTATTTACCCAGTAGTCATTCAGGAGCAGGTTGCTCAGGTTCCATGTAGTTGTGTGGTTTTGAGCGAGTTTCTTAATCCTGAGTTCTAATTTGATTGCACTGTGGTCTGAGAGACTGTTATGATTTCCATTCTTTTGCATTTGCTGAGGAGTGTTTTACTTCCAATTATGTGGTAAGTTTTAGAATAAGTGTGATGTGGTGCTGAGACGAATCTATATTCTGTTGATTTGGGATGGAGAGTTCTGTAGATGTCTATTAGGTCCACTTGGTTCAGAGCTGAGTTCAAGTCCTGAATACCCTTGTTAATTTTCTGTCTTGTTGATCTGTGTAATATTGACAGTGGGGTTTTAAAGTCTCCCACTACTATTGCGTGGGAGTCAAAGTCTCTTTGCAGGTCTCTAAGAACTTGCTTTATGAATCCGGGTGCTCCTGTATTGGGTGCATATATATTTAGGATAGTTAGCTCCTCTTATTGCATTGATCTCTTTACCATTATGTAATGCCCTTCTTTGTCTTTTTTGGTCTTTGTTCATTTAAAGTTTTTTTTATCAGAGACTAGGATTGCAACCGCTGCCTTTTTTTGCTTTCCATATTCTTGGTAAATATTCCTCCATCCCTTTATTTTGAGGCTATGTGTGTCTTTGCACGTGAGATGGGTCTCCTGAATACAGCACACTGATGGGTCCTGATTCTTGATCCAATTTGCCAGTCTGTGTCTTAATTGGGGGCACTTAGCTCGTTTACATTTAAGGTTAATACTGTTATATGTGAATTTGATCCTGTCATTACGATGCTAGTTGTTTATTTTGCTGTTAGTTGATGTAGTTTCTTCATAGTGCCAATACTCTTTACAATTTGGTATGTTTTTGCAGTGGCTGGTACTGGTTGTTCCTTTGCATATTTAGTGCTTCCTTCGGGAGCTCTTGTAAGCCAGGCCTGGTGGTGACAAAATCTCTCAGCATTTGCTTGTCTGTAAAGGATTTTATTTCTCATTTTCTTATGAAGCTTAGTTTGGCTAGATATGAAATTCTGGGTTGAAAACTCTTTTCTTCAAGAATGTTGACTATTGGCCCCCACTCTCTTCTGGCTTGTAGGGTTTCTGCAGAGAGATCCACTGTTAGTCTGATGGGCTTCCCTTTGTGGGTAACCCGACCTTTCTCTCTGGCTGCCCTTAACATTTTTTCCTTCATTTCAACATTGGTGAATCTGACGATTGTGTGTCTTTGGGTTGCTCTTCTTGAGGAGTATCTTTGTGGTGTTCTCTGTATCTCCTGAATTTGAATGCTGGCCTACCTTGCTAGGTTGAGGAAGTTCTCCTGGATAATATCCTGAAGAGTGTTTTAGTGTTTTCCAACTTGGTTCCATTCTTCCCATCACTTTCAGGTACACCAATCAACCGTAGGTTTGATCTTTTCATATAGGCCCATATTTCTTGTAGGCTTTGTTCATTTCTTTTTTCTCTAATCTTATCTTCACACTTGATTCCATTAAGTTGATCTTCAATCTCTGATATCCTTTCTTCCACTTGATCAATTTGGCTATTGATACTTGTGTATGCTTCACGAAGTTCTCGTGCTGTATTTTTCTGCTCCATCAGGTCATTTATATTCTTCTCTTAACCGGCTATTCTAGTTAGCAATTCCTCTAACCTTTTTTCAAGGTTCTTAGTTTCCTTGCACTGGGTTAGAACATGCTCCTTTAGCTCAGAGGAGTTTGTTATCTGTCAATTTGTCAAACTCATTCTCCATCCAGTGTTGTTTCCTTGCTGGCGAGGAGTTGTGATCCTTTGGAGGAGAAGAGCTGTCCTGGTTTTTGAATTTTCAGCCTTTTTGTTCTGGTTTTTCCTCATCTTCGTGGATTTATCTACCTTTGGTCTTTGATGTTGGTGACCTTCAGATGGGGTTTTTGTGTGGACGTCCTCTTTGTTGATACTGATTCTATTCCTTTCTGTTAGTTAGTTTTCCCTCTAACAGTCAGGCCCCTCTGCTGCACATTTGCTGGAGTTTGCTGGAGGTCCACTCCAGACCCTGTTTGCCTGGGTATCACCAGCAGAGTCTACAGAACTGCAAAGATTGCTGCCTGTTCCTTCCTCTGGAAGCTTCGTCCCAGAGGGGCACCCACCAGATGCCAGCCGGAGCTCTCCTGTATGAGGTGCCTGTCCATCCCTGCTGGGAGATGTCTCCCAGTCAGGAGGCACAGGGGTCAGGGACCCACTTGAGGAGGCAGTCAGTCCCTTAGCAGAGCTCGAGCACTGTACTAGGAGATCTGCTGCTCTCCTCAGAGCCAGCAGGCAGGAACGTTTAAGTCTGCTGAAGCTGTGCCCACAGCTGCCCCTTCCCCCAGGTGCTCTGTCCCAGGGAGATAGGAGTTTTATCTATAAGCCCCTGACTGGGGTTGCTGCCTTTCTTTCAGAGAAGCCCTGCCCAGTGAGGAGGAATCTAGAGAGGCAGTCTGGCTACAGTGACTTTGCCAACCTGCGGTGGGCTCTGCCTAGTTTGACCTTCCTAGTGGCTTTGTTTATACTGTGAGGGGAAAACTGCCTACTTATGCCTCAGTAATGGCGGACACCCCTACCTCCACCAAGCTCAAGCATCCCAGGTTGACTTTGGACTGCTGTGCTGGCAGCGAGAATTTCAAGCCAGTGGATCTTAGCTTGCTGGGCTCCATGGGGTGGGATCCACTGAGCTAGACCACTTGGCTCCCTGGCTTCAGTCCCCTTTCCAGGGGAGTGAACGGTTCTGTCTTGCTGGCATTTCAGGCACCACTGGGGTATGAAAAAAAACTCCTGCAGCTAGCTTGGTGTCTGCCCAAGCAGCCGCCCAGTTTTGTGCTTGAAACCCAGGGTCCTGGTGGCATAGGTACATGAAGGAATCTCCTGGTCTGTGGGTTGCGAAGACTGTGGGAAAAGTGTAGTATCTGGGCCAGAGTGCACAGAGTGCACCGTTCCTCAAGGCATAGTCCCTCACAGCTTACCTTGGGTTGGGGAGGGAGTTCCCCAACCCCTTGCACTTCCTGGATGAGGTGATGCCCCACCCTGCTTCTGTTCACCCTCCATGAGCTGCACCCACTGTCTAATCAGTCCCAGTGAGATGAGCCAGGTACCTCAGTTGGAAATGCAGAAATCACCCACCTTCTGTGCTGATCTCACCGGGAGCTGCAGACTGGAGCTCTTCCTATTTGGGCATCTTGCCAGTCCCCCACTTTTCTAATTCTTACTTTCCCACTCTTTCAGCCAAGATATCAGTGAAGATATTATGTGACTGAGATTTGGATGTTCAGATAGAATCTTTCTTTTTATGAAACAGATGAAATATTATGTTATTAGATTCCTGAGGATATTCATACACCTCAATTTTAATTTTAACACCAAATCAATTACATAATATTAGCAGAACTCTTAGAGTTCCAGCACAGAAATGTTTACGTGCTGAAATGCTGTGTTGTCATTTTGTAATCCTAATTAATTTTTCATGCATATGTATGAAACAGTGCAGTACAATGGGAAGATTGCCAGACCAGTGATAAGGAAGCCTGGAAGCCAGCCCTGGTCTGTCCTCTTCCTAGGCATCTAACCTCGCAGCAAGCCACCTCCCAACTTCACTTTCCAGATTTATAAGATGGTCATAACACCACCAAGCCACTGTGCCGCACAGCTTGCTGTGAAAAGCACCAACAGCAGAGGCTGAAAGAAAGTTAGGACAGATCACAGATGCGTGAGATATCTGGGCAGAGTGCTCTTCTGATAGGACTCCCATGTCCTCTGAGCAAGTTTACTTAACTTTGATACTTTTCAGCTGGATTCTAGAATGCCTAACATCCTTTCTACACTTAACATTCTCTCATGAGTTCCGCTTCTCAAATTCCTAGCATCTCTCTAGATTTCTGTTTTGCACATTGTTTTTAAGCTACTGTGTTTTGACCTTTCTTAGATCACCTCAAGTTGTTATTTTTAATGATTTTAGGCACATAACCTTCATCATTAGGGTACCCATTCCTCATAGGAGTGTTTTTCACACCATACTTATGACTCATGAGTCATACTGATTTTGACCACTACTTTTTACAAATATCACATAGGACAGAAAATAAGGGAGCACATCACGCTTAGTAAGGCTACCCATTGTTCATAAAAAACTATTTCAAGTGCGTGTGTATATATATGTGTTATACTAGGTTACAATATAAAATGTGTTTCTTACTGTTGGTTACAATAAAAAAGGTAGAAAGTAGTGCTCACACTATAGAACAAATCCAATTGCCATCCCCTTGCTTAGAATCCTTTAATGGTGACCCACTGCAGAGGACAAATCTCACTACCTTTAATGTGAACTACAGGGCCTTGCACAACCCTGCCTTTCAGAATCATGTTATTCCACGTGGCCCCTTGCTCTCTGTTTCCCAGTCACAAATTAACCTTTTATTTCTTTATTTATTTTTACTGAGACTGGGTCTTGCCCTGTCAGCCAGACTGGAGTGCAGTGGAACCATCATAGCCCACTGCAGCCTTGGGCTCAAGTAATCCTCACACCTCAGCCTCCTGAGTAGCTGGGACTACAGGCACATGCTGCTCTGCCCAGTTTGTTTGTTTATTTGTTTTTAAGAGAAGGTGTCTGGCTTTGTTGCCCAGGCTAGTCTCAAACTTCTGGCCTCAAGAAATCCTCCCCCATCTTAGCATCTCAAGGCGTGGTTACAGGTGTGAGCCACTGCACCCAGCTAAAACCTTTTAAATTCCTCTTCAACAAACATCTTTTCATTAGGAAGTTGCTGTGTGTTAATGTTCTAGGTACATGAGACAGTCCTGAGAACAAAACAGACCAGTTTCCTGCCCTCATAGAGCTTACATTTCAGTCCTTAAATCCAGCATGTGCCATGCCATTGGAGATTGTGCTCATCACACCACTGCATTCTTCCCCCGCTCTCCCTCACTCATCCTGCACACTGTTGAGCTAATTATCACTGCTTCAGGCGATAGATCAAGGGCTCAGTCGTCATTTCCTCAGGGTCACCCTCCCTGACATGTCTCCACCATTCACTGAATAATCCTGAGTGACTCTCAAAGAATCATTCAGCAAACAAGAAAACAAAGATATCCCTAATAATAGAAAATATGACTAGAAATTCTCAGAATCTAAATGAAGGTTATACCCTCTCTGCAGTAGATAATCTATATAAAATATAAGTGAAGTCCAAAGCATTCCCCAGTTCTTACTTAAATGAACCCAACTCTATTATTTGCTCTGTAGGTTGAAAACAGGTAAGAGGATCTTCATAATTTTAGATTTAGTATCAAGAAGAATGACAACCTTCCTTTTGGACCTCCTTTTATGTGAAAATTCAATTATGACCAAAAGGTCATTGGATGATGTAGGAGCTTGGAGGAGGAAATGTTGAGTCTGCTGGACAGTGTCTCATCAGAGCATAGCACACTAAGCCACTGACAGTATCTCAACTAGCTGGCAAGAAAGACGGCTCCCCGAAGCCCGTGCACTTTCATAGCTCTGGTCACATTGCTTTCTTTGCTTGAAATGCTCTTCCTCTTACCCTCCTCTACATGGCAAAATCTTGTACCTACTTTCTGACTTAGTGCACATGTGTCTTTTGTGAAACCTCTGACTTTCCTTTAAAGAACTGATCACCCTCCTGTCTGTCCTCATTGACACTGTAGGTGCTGTAATTTTCTTCTGGCATTACAGTGTCTATCTACCTCACTAGATTATGAGGTCCAAGTAGGCAGGAATTGTATCATATTCATTTTTTTCTTACTTCTGGTATATTGCCTGACACTTACTAGGGTTTATTCTGTATGCACGAAGATTTATTGAATACTTATAGAGTCTCCCTTTAAAAGGCTATTAAGTCATTCAGTTTCCTCCAACACCAAGGCAAATCTTTCTACAGCGCTTACAAATATTCTGCCTACTCTCTGACCAAGCTTCTGTTGTTTGTTTCTATTCCTATCCTTCTGAAATATTTTCTTCATCCATTGCTGAGATTCAATAAAGTCAAAGAAAAGATGAAGAAAACATAAGCACAATTAACTAATATTAAAAACAAAGTAAAAAGGGCATTGTCTCAAATAAGATTTGACAATGTCTGTTGTTACATGTGCAGGTGAACATATTAATATTGCATCTTAAAGGGCAGATCTGGGTAGGGCATGGTGGCTCACGCCTGTAATCTCAATACTTTGAGAGGCCAGGGTGGGAGGATTACTCAAGCCCAGGGGCGGATTACTCAAGCCCAGGAGTTTGAGATCCGCCTGAGCAACATGGGGAGACCTTTTTTTTTAGACAGAGCCTCACTCTTGTCACCAGGCTGAAGTGTGGTGTAGCGATCTCGGCTCACCGCCACCTCTGCTTCCTGGGTTCAAGCGATTCTCCCACCTCAGCTTCCTGAGTACCTGGGATTACACGCATGAGCCACCACGCCTGGCTAATTTTTGTATTTTCAGTATAAACGGGGTTTCACCATGCTGGCCAGGCTTGTCTCAAACTCCTGACCTCAGGTGATCTGTCTGCCTTGGCTTTTTCCAAAGTGCTGGGATTACAGGTGTGAGCCACCATGCCCACCCGGAGACATTTTCTCTACAAAAAGTAAAAGAATTAGCTGGGTATGGTGGTGCATGCCTATGGTCCCATCTACTCAGGAAGCTGAGGTGGCAGGATGTCTTGAGCCCAGGAGTTTGAGGCTACAGTAAGCCGTGTTCACACCACTGCACTCCAGGCTGGGCAACACGTGAGACCCTGTCTCAAGAAAAAAAAAAAAAAAGAAAAACTGAAAAAAAGGACAGATCTGGAAAACCCAGACTGAAGTTATCACATGGAAAATTTCTTACTAAGCCATAAGAGAACACTGCAAGTTTCCTTCACTAGGTCCATATGGTCTTTAACGTTTTTAACATCCCTATGTCACACATGCAAATAGTTGTTCAAATGGATATTCTTGGCAAGTTCAACACTAACAGAGACGTGAACTACGTTATTGACATTTAATGGTTGGGATATAACAAGGGCACCAAATAAGTTATAAAGTGGTAGTAAGTTATCTTTTTTCTGTAGAAAGTTAGAAGGGCAAACTAAAGCAGGAGACAAATGATAACTTATACAATTAAAGGGTGGAAAGTTGAAATCACTTTTATGCAGTTTGAAAAAACTGACTATGATGTTGGATTTATTGGCTCATGTCAGGATTTTCTGCATACAAAATTAACAAAGGGCTGACCAAAAGGTTTTTCTGAGGTGAAGAGGTTTTGACAGGAAGTGGGAAGGTAATTCATCAGGCTTCTTCAACAGCTGAAATTAAATTGGGAATTTCCAAGTACTGGTATGTGTTTGTTACCTTCTACTATGCAAAATAAACTGGCTCTCTGGGCAAACTTACTCACTGAGAGGGTTTAATGGAAAGATAAACTGTAGTTCTTAATAGCATGTTGGTTAAAAAGCACTTAAGGCATGTTTCACCAGAGGACTATCTCCTAGCCTTCATTTATTCACTCGACTAATCTTTATGGGAAACATACTATATGCCACATGTCATGCGAGGCACCAGGGATAAAAGGATGCTACTTGTCTTTAAGGAACTTATGCTCTGGTGGAGAGAAACAGGCCTATAAACAAACATGAAAGAAAGCATTGTGGGAGTTGTGACAGACAGACTAAGAAGAAATGAAAAAGAGAAGAAGGGGGTTGATTTTGATTGGAGCAAACAAAAAAGATTTCATAGAAAAGATCACATTGAAAAGATAACATTCCAGCACTGAGAAGTTGGAGAAGGAAATGAATGAATAAGAGTTCAAGACAGCATAGAGGTCAGAAAAAAGGCCTCCTAACCGAAGTGTTTGGATATTTGGGGGACCTTCTAGTTCAAAAGAATGTACTTCCTGTATATTTTATAGAAAATAGATTTTTGCTACCAATTACTGAATTGACTTCTGAGTTCACCGGTTGTTGGTTTGTTGGATTTTATTATTATGTATGTATGTATTTATTTATTTTTTGAGACAAGGTCTGGTTTTGTCATCCAGGCTGGAGTGCAGGAGCACGACAGCCCACTGCAACCTCTGCCTCCCAGGCTGAAGCGATCTTCCCATCTCAGCCTCTTTGCCATGTTGCCCAGGTTGATCTTGAACTCATGAGCTCAAGCCATCCTCCCGCCTTGGACTCCTAATGTGCTGGGATTACAGGTGTGAGCCAACTGCGCCCGGCTGGTTTGCTGAATTTTGAAATTGTTATTTTGTTCTCTCCATTTAGTATGGCCATGTCTGGTAGGTCTGAGAACCTTTAAAAGCAGAGAAGATGGGCAAGGGTTCAATCTATATATTGTACTTCAAAACTTCCAGGAGAACAAAATGAAAGCAATTGTGTGTAATAGCTCAGTGAGAGCTATTTTGGTGCTTATTGTGTCATATTTTGGTACTTCATGTATTTTGGTACTTATTGATAAACTATAAGGTGAGTACCTCTCTTGATGACACTGAGGGCTAAAAAAGGTGGGGCAATATACATTTGATAGAGAGATAGTCAATATCCAAAGTTTCCATTGACACTGAGATACCGCAGCTCAAATTCCCACATTTATACCAGCAAAAGGTAAAAACACAGGATTTCCTGGAAGTGTACAGGGAATAGGTGATGATTACAGTTTATCTCTAGTTAATCCTTGTTAGAAACATTCTAAATGCAGAGATTATCACTCAGTGGTCACGGAGTTAGTGGTGATACACCCTGCTGGTTTCATAGAGGCAGAGATAGCAGTAGCCTTCCACTGACCCTAAACCATCTCAGTCCGGGAATAATGTGCTGACTACTGAACTCTGTGTTCCTTGGTCACACCCTGCCTTTTATCAGAGATGGGGAGCCTAAAGCTGAGGATTATAGAAAGATTACGCTGAAGCACTGAACTGAACCAAGCTCATTAAAAGTGCCCAACCCATAAAACTCTTAAACTCTTACACCGTGTTTGTCTTATTTGACG
The DNA here is from genome assembly GCF_000951045.1 of Mandrillus leucophaeus. NCBI lineage: Eukaryota > Metazoa > Chordata > Mammalia > Primates > Cercopithecidae > Mandrillus > Mandrillus leucophaeus. The sequence continues at coordinate 156,846 of NW_012105377.1, forward strand.
CAATTTCTAAAACAATGATTCCAAGTTCTCTTTGGGTCTATAGTTACACACATATTAAAAATAAAATGGTTTCAGTTATGCAGGATGAATAAGTTCTAGAGATCTAATTCATTATAGTAAGCATGGTGACTATAATTAATAATACTATACTGCAAACTTGAAGTTTGCTAAGACAGAAGATCTTAAATGTTCTTACCACACACCAAAAAAAGGTAACTATGTGAGGTGATAAATATGCTAATTAGTTTGATTGCGGTAATCATTTCACAATATATACTTATGTCAAAACACTATGTTGTGTACCTTAAGTATATATTATTTTTATTTGCCAATTACACTTTAGTAAAGCTTGGGGAAAGAAAAAAGAATTGGTAAAAGCCACTTGGAAAGATATAGCTCTTAATACTAAAACTTAATGTAATGTCACAGCAACTTAAGTTTGGATGTCTCTGCATACCACGATGTAATCAATCAAAAATGTCCATGTTTTGGCCGCGCGTGGTGGTTCATGCCTGTAATCCCAGCACTTTGGGAGGCCAAGGCGGGCAGATCACGAGGTCAGGAGTTCAAGACCAGCTAGGCCAACATGGTGAACCCTCGTCTCTACTACAAATACAAAAATTAGCTGGGTGTGGTGGCATGCACCTATAATCCCAGATATTTGGGAGGCTGAGGAAGGAGAATTGCTTGAACCTGGGAGGCGGAGGTTGCAGTGAGCAGAGATCGTGCCACTGCACTCCAGCCTGGGCAACAGAGCAAGACTCCATTGCACGGGGAAAAGAAATGCCCATGTTTCAATAGCAGGTGTTGCCCTGAGGTCTTGTTTTTCTGGTAGAACAGGTCCTCAGAAAGTCCACAGTCTGTACATGTGGTCAAGAAGCAATACCATTAAACTTGACCTTTCCACTTACTCCATGCTAAGAGTGGTATGCCAGAGATTTTAGGTGCTGGTTTTTCTGTCTCTGGTGCTGTTTGTCAGAAAGAATAAATGAGTCCTTCTTGAAATGCTGGAAATGAAATTACAATTCCAGCAAAAGTTGTAGAATTCTCCTTTGCTAGAGGTTGGTGAAGTCATACATATAGATGATAATACTGTAATTACATGATGTTTAAATATGAAAGAATTTGCTTTCCACTGAATTTATAAGTTCATTCAGTGTTGACACTGAAACAGCAGTCAAAATTCTATTTGGAAAGGATGCTGGGAGACTAATCAGTGGTTGATACTCTTTCACTGTAAACACAAGAAATGTGAAATAAAACATAATAAATTAAAATTCATAGCTGAGTTCAAAGGAAAAAAATTACCCTGGCATAAGAAATAAAATACTCAAAGCTAAGCAATGAGTATACAAGCTGGCACCTAGGCATCCTAGCAAAATAATAAATCCAGAAATAAGTTCTTATATCTAGGGACTAAGACTTCAATGCCTATGAGGGGATCAGAGACATAGCTCTGGGATCATGCAAGGCAGAGAGCTGGAAATAAGACCCTTTCATACAGCTGGATCCATGGATAGGTTATCTCCTCCACGAAAATAGAAGCAGAAACATGACCAATGACTCAGGTAAGTATTGTCATTTGCCTAAAGCTTGTCATTTACCTAGAGTTCAGGGTAGGGAAGAAATTCTCCAACAAAAAACAAAATGCCAAAGAGTGATCTGGACCCCAAATCTATATATATATGTATATGGGATCTGAATGTATAGTATCTTTGTAATGTAATAATCACAAACTGAGGATTAATATAAAAATTGGTCTCGAATAGATGAGACTCCTGCAGGGATGGCAAATCACCACTTAAGGAAGCAACCCAAAATCTCCTATACTTCTGAAAATCTATAATCTCACTTCTAAATTATTCATGGTCCAAGTAGAAATCATAATTAAAATTATAAAACAGAATTGAACAAAAATAAAAAACTATATAACAAAATTAAAGGTAAGCAGATAAAGCAGTATCTAGAGGATAAATTATAGCATTAAAATATATGTATACATATTTGAAAATTAAATATATGTTAAAAAAAGAAAAACTGAAAATCAATGAACTAAGCAGTCACTCAAAAAGCTACAAAAATAATGGCATAAATTCAAATGAATGAGGAGGAAGCAAATATAAAGATAAGATGAGAAATTAATAAAATAAAAAAGAGAGGAAAAGAAAATGAAAAATATTAAGAATAGAGAAACCTAACTATAAAAACCGAAGCGTTAAAATTTTTTTTTTAGAGAAGGAGTTTTTCCATGTTTTCCAGGCTGGTCTCAAACTCCTGAGCTCAAGCGATCCGCCCACCTCAGCCTCTCAAAGTGCTGGGATTACAGGCATGAGCCTCTGTGCCCAGCCTAGAAGCAGTTTTTTAAATAATAAAAATATTACATCAATACATTTGAAAATTAAAAGACGGTAGAAACTTTTATAAAAAATATATATACATTTCCAGGTGCAGTGGCTCATGCCTGTAATCCCAGCTACTTGGGAGGCTGAGACAGAAGAATCGCTCAAATCCGGGAGGCAGAGGTCGTAGTGAGCTGAGATTGTACCACTGCACTCCAGCCTGGGTGACAGAACAAGACTCTGTCTCAAAATAAATAAATAAATAAATAAATTCTGCTGTGTGCATTTAACACACCATTGTTAAAACCTCTCTAAGGCACTGTACTACCTACTGAGGGATATTCTTCTTTTCTTTTTTGAAAGATTAAGCCTGTCAAGTTTTCTTCCATGTTTTTGTTCTAACCTAACATCCATAAGCAGAAATTACACGGTTCATTTAACTCCAATGCACTATTATGAAACAAACTTAACGTACTTGTTTAAAAACTGTGTTACCTTGAAAAACAAGCTTATATTTCAGAAACAACTTTTAGAATCACTTTATTCCTTTCTTGCTTAACAATGCCTGGAATAAAAGTCAATGTGTTCTGATGTTCAGTTTACTTAGAATTCAGCCTCTAAAACAATCCCTTAGTAACAACCTTAAGAAATCCTACAAGAACATTAGAGAAGCTTGGAGATGTGCAAGAAAAAGTATTTTTTCAATAAATTCTCAATTATATGTGATAAACGGAAATGAACATGATGCAGAAAATACAGACATTAATTAGACATTGAATGGGTCATGGAGCACTCATGAGTGGAAGACACTGTTGTATATGTATCGTAAGAAAGGTAGAAAAATGAAATATGTTCCTTCAGGGCCTTTGGAAAATATAAGAATATAAGGGTAAAGAGGACAAGGATAAACAATGTTAGAGACATTTATTAACAAGCTATATTCAGAAATGCCAAAGAAATATGATGTCAAGGCACCTGAACCAAGTGTACCTAAAGCTTTGCGGCCTAGATAAACTTTAAGTGCATGGATTAGAAGTGATAGACTATTCTAGGCTGTGCTGAAATCCAGTATTGGCCATATACCCTTTCATTCAATTTCTGATAAAAGTGCTATTGATCAGTAGTCTAAAGGCAGGAAAAGACAAAAAAGGAAGAGGAGGCCAGGTGTGGTGGCTCACACCTGTAATCCCAGCACTATGGGAAGCTGAGGTGGGTGGATCACCTGAGGTCAGGAGTTTGAGACCAGCCTGGCTAACATGGCAAAACCTTGTCTCTACTAAAAATACAAAAATTAGCCAAGCATGGTGGTGCATGCCTGTAGTCCCAGCTCAGAAGGCTGAAATAGGAGAATTGCTTGAACCTGGGAGGCGGAGGTTGCAGTGAGCCGAGATCATGCCACTGCATTCCAGCCTGGGCAACAGAGCAAGACTCCATCTCAAAAAAACCAAGAGCATGTTCTAGGACTAAAATAAGACTTGTGAATAAATAAAACTCTAGTACAGAGATTTTATTGTTTTGAAATCTAAAAATTGTATGACCAAGTGCGGTGGCTCATGCCTGTAATCCCAGCACTTTGAGAGGCCAAGGTGGGTGGATCACTTGAGGTCAGGAGTTTGAGACCAGCCTGGCCAACATGGTGAAATAATACAAAAATTAGCCAGGTGTGGTGGCAGGCACCTATAATCCTAGCTACTCGGGAGGCTGAGGCGGGAGAATCACTTGAACCTGGAAGGCGGAGGTTGCAGCGAGCTGAGATTGTGCCACTACACTCCAGCCATTCCAGCCTGTGCAACACAGCAAAACTCTGTCTCAAAAAAAAAAAAAAAAAATTATTTCTCTTTTAAATAACCAAAAATTCTAACAGCTCTTAGCAGGGTTGTCCTTTGCACAATGGTAAAATTCATTTGTGGAAGATCCATTGTCATAATCCCTTTACTTCCATCTTCAACTATCTCCAGTATAGTTTATATCAGGCACCAAAGCCATTGTGTATTTTCTTTCCCCTAGGCCCAGGACCAGCAAAGCTCCCTCACTCTCCCCTCTCTTCATGTGGCCAAAAAGCACTAGATATTTTATATTACAGAGAAAAATTTAATCTTAGATAAACACATTGTTTAATTTTCAAAATTTCAAGATGGTATCAGTCCCATCAGATCTCCCTCCACCATTTCTTTCCTGTGTCCCCCCGCTCCCCTCTTACCACGGTCCTTATCCCTTCCTGATTCTCTTTTGCCTTCACTGGGTCTCTCTAAGTCCTACCTCCCTAAGTGTAGTCTGCTGCCTCTTTACTTTGATTCTTTATTTGCCTTGTTATTTTTCTGTCCTGACATAAGAAAGAGGATGAGAAATTAGACACTGAAGAGATAATACATGAGGAGAGCGGGAGATTCCCATTTTCGTTCGGTTGCCTTTTTCAAGATGATGGGGTAGCTTTCCTCTCACTATTGTGCATGTGGCAGGGGAGGAGCAGGCTTGAGGAGCAAAGGGCAGTTTATACCCTGAACAAGCCAAAGAAAAGATTGGGGTAAAGAGCCCAGCTTATTCCCCAAGCTCTCCCATCCCCCATTACAACTCCCACAGCACAGCCACACAGATTTGCGGGGACTAAACCTCATTGCCCTGAGAGCCTTCTTTGCATTTTCTAAGGTGGTAATCAGCTAATATGATGAACTTATCTGAATGCTCACAGCTGCTCATATTTTCCTGAGGGAAGATTAACTCCTTTGCTTTCCTTCTGTTTTCAGGAAACACCCACACCCACACACACACACGCGCGCACACACACACACACACACACGTTTTAAACAATGGGCTTTTGGAAACAACTCCACTTTTGTGATCTAGCCAGTGGGAGCGCCTCTAAAGCCAAGAATTTGGAGTGCAAGAACGAAGCGAGTGTGGTGTGCTGGCAAAGCTGAGGGGAGCTCTGCCCCTTAGCTTCAGTATAGTTTACATCAGGCACCAAAGCCATTGTGTATATCTTTCCACTAGGCCCAGGACCAGCAAAGCTCTCTCACTCTCCCCTCACTTCATGTGGCCAAAAAGCACTAGACAAATAAGGCAGTCCCTTAAGAAGATCATAATATGTAATTCAAAGATGGAGTATTTGCATATATATACAGAATGCCTGATGGTCCAGTTTCTAAAATGGGAAAAATATTTGAACAGGCACAACAAAAGGATATCAAATGGCCAACAGATTTCTGAAAAGTTGTCCAACATCATTAGTCATTAGGAAAATATAAATTAAAACCACAACGAGATATATTATCAACTAGCACTGGACATAAGAATAGCTAAAATTAAAAGAACTGGATGGGCACGGTGGCTCACACCTGTAATCTCTGCACTTTGGGAGGCCTAGGTGGGTGGATCCCTTGAGGTCAGAAGATCGAGACCATCCTGGCCAACACAGTGAAACCCCATCTCGACTAAAAACACAAAAATTAGCTGGGTATGATGGTGCATGCCTGTAATCCCAGCTACTTGGGAGGCTGAGGCACAAGAATTGCTTGAACCCGGGAGGCAGAGGCTGCAGTGAGTCGAGATCATGCCAGTGCACTCCAGCCTGGGTGACTGAGTGAGACTCCATCTCAAAACAAAAACACAAAAAAAGAACTGACAAGCAACTGGAACTCTTCACTAACTGTTGGTAGGAGTGTACACTGATACAATCACTTCGGAAAACAGTCTGAAAGTATGTACTAAATGAAGCATATGTTTGCCCTATGTCCCAGCAACTCAAATTCTGAGTATATACCCAACAGAAATGAGTACATACTTACGTTCACCAAAAGACACACATGAAAATGTACATAGGATCTTTCCTCATAATATTGTAGTAAAAAACTGGAAATAACCCAAATATCCAATGATAATAGAATGTATAAAATAAACTGTAACACAGTCATAAAATAAAATATTACATAGCAATAACTATCGCTATTCAAAATATGAATGACTCTCATGGACGTAATATTCAGTGAAAGATGCCAGACACATACTATATGATTCCAATGAAATGAAAAGAAAAAGAACAAAATTAATCTACGGTGAATAGAAGTCAGAATAGTAGTTATTTTCATGTCAGGGGCATGGGGGGAGTGCACAAGAGAGGCTTCTGGAGTAACAGTAATGTTTTATATTTTTATCTGGGTTGTGGTTACATGTGTATACACAAATGTAAAAGTTAATTGATCTGTGCACTTAATATTTTTATATTTTGCTCTATGTAAGATATACCACAATTACAAGGGAAAGAAGGGAGAAGAAAAGAGAGAGAGAGGAGGGAAGGGGAGGGGAGAGGAGATCAGATTTATTATATCATGTCACTGTTTTAGACAATGTGATTTAGTAAGGAAGTACCAAAGAACCAATGGTAACTTTTGTAATCCTATTTCCTGCTTTGGAACTAAGTCCCTAAAACCAAGTAGTATTTCCAAACAATACGATATTTGTTCTTTGGTATTTCTGATCAGAACATAGTTTTCTTTACAGCTCCATTTTATAAATGATTCATCTTAATGCTATTTGTCCCTGAACAATAACAGGCTTCATGGATAAAATTAATTAAATTGTAAGCTTGGAACCTGGAAAAATAATGTTCAAAAAAATTAATTAAACGGTTTACCTAGACCTAGGGATTATTTCCAATTGAAATCAACATAGGCATACAAAAGTAACAATTTTTCCAAAGGTTTACACAAAAATATGTCCTTTGCCAAAAGGGTGAACAACGAAATATTTTCATAGCTATTATGAAATAAAGTTAATATTTCATATTAAGGACTTAAGTTGTAGCAGCTGAAAAAAGTTAAAACATCACAACACAACAGAAACCCGCCTCTCACTATAGGAGTCAACTGAACCGAAACACATGCAAAAATATATAAAGTGATCAAAATATGCTTTTACATTATATATGAGTATATCCATAAAAGCAACTACCAAAGAAGACTCAACTATCTCTCCCACACACAAAAGTATGCAGCTAACATATATAAGTTCCTTCATATTCCTGTTCAGGAAAGAAAGCTCACACTGCATCTGGGAGACAGAGGCAAATCATTGCTATTTTTCAAAAATGTGACTCGCAAAGACAAACTAAACAAATGAGATCAATGCCTTGCTTCTTAATGCAACTGATCTGTTTATTTCATAGTATATTTTTGAAAGAATACATTAATTTGGACACATTTTGGAACACTACTATGGTTGATTTAACATTTTTTTTTCTTTTTTTTTATATTTATTTATTATTATTATACTTTAAGTTGTAGGGTACATGTGCATAACGTGCAGGTTTGTTACATATGTATACTTGTGCCATGTTGGTGTGCTGCACCCATCGATTTAAAATTTTTTAATTGGACATGTAGAATTGAATTCTGTAAAAGAAAAGTAGTTTCACTTATAATCTTAAGAAAAAGCATAATGCTGTCCAATTCAAGCCAAATCCAGGGTGCCCAATTTCATTTTATCACTGAGTTCTTACAAACCAATTAAGGAAACACAAACACATCAATATTAAAATGGGAAAAGAATATTCCACAAAAGAATAAATACAAGTAAGTGGTCAATAAATACATAAGGCAATTTTCTAATTCCCTAGTAAGCAAACACAAATCACATAACAAAAAGCAATTTTTAATCTAAAAAAATAAAAGATTTGAAAAATGATAAAAAGTCACAGAGGAAACTATGAAGGAAGATTTGGGAAAGAAATTTTAATCCCAAGTGTCACTTCAGTACTGAGTTGAGGATAGCTAGGTGAAAATAAACACAAACTAGACTCTGGCAATGAAAAAATTGGTGAAAATGGTACTGACTTTATGCCAGTGTTAATTTCTCTGCTTAGGTACAGTCTCTTCAGGTTTAAAAGTACAAAATAGTCCTAACTATCATGATAAAGAATTCTGTTTTTCGGCCAGGCGCGGTGGCTCAAGCCTGTAATCCCAGCACTTTGGGAGGCCGAGACGGGCGGATCACGAGATCAGGAGATCGAGAGCATCCGGGCTAACCTGGTGAAACCCTGTCTCTACTAAAAAATACAAAAAATTAGCCGGGCGTGGTGGCGGGCACCTGTAGTCCCAGCTACTCGGGAGGCTGAGGCAGGAGAATGGTGTGAACCCGGGAGGCGGAGCTTGCAGTGAGCTGAGATCCAGCCACTGCACTCCAGCCTGGGCGACAGAGCGAGACTCTATTTCAAAAAAAAAAAAGAATTCTGTTTTTCTTTTAAAATAAATAATATTGTAAAAAGCACTGATCTTTCTCTCAGCTAACCATCCCTCTGATATAAACCTAGCAATTTTACAAGATGACAATAACCAAAATATTGTTTCTTATATGGTGGCAACCTATTCTAATCATCAGCAAAGTACATAAAAAGAAACAACTTGAGAAATAAACTTGCCAACTGGAACCTATAAAGTAAAAAGGGTAATTCATAAGGTCATATGTCAGATGGTATTTTTCTCTGCACACTGAGGAGTGATGCCAGAAATTATCATTCTACTCTATAACTGAAGTATGTTCCCCTTCTTAAGAGGCTTCTGCTTAAAATGAAACTTTTTAACACACGTAGAACTACATATTCAAAATATTATTAAACCATAAGAGCCTTTGATCTTAAGTTGCTAATAATAAAATTACTAGGGGAAATTCAACAAAACATTTGCCAAAAATGTATGAAGAGGACAGGTTTTGGGCTGGGGACAGAGGGAGGGGCAGGTGGAAAAGGGGATCAAATCTCTCCTTCCTTCCTTCCTTAAATTTATTAAATAAGTGCAGGGCCAAAACATGTGATGTCAGCCCCAGGATAGTTCAGGACCCAGAAAATTTGGGAGGTGCAACGATGAACATAGCAAGCCTATCCACACAGTGATTTTCAGACTTCGGATGAAGTTTTTCAACATACATAGAAAAGAAGTGCATGTGATTTACCCCTCGACTATTGTGGCAGCAGGAGCTTGCAAAGGATTCATAGCACAAGCCAGGTTCATGGTGAGGTGGCATAACTAGACATCCAAACAAGGATATTCTCAGAGTAAAAGGGAGTGCCAGTAATAACTGTGGAGGGAAAACAGGCATACACCAGGACACACGGCCTTCCTACCAATGCCCTAATCTGGCACACTCATGGCTCAATAAATCTTTTAGAGAGTAGCAGACAGGACCTGAAATAACTGCTCCAATGGAAGAATAAAAGGTCCCGGATAATCTTTAGAGCACCTGAGAACTCACTAGTCACGTTCGTGGATGACAAGACATAGGAAAAAGCTATTTCTGAGCTATTTTTATGGGTCTTCATGGTGATAACCCCATAATTTTGTTACCATGAGAATCTAAAAAGCTCCTCTCTTGCACTACACCAAGCATAGAGTGCTACAGACAATCCTCCCACAACAAAATTTCCACCTCCCTCAACCCAATTGAGTTAACCCAGTCGTTAAACCTGTTCATCTGGGGGTGAGCAGAATTTTACACAGCAATAGAGGAAACTTTGCAGGCATCGCAAATGTCCTGTCGAATATCTAAAACCCTTACTAGGGTGGAGGTATGACAAGAATAAAAGTAAATACTACCTGTTGAGCAAAAAAGAGATAGGGAGGTGACAGCAGGAGGGAGGAGTGATGGTGTGTGTAGGAATTGGCTGTGAGTATAGAGGGACATACAATCCTCTCATGCTTAAGACCCCATGAGGGGAGCAGAGCCTCTTCCATCTCTCCTGGGTATGAAACGCAGGTTACAAGATTATCTTCCTCAGCTTCTTGTTCCCTCCCCACTTCTCCCAGTATTTATATCACAATCTTTCCTTCTATTCAGAGTTCAAAGATTTTGTAATTCCAGTGACAGCCTTACTATGGAAATTCTGATAATTCAATATGTTCCATAAATCCTTACAACTTCATACTGATATTTTATTAATTTGCACATCAGGTCCTAGATTATGACCAACTGGCTTAGCCTTATTCCTTATTAACTTGGGTTCCAGCTATGGTTTTTTTCTTCCTCGTTTTACTATACTTTTAAGTTATGCTACTTTGTTATATTTTATGTTCCATGGTAAATCCCTTGAAATCCTTACTAAAGATACAGTTACAAGAATAAAAGAAAAGAGAGTAGAAATTAGAGCTATTGTCTCAATTTTATTTTAAGCGATGTCAAAATCAACCCTGTTTCCAAATCAACCCTGTCTCAACTCTGTCTCCTTTAGAGCAGGGGTCCCAAATCCTGGGGCCATGGACGGATAGTGGTCCAGGGTCTATTAAGAACCAGGCCACATAGCAAGAAGGGAATGACAGGCAGGCGAGCGAAGCTTCATCTGTTATTTACAGCCGATCCCCATCACTCACATTACCACTCGAGCTCTGCCTCTTGATGGTATGTCCAGCGGTGGCATTTGATTCTCATAGGAGTGCGACCCCTATTGTGAACTGTACAAACAAGGGATCTAGGCTGCATGCTCCTTATGAGAATCTAATGCCTGATGATCTGAGGTGGGGTTGGGGCAGTGATGCTAGCACTGGGGAGCAGCTGCAAATACAGATTAACATTAGCAGAGAGGTTTGCACAGAGACCGTAATAAATCAATTGCTTGCAGACTCACATCAAAAACCTATCAGTGAGTGGCAAGTGACAATTAAGCTGCATCTGGTGGCAGACTTTAAGTCAGAATCCAACACTTAGTTTAGTCCAGGTAGCTCATCCATTATTTTATTTACCATTTCTGTCCACACCTATTTCCTGCACTATGCACTTGCCTCAGTCACAGTTTTGGTAAGCTCACAAGCCAACCTTAGTCAAAATTAGTAAAAAACAAATGTCACTGGAGACCTTCTTTGAAAAACGAAAAAAGGCCCAGTGATTAGACAGCAGAAGACTATGAACTGTCAACAAATAGAAAGCTGCATTTAAAAGAAAATACCAAGAGTCCTACTTAAATTACAGGTTCATTGCAACAGGTTATTCACATTCTCCAAGCCCACTTTGTATAATATGTTGTGACCGGCTATCCAATGAAGCCATGAAACCTTCAAAACTGCTTCACCACATGGAGACCAAGCACCCTGCATTAAAAGATGAGCCTTTGGAGGGTTTTTGTTGTTGTTGTTGTTTGTTTTTTTGGTTTTTTGGTTTTTTTAAATGTGAACACCAAGAACAGAAGCAGTTATTGAAGGCCATGACATCATCAAATGTGCCTGCAGTGAGAGCGTCATTCTTAGTGGTTAACTGCATTGCTAAAGCCAAGAAGCTCTTTACTATTGGTGAAGAGTTGATCCTGCCTGCTGCTAAGAATGTTTGTCATGGACTTTTAAGACAGGCTGCAGTTCAAAAGGTGGCACGTGTTCCTCTTTGGGCTAGCACCATAACTAGACGAACTGATGAATAGCAGAGGACATTGAAACATAATTGTTAGAGAGGATTAATGAGTCACCGTGGTATGCAATTCAGGTTGACGAGTCTACCAATGTTTACAACGAAACAACAATGCTTGTTTTGCGCGACGTATTTTTCAGGAGGATGTGCATGAGGATATGTTATGTGCACTGTTATTACCAACCAACATCACATCGGCAGAACTATTCAAGTCTTCGAATGATTATGCATCAGGAAAACCGAATTGGTCATTTTGTGTCAGTATATGCATGGACAGAGTAGCTGCCATGACTGGATGGTTTTCTGGCTTCACTACTCAGGTCAAAGAGATTACTTCTGAATGTGAGTCTATGCACTGTGGTATCCAATAGATAAACACTGACTAGCCAAAAACTGTCACCTGAACTTAACAATGTCTTGCAGGATGTGATTAATATTATCAACCACCATTAAAGAACATGCCATTAACTCATGTTTGTTTGAACAGCTCTGAGAGGAGACAGATGCAGAGCACACATGTCTTCTCTTATACACAGAAGTGAGATGGTTTTCTAAAGGTAGATCACTGGCCAGAGATTTTAGGTTGTGAGAGCTGTTCCAGAGATTTCTTTTAGAAAAACAGTCACAACTGGCAGCACATTTCACTGACACAGAATCAGTGGCAAAACTTGCTTACTTGTGTGACATATTCAACCTGCTCAATGAACTCAACCTGTCACTTCATGGGAGAATGACAACTGTGTTCAAGTCGGCACATAAAGTGGCTGCATTCAAAGCCAAACTGGAATTATGGGGGCGATGAGTGAACACTGGGATTTCTGACATGTTTCAAACATTAGCAGAGATTTTGAAAGAGACTGAGCCAGAGTCCTTCTTTCTCCCAGCTGGTGCATGATCACCTATCTCAGCTTTCAAAAGAGTTTGAGCATTACTCCCCAACCACAAAACACAACTGAACTGGGAAGAATGTATCCGTGACCCATTTGTGAACAAGCCAGGTGAATTGACGTCTGAGTTAGAAGAGTATCACCTGCTTGAGATCACAAATGATGGTGGCCTTAAAAGTATGTTTTACTTTTAATACATACTTAACATACTTAAAAGTATGTTTTTCTCATACTTAAAAGTAGGAGAAAATTTCAAATCTCCATACATTCTGGATGGAATCAAGCCAGAATATCCTGAGATTGAGATTGCCACAAAAGCACTGAGAAGCATCTTTGTGAAGCAGGGTTTTCTTCTGTGACTGTAACCAAAACGAGATTATGGAGTAGACTGGACATAAGCAATGTAATTCGACTGTCACTCTCTCCCATCACCCCCAGATGGGACCATCTAGTTGCAGGAAAACATGCTTAGGGCTCCCACTGATTCTACATTATGTGAGTTATATAATTATTTCATTATACATTACAATGTAGTAATAAGAGAGACAAAGTGCACAACAAATATAATGCACTTAAATCATCCTGAAACCATCCCCGTCCCCCTCATCACCCAGTCTATTGAAAAATCATCTTCCATGAAACTGGTCCCTGGTACCAAAAAGGTTGGGGACCACTGCTCTAAAGAACAGGGCCCCAGTTACCAATGGGAAGTCCCCGGAGGACCAGTGGGTCAAAGAGGAGTCTCTGTAGCCTTGTTTTGGGTCACAGTTTAAACTCATGCTATTTTCCATCCTAAGAAAGGTGACACTGACCTCACACCATCAGCAGTTAAGTGCTCTGCAAGCTGCTCCTCAAGAGAGGTCATGTGCTGTGCTGAGTTCACACCTGCTCTCACCTGGTACCTGCATGGCCAACACTGCACATCTGCAGGAAGACTTGCCCTGTTAGAAATGCAGTTTATGAACAAGGAAGCTTTTTTTTCTCTCTGTGCAAAGCTGACTGGCCACACACAGGGTTGAGAACCACAATTATAACTTCCCTAGCCCCAAGTACTAATCACAAAAAACTCACCAGCCCAGGTAGTCATCAACTATGTGGTTCTAAGTAGTGTATTCACATTGGAAGACCTAGGAGATTGCATATGAAAAACTGCAGGAGGAAGTTATCTGTGGCAAACTTGCCAAATATGAACAAGAGATGTGGAAATAAAGAACTGATCAGAGGAAAAACACGTGTGACACATCACATGATACATTCATATGGGAGCCTTGTTAGAGATCATTCATACCAGCACTTTTTGTCTGTTTTGTTTCACAGTCTTTCAGGAACTAAAGTCCAGCCTTTCAAAACTATAAACTATTCTATTATTCTAGTCTGTGTAAATTCCATTTGCACATTTACATATATGAAAGGATTGAGACAATACATCTGCTATGTTTGATTCGATAGTAAAAGATTACTTATCATCACTTATGCAAAGGATAAGTTTAGGAAATGCATTTATGAACATTAAACTAGAGAAAGCTTGGTTCTGGCCCCAGCTTTGCCACTGAATAGCTGGGTGCCCTTGGAAGGTCCCTTTTGGGATTTCAATTTCCTAATCCCAACTGGGCTAGATCCTTGGTTCTCAACCTTTAATGACTACTTACGGAGGTTAAGATGCAGACCTCAGATCCATCAAATTTGAATTTCTAGAGGAAGAGAAATCTGGTTTTTACCTGAGTGATTTTGACTTGGATATTTAAGTAACACATTTTGAGAAATACTAGATGAGATAATACCTTCTTATACTTTAAAAAAATCTTTAAAATTATGGTTCCATGACTAGTTCAAGTTGAACTCACAACCTCCATTCCGGAAAAAGCTACCTCAAGAGTCTTTCTGCCCACTTAATTACTTACTTGCCTTTCGTGGATATAGAGACATAAAAAAAAACAATTGCAGGATTTCCCATTAGCCCTACTTGGATGCCAATAATTTTGTAGTAAGCAGATTATTTGATAGTAATAAAGTCATGATGTTCTAATTACGATTGTCTTTTACAATGTGGCTAACTCAAGGACAATGATTCATCAGGTCATATTATAGTTAATCGTAATTTTTTATAATAATCACAAGTACATGGATTATTATCCAAAGCTAGCTTTTGCATGCCAATAGCACAGAAACTGTTTCTAAACACTTAGCTTTTGATTCTGGCATAAATATGAAAAATAAAATCTAAATTATTACAAAAATATGAAAGGAAATTATAATTCTAACAGAGATTACATTCTTTTCCATTGCATAAAGAGCAATTGGTAGAAAATTTGATTTTTATTATTTTTATTCTATCCTTGGCCTTCCAAAGTGCTGGTATTACAGGTATGAGCCCCCGTGCTTGGCCAAAAAATTCATTTTTAAAAGTCAACTTTACCTAGAAAGCAATAGGTAGTTTTCACAAAACTGGTGACACTGAAGGAACAAAAATTTCAAAGCCCAGATGTTTCAAAATCTGTCACGAATGCTGCTAATAACTGGCTTGATTTCCCATAAAACCTAACAAAAATTTCCGTATCTCCTAATATTCTTCTACAACATACCAGAGAATTTCTTGCTCTATCAAAAGAAGAATTTCCACAAAACAAATCAGGTTCTCCGTGCAGTTCTGCTCTTTGCATCAACAAAGTCCTCACAGAAGCTACTCCCCTTAAAGTGCTATGTCCTAGATGTAGCCAGCAATTAGGCCCTGCAATTTTGACTACTAACCACACGTGTACTGTCAACATGTTTTTTGCAATGCCCATGGCTGGCCTCCCAAATCTAAGGCTATTAAGAGCTCAGGAGCCTGCCCCTCCCTGGCTGCTGCATGCCTTTGTTTAGAGGTAGACAGGAAACCGACACAGCTGAGGAGGACTGTTCAATGCTTCCTGGTGTCTTGCTTCAGTGTCTCTTAGTGGTGTTTCCTTCTAGAAGTGAGTGCATATCTATCTTCCCTTGGTGCACCATAGTCCAGCAGTTTAGATGTCCTCTGGCTGTACCCCTGTAACTAGATTATGACAGACATTGTCCATGCCCCGTCCATATCACCTCAAGATAATATAGCCTGGGACAACTGGACTTCCAACCACCTGGGGGCTTTCTGGCCAGCAGGAGCATACATTGCCCAAAGCAGAAAGTACCAGAGAAACAGTGCCTGTTTCTAAGGATCAGCCCTTAACCAATGACTGGCAGAACTTGGTGTTTTAATACTCCGGCTCCTGTCCCCAAAGATGGCATAGCTCTGAGTTCTACAATGGTGTCCAGGATTTCCCAAGAGGATCAACCTCTATTTACCAACAGTGGAAAATGGCATTGTAATTCCCCCTTTACTGGCTGGCTTCTTACTCACTTCCCACAGGTATCTCCTGGATTACATCTACACTTACATCCTTGTCATAGAGTTTGCTTCTAGCTGAACTCACCTAAGATGCCAATCTCCTAGGTAACCTTCTCTCAGTAAAACTGTCTTTCACTGGATATGGTTTTTAGCACTTAGGATTCATGGTTGAAAGAACTGAGCTCCAAATAGGTAAAATGCTTCACCTAAGGTAACATACCCAGGAAATGGCTGAACCATCAGCAGAATTTAGGAATTTTGGCCACAAGACACTGTGATTCAAACGTGTAAAGAAAGCAATATATGCTATTTTATTAAGTCAACAGACACATTATGACTACAAAGAAGTCAGACATAAATTTTGTAAGCTTTTTTGTCCCCTGAATTTTTGTCATTAGTTAAGTTCTTCTATGCCGCATATAGGAGTGTCTGGACATACCTCAGTTTCTATGTTATGATCCTATGCTGAATTTGTAAAGTGATCATCAAACATACAGACACAAATGCATGTACATCTTAAGAGATTCCTTGAAATAGCATTTATGTAATCCACTCTTGCACGTTATGTGTCTAAAAAAATACATAGCTTTTGCAGTTTTCCTCCTTCCCATTTGCAATCATCCAAGATGTTTAAGATTTCTACTCAGAAGGGGTTTGAAACATCTTGATTTTGATGACTCTACTTTTCATCAAGGGCACCCCCACTGAAAGGGTGGAAATAACTATCATTAGAATGAGTTCAATTTCCTTACACATTACATATTGCTGCTTATTGTACTTACATGACAAACTTTCCTGTAAAAATTATCAACTAAACTATGTAATTCAGAGACTTTAAGATCAGAACAAACCCTATGATAAAAGACTGAATTCACCCTTCCTATTATAAATGAGGAATCTAAGCCTCAAGAAAGTCAAGTGACGTCACTGAATAAACATAGCTAATATTAGCAAAGATCCAAGACTTTGGATTTCTGGTTTAGTTCTTTTCTAAAATTGTTATGATTACTCATCTTTTCTGAATTCACCTAAATTATTAGAACACAGAAGAAATTCCAAAGGTTGTCACAGAAACAGGTAGCATCACCTAATCACACTCTCCTCTCTGTGCTAACCCATCAGAGTCATTTAGGTGGCTAGTCTGTCAGCCCTCTGACCCCCCACCAAGCTCTGATGCCTCAGAGAAGCTGGATTTCAGGTACTCTGGGTTCCTGTACCACATCCAAGCCCTGAATTTTGGGTTCCAGAATCTCTTGGGAATTCAAATAGTAACCTTTTCAAATCACATGTTCCCAAAGGAAATTACTCTAGAGATATTTGAAATTACTCAATATTTAAATTTCCTAAATATATTGTGTTCAATGCTACCGAATTTCCACTTAAGAAAAAAACGGAAGCTGCATGTTGGGACCTGAACATGAACAGCTCTGATCAGAAAGGTATCTTGTGGGGTGACAACTTCTGGGTTTTTCTTTTTTGAAATTGCGCAAGTCAGGGCAGTGTCTTTGGTTATCAAACTCTAAACATGGAAATGCCCTAGAGACAGTGTATTTCAAAAGAGCACAAAGTCGGTGAGAGTCAAACTAAGGATTCAATGGCCAGCCATTTGTTACTAACAACAATCCATTATTTTCTACATATAGAATTTATTATATTAAAAGTGTTACGTCCACCTTAGTGTGATCTGTAATTAGAATGTAAAAATCATGGCTGAGCATGGTAGACATGCCTGTAATCCTAGCACGTTGGGAGGCCAAGGCAGGAGGATTTTTTGAGGCCAGGAGTTGGAGACTAGGCCTCAAGCAATCCTCAAGCTGGGCAACACAGCGAGACCACCATCTTTACAAAAAATTTTTTAAAAGTAGCCAGGCATGGTGGTGCATATCTATAGTCCCAGCTACTCAGGAGGCTAAGGTGGGAGGATTGCTTGAGCCCAGGAATTGCAGGCTTCAGTGAGCTATGATCGTACTACTACACTCCAGCCTGGAGGACAGAGCAAGACCTCATCTCTTAAAGAAAAAAAAGATTATTATTTTACTTTACTAATCAAATAAATGTTTTCATTTATTTTCTTACTTCAACATCATTTTATTCTATTTGTATTTGTTTATTTATTTTTGAGACAGAGTCTGGCTCTGTCGCCCAGGCTGGAGTGCAGTGGCGCAATCTCGATTCACTGCAACCTCTGCCTCCTGGGTTCAAGCAATTCTCATTCCTCAGCCTTGTATAGTAGCGGGGACTACTCATGCCTCAGTTGTTTAATCTGTGAAATGGAGACAACCAAAACTAACTACCTCTGGAAATTATCTGGGAAGCCCATATGTGCTTCCTCTGAAATACGTAGTGTCTGTAAGAGAGGGCACCTGGTAGGAGCAGTTGAAGAAGAAATATGGGTGTGTGTATCTAGGCACAGCAATCCCCACAGGCACTTGGGTGGTGCAAGACCGAGGTGAGTGCGGAACAGTGCTGAGTACTGAGCCCTGCGGCGTGGCAGTGATGGGATCTACAGGCCCCACACTTCCACCTTGCCACTTTGCACAGGGAAATGGATGGGAATGCCCCGTACCAGCTTCAGAACAGAACTTTGGAGATGTTTCAGAAATACGTTGAGAAGTTGGAGAGGAGTCGCTAGAAAGAAGATTAGAATGGACAAAAGGTAGGGGAAAGTGAATCCTGCCCTCTGTCTACTCACCTCTGGGAAGACCACAGGAAAAGGGAAAAGAATGCTCAAAGCTTCCAGAAAAGAAGTGGTAAGAGCTGTGTGAGGGATGACCGGGGGGTGACAGGGCTTCCCTAAACCTGAGGCTTCCCACTCCTCACCATGCTCTCACACATGGCTTCAAGGGAGCCACTCAACAGGCTGGTTAGGGAGCAGGGAGATTGGTATCATCCCTGTTTCATGGAAAAATACCCTGAAGCACAAAGAATTTACGTAATTTGCTCAAAGTCACCTAATTTGTAACTGAGAAATCTAAAATTAAAACCCAAGTCCTCTCATTTCTATACCAGTAAATTTTTGTTTTTGTCTTTTCTGCCATCAGTGGTCATTGGTAAATGATGGAAATTTCACATACCGAATTTTAAGTAAATTATACTTATTTGTACCTGTGGTAGGATACACTAAGAGTAATTCACATTTCTAAGAGCATGAAATATAATGTGAATATCTGATCAACAAAGACATATTTAAAAATAGGTAAAAATAGATAAAATTTATTTAAATATTGGACAGACTGCAAATGAATATATAAATATATATATATACACCACTAGGACTTATGAGTAACACAGTGAGTCATGGAATAAGCCTTAATATTCTCTCAGTCAGAGATTCTGTCAGTGATAACCTGGTAATCACAGAAAACACTGACATTCTTCCATTACATTTATTGAATTTAAAAGACCTGTGAAGTTTTAACAACCCCTAGTAAGTCTGATGACTGCTTTGGCATTTGTTTTTGAAAGTCATGATTCAGATCTAGAGCTGAAGCAAAACGGAATGAAGTTAGCTTTTTGCTACATGCTTTGTGTCTCCTTTAAGGAAGAAAAGGGTTATTGTTCATAAAAGGGAGCATGCCAAAAACATGGTATCCATTCAGTTCACAAAACCCTGAGAGTGCTTTCTACAAGGCAGCAACACATGGATGAAGAAGGACTATCCAAGTGGAGATAGAGGACTGTATGTACGGATATGCAAACTGCCCAGAAACCAGGAGGAAAAGCAGAAGTGAATTAGTCATGAGAGCTCAGGATGAAAAGGAAAATGAAACAATTGAACTAATATTATCCATATAAAACAAGACAACTGGAAACATTTGGCAGGGAAGGTATCCTGCTTGCCTTTTAAGTGCAGGTGTTCAATACAGTGCTTGCAAGAATTGATTGCTCCTTTTTCCCTGTTCCAGAAACAATTTGCTTATATCTCTTAAATGTAATTTAATTTAGTCTATGCCATTTTTCACTAACACCAGCTCAGACCTGAACTAATTTAACTCTCTTACCTAATCCTGAACTGTCTTTTATCTTTCTGCAGTACAAAGCCCCAAACCTAAAACATAAAGAGCGTACCACTTGGATTCAGATGTCAGCCAGGTTCTCAGCAGAGAACCGATGGTACGCACAAAGAGATAATTGAGAAGTGTTTAAATAACTGACTAGTTACAAGATATGGACAGGTAAGGGAAAACCAGTAAGGAATGGTAAGCAGACCAGGGCTCCCAATGGCAGGAAGCCACTACTACCCCTAAGCATAAAGGCAAGGGGACGGAATGAGTACTGGAACTGGCAAGATCGGAGCTATAGAAGAGGTCAACCCATCAGAAGCTGTGGCCTTCTGCAAAGTAACAAAACCACTACCTAACTTAGCCTGACCTCCCACGCCTGCCCTCGCCTCCAGAGCTTCCCATTGGCAGAACCTAACGGTTATAGAAGCCAGAGGACAAAGAGCTAGGTTCATGTAAGTCATTAAACACAGCCTCTGAGCACAGAGGAGGGTGGAGAGTGGGTCTGGAAAAACAAATAGAGAATATCCAGAGACTGAGGTTCAAGATGTGGATAAAGGTCTTACACAGAGGGGAATGAGTAAGGAAATTATTTCACATGTTTTAATGAAGTAGGGAGAGGCTTATGATAAAATGTGAAATGAAAAACAAAACAAGATACAAAAGCCATCTAAATTACTCGCTCTATAATTTCATCTTTACTGCTAAGCTATATGAAAATATGTACCAAAAAGGAACACAATGTTAATAGTGTAATCCATAGACAGTGAGATTGTGAATTATTATAACTATAGCAGTCCTCCCTTATGCATGGTTTCAGTCACTCACAGTCAACTGTGGTCCAAAAATCTCACATACAATAAGATATTCTGACACAGAGAGAGAGAAATACCATATTTATGTAACTTTTATCATAGTATATTGTTATAATTGTTCTATCTTATTACTTACTGTTGTTAATCTCTTACTGTGCCTAATTCATAAATTTAGCTTTATCATACGTACATGTACTTAGGAAAAAGCATAGTATATAGAGGGTTCAGTGCTATCAACAGTTTCAGAAATCCACAGGGGGTCTTGGTATATATACCCCCATGGGTGAAGGGGAACTACTCAATATCGTGAAGCCTCCAAAGCAGCTAAGCCAAGTGTATCAAAAAATAAATGTATCAAAAAATAAAACTGGAGTCTCAAACCATAAAAGAACAGTTACTGGAGATGTTCACCAATCTGACCACTTACACAGAACTGGACAGGACATTTAACAAGTGATGCTAACCAACTGAGCCTCTTTAAGGAAGATAAAGTGGTACCTTTGGGCCTGGAATCTGACTCATGAGATGAACACAAGAATAAATGGGGCATATTTCTCTGTTACCTTTCACAGTTCACATCATACTTTTTCTCCCACCTCCACCCTAACCCCTGCCAATGCTCTCTTCTATTTATTTATTTATTTATTTATTTATTTATTTACTTACTTACTTACTTAAAGACAGGGCCTCACTCTGCCTTCCAGGCCGGAGGGCAGTGGCTTAATCACAGCTCACTACAGCTTTGAACTCCTGGGCTCAAGCAATTCTCCTGCCTCAGCCTTTCGAGTAGTTGGGACTACAGGCACATGCCACCACACCTGTCTAATTTCAAAATGTTTTTTATGGAGACAGGGTCTCACTATGTTGTCCAGGCTGGTCTCAAATTTTGGCCTCAAGTGATCCTCCCGCCTCAGCCTCCCCAAGGTGTTATGATTATACACATAAGCCACCATGCCTGGCCACAGTACTCTTTAAACAAGGTATATACAGAGGTCTGTATCATTGTCTTTAGAAACATTAATCATCAAAAAGGTTATGCCTCCCCCACCTCAATATGTCATTCAAAATAAAATCAATTCTAAACCCTAAAACAAAGTTTAATATCTGAAAATAACACAGAACTTTCAGGTGTATTTTGGCTTTTCTTTTCTCTCTTATTCCTGCTTTGCTGATGTTGTAAGTACATGTTTAATTTACTAAGTAGGTAGTCTAGCACTGAGTACTTATATCAGTAAAGAACTTAGTGCTAGAATGTATGTATGTATATATATGTATGAATGTGTCTATATATACAAATGTATATATCTATATGTATATCTTTAGATCATAGACAAATAGAACCATCCATTTAGAGAATTTCTATATACTAACATCATCAAGTGTTCTCTGGAATTCCTTTAGCAGTAACAATTACACTCAAGAAATATAAATTCTTCACCTTCTGTGGGGATTAAGTTCTTTTATCGCTCAGCCTCTGTCTTGAGCATATTTGTTTGTTTTTAGCAAGACGTCTTGCTCTGTTGCCCAGGCTGGAGTGCAGTGGCACGATCACAGCTCACTTGAACTCTTGGCCTCAAGCAACCCTCCCACCTCAGGCTCCCAAGTAGCTGGGACTACAGGGGCATGCCACCCTGCCCAGTTATTTTTTTTATTTTTTTATTTTTTTAAAGAGACATAGTCTTCCTATGTTGGTCAGACTGGTCTCGAACTCCTGGCTTCAAGCAGTCCTTCCACCTTAGCCTCCTATTGTGCTGGGATTACAGGCGTGAGCCACCGTGCCAGGCTGTCTTATGTATATTTGAATATTTTCTCTTCTTTATGATAGCGGTAAGTGTAGCAACTTTTTATCATTTTAATGGTGAATATTACGGTTTCTCTAGAAGATCGGGGAGTGAGACTCAATTTGCCAACCATAGAACTTGAACTGGTTTGCCAGCCCACACTCCAGGGCTTCACATACGGCAGGTGTCTATAAATGTTTGTTTAATAAATGAATTATACTAGTGCAGTTTCAATGTCACACTTACTTACCTTTCTGAGTGTGACCAACACAGTCACTGAAAACCACACATCAAGACCACTTTGGAGAGAAGTAACAACTGCTCCGGTACAGTCACACATAAAAGAAGCAAACCTTCTGCTTCAATTACCATTATCACTGGGTAATTGTTTCTAAAATTAGAGAAAGTCTATAATAAAAGAGTGTGGTTTAAGATAAAGTAGCAAATTTCCAGTTGTACTTTGGAAAACGAACAGTATTAATGACTATAATCATTTAGGTTTTAAGCCAACAACATGTAATCTAAATACTAGAGCATATAAATGTCCAGTCTAGTAAAATAGAAACAGAAAGTTACTCTTTTCTATGACCTACTGACAGAGAAGTTAGCTCTGCGTATACAATAATATTCATAGAAACTAATGAACACTCTTAAACATAATTTTAAAACTCTCTCACATACATAAAAATCAAAATAAAACTCAGTTTTGAGAGAAATGGGCACTAAAGACAATTTTACTAGTTCTTATAAAGACAAAGATTATTTACAAGGTTTTCATAATCCTTTTACATCAAGTCTCTAGATCTACATCTTTCATGCCAACAGTATCACCTATGAATTTGAAGTTTAGGTCACCAGCATTTTCTTTCCTCTTTTGGGGTTGTGACCTTTACGCAGAGTGAAAAATCCTCAACATTTGTCACCTTAGTTCCTTTACACACTCAGTGAATCATCCCAGTAGCAGGTACTAAGACTTTGTGGCTAGATTGGAAATCAGGTGCAACAGGTTTAGTTAACACTTCAGGAACTGAGTCACAGATCATTTCAAGTCAGGGGTTCCCAGGAAAATAAGAATGCACCATTAACTTTATAAGGCATATGAATTCTTTGTTCCTGGATACCCTTCTGAACAATGGGACCAGGTTGGATGCATGTAATCAAAAGGAGGAAATGCTTCCCTGCTCAGGGAGATAGCTCTGAGAGTAAATGGGCACCTACATTTCTACGGGAAGCTTTATTCATCAGTTAGTTACCTCCCCTGTACACACACACCCTCTACCAACTACTCATTCAATGAGCTTTAGTTTTTTCATGGTGTGGTGAAAATAGTTTGAGGTTTAGAGCCAGAAAGAAGTATTTCAAATACTGCTCTGTCATTTATTAGCTAAAATACTACTTTCAGGTTTTGTCTTCTCAGTTATAAACATGAAGGTAGAAATACCTATTTGGCACAGCTACTATAAAGATTAAATGAGATACACTGATATGAAAGCAACTGTCACATAATAAGGAATTGTTCATGTCCCTTGTCTTATATCTACTTGACAAAAGTTCCTTATATTTATTTAGTTTATAGGAGAGATTGAGAATTATCTGGCCAAAAATAATCCTTTTCCTTCATTCCCGCACGCCACATCCATTTTTCTCAGTAAACATGCCCAAACCCAACTGTTGTTATTAGGTTGGTGCAAAAGTAATTGCAGTTTTTGCCATTAAAAGTAATGACAAAAGGCCAGGCATGGTGGCTCATGCCTGTAATCCCAGCATTTTGGGAGGCCAAGGTGGGTGTATCACCTAAGGTCAGGAGTTTGAGAGCAGCCTGGCCAACATGGCCAAATCCCATCTCTACTAAAAATACAAAAATTAGCCAGGCACGATGGCATGTGCCTGTAGTCCCAGCTACTCAGGAGGCTGAGGTGGGAGGATCACCTGAGCCCAGGGAGTCAAGGCTACAGTGAGTTGAGATTGTGCCATTGAGCTCCAGCCTGAGCAATTGGAGACCCTATCTAAAAAACAAAAAGTAATAACAAAAACAAAGTAATGACAAAAACCTCAATTACTTTTGCACCAACTTACTCTTTTGTTCTTTGTTGATCAGTTATGGAGTGGCGTTAAGATATAAATTGGTGCTCCTCTTTGTTTAACTTCTGCTGGCTTTGTAAATTAGTGGAATTGTAGCCAATGTATGCTTATACACGGAAAGGCAACCAGAAATTCTGCAGTAAGTGAGAAAGCTGATGCATGAATTCCTGAGGAGCGTCTCTGTAGGAAGAAACTGCATAATGATGAAGACATCGCCTCTCTATATCATCAACAGTTATCAGCTGTTCTGACTGGTTGTTTCCTTATGGGCATACAAAAAAGCTTTTAATAAAAGTGAAACAACAGGAAAGGATACAAGTAAGTGCCAGCAATGCACCTAGCTACTAAGACTTCTAGGTCAAAGTACTTGAAACCTTTTACAGGGCGAGATTACAAGAATCACAAAATGCAAATTAGTAAAGGTCAAAACATTTGAGCAAATGCCAGACATTCAGTCCTACTTCGCTTTTATCTTGAAAGAAATCCAAAATCTAGTTTTAGACAAGCTTGTTTAAACACGTTTACTGATACACAGGAATACAAGTGCTCTTGTTTCAAACCCTAAGTATGTTCCAACGTAGGACTCCTGATTGATAATTGAGTCCACTCCAGACAAAATTGTTTTGGATAGCCAATACAAAAGAGAATAGTTCTGTAATCCCACCCTTGTAGTAACTACATTTTCTTGTTTTGCTGATAATAACCACTTAGTTCATGGGAGCTAAATAGTGGGGAAGGAAGCCAACAGTGGGGAAGGAAGCAAGGCAGCAGAGCCAAGAGTGGCTGGCAAGGCCTGGGTGAGCCTCCTCTGCCCAGGCTTGAAAAGGCCAGTTCTTAGGTTTGTAATGACATGTATGATAAAAGAGACACTGAATTTCAGTGTGAATGTCAACAGTTGCTTCAACTATCATACCTTTTCCTAACAGCAGATGCAAAAATAGTCAAGCTGTGCTTTCATGAGATATTTATGAATCCATCAGTATTATGAAAACATTTAAATGACAAATGATGACTAAATTATATTATGTGTTACAGTACCAGCATCACTTTAAGCCTTGTAAAGGGAGTTCTTGCATAGATACAATATCATACTGGTAGGCTCTATCACTTTAAGTGACATTTTATTGTTATAAAATATGGCTTGTGCAAGCTTTAACTTTTTAAAAAATCATGAATTGAGTTATTTTTATTTTTGTTGGCTTTTTTTAGGTAGTAGGTGAGGTACTGATTATAGTAGAAACCCAGAAATTATCCAGTATGTCAATAACCAGACTATAGGTGCCGGTTGAATAACTAGTAACTCAATCTAGGGATCAGACAGTCTCATCGTTGTTGGCTTATGAAACTAAGGGAAGATTTCCAGGAGAATAGTCATCAGGAAGTTAGATGAGTCAGTTGGGTTCCTGTCAAAGGTGGGTACAGGCCAGGAGTAGAGGTATAGTACGCAATGCAAGAGAACCCAAAAAGACAGCTAAGAAAAAATCAGAAAATCTGAGTTTTAGTCCTGCTTCCTCCACCTGCATTACCTTCCATGAACTTCAGTTTCCTTATCCTCAGAATGGCGGTATGGCCTTATCTCACACAACACTTATAAACTTCAAGTGGGATACAGTATCCACAACGGTTTGAAATCCTTGAAGTGTCAATGTAAGGTGGAACCTGTATTCATTGCCAGAGAATCCTCAAGAATAAGTCAGGAGGTAAAACCAATGGATTCAAGTAGCAGGGCTTCTAGAGGCCTAAAGTGAGAGCAGCCAGGAGCAGCTTTCTGCAGCAACTGGTAAAGCAACTACTTGAGAAATTCTGCCATCCCTATTTAGCATGGGCAGCAACTAGAGGGCCCCCCATCTACCACTTATCTCTGACCTTGCATTCTACTGCCTGTGCCAGCGCAGAAGAAGGGATATGAACTAGATCCACCTCTTGGTAATGCCTTTTTCTGACACAGCTTGGGCAGAAGCCCCAAACTCAGAATCTAGACATGATACTTTCATTGATAACACATACTTTTGAATTTCTGTTTTAAAATCTTTTTTCTTTTAAGATTTCAATGAACTTATATTTCTATTAATTAATATATTTTATCTCCACTACTTAACATAGAAATTGTCTAGTACAAAAACTTAATTTGATTTCCCATATGTATTTTAATTTCTACTTGTGAGATCTGGAGGCTGAAAGAACTCATATAAGAATATAAAGAAAGCAGCATTAACCACAGTGATTAACCTGCAGTGATTAACCTGCAGTGATTAACCACAAAGACTCAAGACCACCAGTTGGGGAATCCCAGCCTCACTCTTATGAGCTCTGTGACTTTGGCCAAATAATCACACCCCGCTGTGCCTCATTTTTCCTCAAGATGGGACTAATAACAGGGCCTACCTCTGAGGAAAGTTATGAATTCACTGTAGTGGGTTAATATTTGTAAAGCACTTAGAACAGTGTCTGATACATAGTGCACATTGAATAAACTGCATCTCGCAATTCAAATCTTGATGGAAAACAATGTTTTCACAAACATGGTCTGAAGTTATTATAAAGCACATGCTTCCTCTATTTTCTTATCTTATATGCAGCACATATTATTTTGACCCTTGATCCTAATCATAAGATTAAAAAAGGAATCCAAAGACTATCATGAGCTTATGCTACTACTTATAAACAAATTTGAAAAAAATTAAGAGGTGTACTGTGCATGGTGACTTTATGTAACTGTTGGCCAAATCTTTTATTTGAGCTGTCGATACTACCTTTGGAATAACCCTAAATTCTCATGACTGAGACTCAGTTAGGGTTGCTAGCTTGAAATGGCACAAACAAGAAACACAACCAGAAGCCAGCTTTCTTCCCCACAGTATCTTTTGCCAAGCTTAACACCAACCTACTTTTACTCATTTAATTGCCATTTATGAGAACGTAACAAACAAAAGGCACTTGTTCATTGTGTTTCTTTTTGTGTGTGTTAGCTACGGGTGCAACCTTTACTTGTCTATAACATGCCAGTGAGAGAGGTTGGGGACGCTGCAAATGGATTCTGATTCTCTGCCTCATTTGTATGTCCTTGAGCCCCCTGATACTTTGTCAAAATTTGTGCTTTCATGAGATATTTATGAATCCATCAGCATTCTGAACACATTTAAATGACAAATCATGAATAAAATATATTATGTGTCACAGTACTAGCATTACTTCAAGCTCTGTAAAGGGAGTTCTTGCATAGGTAACAATACATTGATAGGCTCCGTCATTTTGAGTGACATTTTGTTGTTATAAATATGGTTCCTTCAAGCTTTCAATTTTGTTTGAAAACATGAATTAAGTTATTTTTTTTGAAGTAGTAGGTGAGGTACTAATTATGGCAGAAACTCTTAAACTATTCAGTATCTCAGTAACCACACTATAGTGTATACTGTATACTGGCTGAATAATTAGCAACTCAATCTAGGTCTCTGTTATGAGGGGTCATTGCTTCTCTTCCACTGAACAGACCCATCCAGAAGATGCACAGTGCTGTAAAGGCAGCACTAAGCAAGGGTTTGCTCTCTAGAGGGAAGACTTCTCATATATTTGAATCTGTACAGGTATGTTGATGAGGCATTTGAGTTAGCCCAATGCAGCTATGTTTTAAGGGAACTGTAAATGAGCTAATGAGACTCGCAAGCAATTTGCTGGTTGTTCTTGCCAAGCTCCTCACAAGCATTAGACAGTCATACATCCTATACCTTGAAAACTCACTTTGGGACGAGTTTTTCAAGGTAGATAGAACACCACACCATTCAAGCTTCAAATGATCTTCTCATGTTGACCAGACACAGATTTTGAATACATAAATCACTTTTCTTCTGCATGGACATTCCTGAAACATAACTGAGCCCTTAGCTGAACTCAAACTTTAAGACAGATATGTGTGTGTGTGTGTGTGTGTGTGTGTGTGTGTGTCTATATCTTTTTAAGAGATGGGATCTTGCTATGTTGACCAGGTTGCTCTCAAACTCTTGGCCTCAAGTAAGTGATCCACCTGCCTCCATCTCCCAAAGTGCTGGGATTACAGGTGTCAGACACCATGCCTGGCCCAGATATGTATTTTTAATGTTCATAGTAAGATGTGTATTTTGAATGACTATTAGGAATTGGAAACTATTTCAACATCTAATATGTTCACTGCATTGTTTTAATTGTGGACAAATACTACAGCAGCAACTCACTATCTCAGCTTACAAAAAAGATTTACTCATTTATTATTATGATTATTTTAGAGACAAGATCTCACTCTGTTACCCAGGCTAGAGTACAATAGCATAACTTACTGCAGACTCTAACTCCTGGGCTGAAGCGATCCTTCCACTTTCAGCCTCCCCAGTAGCTGAGACCAAGATGTGTGTCATCACACTTGGCTAATTTTTTTTTTTTTTTTGTATAAGCAGGGTCTGACTTTGTTGCCCAGGCTGTCTTGAACTCCTAGGTTCAAGCAGTCCTCCTGTCTCAGCATCCCAAAGTGCTGGGATTACAGGCGTGAGCCACCATGCCTGACCTACAAATAAGATTTATAATCAAAAGCCATACATTCTGACGAAACTATTAATGAGAAAGGGAGTAGACAAATATTTGAGTTTTTTTTTTTTTTTTAGACAGAGTCTGGCTCTGTTGCCCAGGCTGGAGTACAGTGGTGCAATCTTGGCTCACTGCAACCTCCAACTCCCTGTTGCAAGCGATTCTCCTGCCTCAACCTTCCAAGTAGCTGGGATTACAGGCATGCACCACCACGCCCGGCTAATTTTTGTATTTTTAGTAGAGACAGGGTTTCACCACATTGGCCAGGATGGTCTTGGTCTCCTGACCTTGTGATCCACCCACTTTGGCCTCCCAAAATGCTGGGATTACAGGTGTGAGCCACCATGCCCGGACCAATATTTAAAAAAAAAAACCAAAGGAGAAAAAAGAAGTGAACTCAAGTTTCAAAGGTCTTACTAAAGGTCCCCAAAAGGGTTTATGTCACTGCCACTTGATTATGGAGAGTAGATTATGATGGAAAGTGTAGAAATAGAGGGTGGATAAAGTAATACAATGACAGAGATAAGTGGCAAATGATTACCCTATGCTAAACTCAGACCCCTAAATCACTTCGGAAAAACTCCTGTAATGTCAAGTATAAAGTTTAGCCTTGGCTTCCTCAGTGAGATGTGTTAAGACTTTTAAGGCACTGAGAGTGCATGAGGGGTCTCCCTTTTAGAGACCAACATGAACATCCAAATACTCCAAGGTACCTTAAAACTTGACAGACCTGGTTACGACTTCTGGGCTTCTGAAGTTTTTTACTCCGCTCACAAAGTAACAATGCATGTATTAAAACTACTACCATTACTATAAAGACAACAATAATGACAACTATTACTGCCACTATAGCCCCTGCTGCTGACCACCACCTTTCCTCTATCCAGCACTTGCTTTGAGCCAAGCCCTGTGCTGGGTGCTTTACATAGATAACATCCAATCCTCCTAGAGCTCCATAAAAAAAGTGTAATTGCCTCCATTTTACAGGTGAAGAAACTGAGACTTAAAGAAGTTAAAAATCTATCCCAATAGCAGAGGCAGATTTGAAACTAAGTCTACCCAACACCAAAGTCTACTATCTTTTGACTGTGGCATGCTTTCAGAGGTACTATTTACTGAGCTTCTGTTATCTGCCAGGCACTAGGCTAGTCATTTTCTTAAAAATGTTAAGTCTCAAAAACAATGTTAAGAGATAGGTCACAGATCATAAAACAGAAGTTAGCAGGGTAAAATAACTTCCCAAGAAGCTCACAGCTAGTAAGTGGCAGACTTACTTTTAAATTTCTGGTTTACACTGGTGAAATAAAATAAACCTAAAAATTAAAACTCTTTCCTTTAGTATAAGGAAAACAAGAGGGAAAACTCAGTACTAACCAGTTTAAATCTAACATTACATAAAACAAAAACAGACTTACCTGGCTATGTTTTTTATGCTAGAAAATAATTAAACCTGTTTAGAGTCCTAAGCACCAAGCCAGCCACAAAAGACTGGAAACAAGAATCAATTTTAAGTTATGAAGACTAACACTCTACACAGTTCCAGAACGTTTTCAGATAACATTCTAAATGATTGTTCTTTTTCTGAAGAAAAAAGAAAAAACCTCCAAACAGCAATAGTTTATCCTTACAACATTCTAGTGATATAAACCGGGAGTTAGTTGTTTTCTCTTCATAGAAAGGAAAGGTCCACTGAGTACAGAAAAACTAAGGGATTGTCTGTAGTTCTGAAACTTGAGCCTGCTGGCCTTCACTCAGAGGTAGATCTCTGCCTGCCCAATGAGGATGCTCTGCCCTTGACACTAGCTACACTTTTCCTGCAATGAAACAAGGTGGGCGATTTTCACAGGATTATGTCCATCCGTTGCTTGAATTTGGTTCTCCTGCAGACAGCATTAATATTTGCTTCTAGATGTGGGGTTCAATTCAGTTCAACTGTGATAATTTTTAATTCACTGCTTTTTTAAAAAAATATAGTTTCTTAAACAAAGAACTCAATGGAAATAATTCACTGCTTTTGACCTTTAGCTCAGAACCTACTTCTAATCAAAATATCAAAAAATGTGGCCACGTGAGGCAGCTCACACCTGTAATCCTAGCACTTTGGGAGGCCAAGGTGGGAGGATTGCTTGAGCCTAGGAGTTCGAGACCAGCCTGGGCAACATAGCGAGACCCTGTCTCTATTCACATTTTTTTCGGTTTTGTTTTTTCTGAGACACAGTCTTGCTCTGTCACCCGGTCTGGAGTACAACGGCACGATCTCAGCTCACCTCCCAGGTTCAAGGAATTTTCCTGCCTCAGCCTCCCAAGTAACTGTGATTACAGGTGTCCACCCCTACCCCTAGCTAATTTTTTGTATTTTTAGTAGAAACAGGTTTCACCATGTTGGCCAGGCTGGTCTCGAACCCCTGACCTCAGATGATCCACCCACCTCTACCTCCTAAAGTGCTGGGATTACAGGTGTGAGCCACCCCGCCCGGCCTTTTTATGTTTTACTTTTTAAATATTTTTAATATTTAAAAAAACCAAAATAACACAAAGTGGCTTGAATAGAGAAAATAAAAAGAAGGAATCACTTTCATTATATAGCAGAAAAACACACAAAATTCCTACTCAAAAGGAGGCATAGGCAAGATACTAGTAAGAAAAAGAGAAACAACTCCCATTGACTGAGCACTCACTATGTGCCAGCCACTGTTCTGAGCACTTGAAATGCATTAACTCATTTATTTTTATAACAAATCTTATGACTGCCATTTTGTGAATGAGAAAATTGTGGCACAAAAATGTTAATAACTTTCCTACGATGATAGGATTCGGTGTCATGGTAAGTATTAACAGAAGAACAAGAATTTAAATCCAAGTAGAGAATCCACATTCTGAACACATTATTCACAAGACAGAGTATAATTTAAAATGTGGTAAATTACAGTGCCACTAGTGACTGCTAAGTGGCCTGGCCACAGCTCGCCATGCTCTTTCCACCACACCACTAGACCCTCTAATGGCAAGAGAATTACGGACTAGACAGGGGATGAGGCTGACTCAGGAGGGCAGCAACTCTATCTTTGTGAAAAATAACATCATATGACCATGTTTACCAAAACCAAGTTGGAAAAAAAAACTTTAAGAGTAAATTTTGGAAAGGGAAGTAGCCATGTTCAAATTATTTTATATAAGGAAATAATTGATTAGAATGTCTATACCAAAAGCCACAAATATTTGCAGAATACAAAAATCTGACTTTAATAAACTTTAAATAATCTTTGGACTGGCAAGCTTTTCTTTCTTTCTTTCTTTTTTTTTTTTTTTTTTTTTAATATGGAGTTTCACTCTTCTTGCCCAGGCTGGAGTACAGTGGCGTGATCTCGGCTCACCACAACCTTCATCTCCTGGGTTCAAGGGATTCTCTTGCCTCAGCCTCTGAGTACCTGGGATTACAGGCGTGAGCCACCATGCCCGGCTAATTTTTTTGTATTCTTAGTAAAGACAAGGTTTCACTATGTTGGCCAAGCTGGTCTTGAACTCCTGACCTCAGGTGATCCGCCTGCCTTGGCCTCCCAAAGTATTGGGATTAGAGGCATGAGCCACCACACCCAGCTGGACTGGTAACCTTTTCGAGGAAAAGAAGCTCTTCCTAGAGTTGGATTTTCCCCTATCCAAACCTATTTTTTCCATTTCTTCCATTAGACCTTTGCTTTGATGATGATGATAATGATGATGATGATGATGATGATGATGACGACGAGGATGCTTTTGCATTTACTGAGTTTCTACTTTATGCTCAGAAACGTGTTAAAGTTTTTGCACTTAATAACATAAACTTTCATTTAATATTTATGACAACCCTACAGAGTCAGCATCCTATTGTCTCCATATTACAGTTGAGGAGAGTGAGAGTTTAAGAGGTGAAATAACTTGAGTTATTAATTCAATAATTAGATAAATTCATTTCTATCTGACCTAAACACCCATAATATTAATCAAATAAGCAAATACGGGTGGTTACCTGACTGTCTCCTCCTTATTTAGAGACAAAAACCACAGTGAGTGCTGCACATTCCAGCCAAATTCCATCACTTCCAAGTACTGGACAGAAATGAACCGATACAGTCAGGAGGCTCAAGAGAGCCACACTGGGCAAAGACTGGCTAGAAATCTAAGGGTGCTTTTGCCACTCTCTTTAAACCAGAAAGAAGTACACTCTCTTAAAAGTAAATGAAATATTTATAAAGATGATCTAACTAGAAAAACATCCCAAAGACAGACCACATTTATTAATACAAAGTTCATCAGGGTTCTGAAGGAAAAAATGAGGTATTTTAAGACTGCACTAAAACACAAAAACTCAAGGAGAGAAGTAAATCTCCTATTTTAAATTTTAGACTAAAATGTATTTACATGTGAATACATTATCTATAGCTGTATATTATTATGTTTTGATAAGCAGTAAATCATGAAACTAGATCTTAAAAGGAAAACCACGATGGAAATGTTTAAAAAATTTACTGAGGTAATAGAAAATAACTTCAATACTGTGTACATTATTATTAAGTAATGTATTTTGTTAGAAAGTATAATCTATAAATAGGCACAGTAAATGTTTGCCTAAGTAATATATTTCTACTACAACTGATTACCAATGTGGATGATAAAATATGAGAGAAAAATAAAATGACTTCTCTCTTAGCTTTCCTACCCTTACCCCCTCACACCTAGACCTCCCGCTCCAACCACTTGCGCTTCTCAGGAAGTGCCACACTCTTCTAAGTGCTGGTGATGTGCACAGTTCCGCCCCTGCCTGGAACTCGCTGCTCCTCCCTGTTTCCGCCTAAGCCACTTCACCTATCCTCCTCCAGGAAGCCTCCAAGATCCCCTCCTCTGTGCTGGCATCTATCATTGCACTTTTTGGTATCCACAAGAGACTAAGAATTCTTTGATGACAGAATTATTACTGTCTCTCATTGCTTTTTATATCGCAGCACATGGCACTTAGCTAAGGTACTCAATACAATAAGTGAATGCAAATAGATTGTAAATTTGACTTTTTTCTTTTTTTTTTTTTAAGAAATAAAAGGAGGGGCCGGGCGCGGTGGCTCACGCCTGTAATTCCAACACTTTGGGAGGCCGAGGCGGGCGGATCACCAAGTCAGGAGATCGAGACCATCCTGGCTAACACGGTGAAATCACGTTTCTACTAAAAATACAAAAAATTAGCCGGGCGTGTTGGCGGCGCCTGTAGTCCCGGCTACTGGGGAGGCTGAGGCAGGAGAATGGCATGAACCCGGGAGGCGGAGCTTGCAGTGAGCCAAGATGGTGCGACTGCACTCCAGCCTGGGTGACAGAGCAAGACTCCGTCTCAAAGAAAAAAAAAAAAAAGAAAAGAAAAGATATAAAAGGAAAAATATGTCTAAAATGCAAATCTTGCACAATTTTATTCTGGCCCTCATTGTTCATAGGGCGTATTTTTAAAACACATGTAGAAGGATTTACTGGACATTGTCAACTGTCCATCACTATAAATATTTCACACCTCTGAGCCATGTAAACACGCTGTTACTTCAAATTGGTTATTATTCAACGAATGCATAAACTCTGATGGTATAGTTGAATAATTATACATATAAAATAAAACCACTTCAAAACCATGATAAAAATTAAAAAGTACAATGGTAACTACAGTTTGGATAACTAGACGCTCCCTAGCTCTGCCACTGGCTCCAGTGGGGAGAAGTCATTTATCCTTTGGTCTCATTCCCTTCACCCATGAAATAGGGGTAACCATTCCTGCCACTTCCTCCTCCCTTCGCATCTTGCGAGGAGAATGGGGGTAAAACATCTGTAAGAGCACAGATCTGACAGATATTCATAATAAAGAGCTTTACGATAAAGGCACTAGCTCAAAAGTAGTGCCTAACCCCAAAGAAGAGTTCCCACCATCACTTCCGACGGTAACAACCCTGACTCCCCGCCGCTCTGGTTAGCAGGCTGATGCAGGAGGCTCCTGCATGAAGACTTTGCAGTCATACTAAAGGCCACATGGGTGGGCACAAGTTCCTCTCGCCGGTGCTTGGTCTGAGCCAAAAGCCGCGAGGAACTTGGTCACCACCAGCGGCTACGATCACTCCCCTCCGGACCCAGGTAAACCTGCAGAGTGAAACAGACCCCGGGGCTTTCCCCTCCTCCAAGTGGGGTCAGGAGCCGAGGGGCCAGAGCAGCGGGAGGAGAAGGAGCTGGGACTGGAGGGCTCGGGCGAGGAGCTCACCTGGCCTCGCCGGCAGGCGCCGGGAGCGGGTGCGGAACGAACACCCCACAGTCAGGCTGCGCCGGCTGCTGCTTCTTTTTGGAGCGCCAGAGGTGGAAGGTGGTATGCTTCTTAGGGGGCCTGCACTGGCTGGGCTCCCCGGGGTCGCCCTGGGCTGGCGGGGACAGCGGCATCGTCTTGTCCTCCTCCCGCTGCGACTGTCGGGACGCGATACTCTCTGCCGCCTGGGCCCTGTGGAAGAACACACCTGGGCGCCAGCTCCCCAGACTTTCCCAGCGCGCCGTGGGACCCCGCCCCCTCGTCGCGGATGCGGGGGACGGCAGCGGGTTGCAGAACTAGCACCACGCGCAGCGCGAGCAGCACTGCAGCCCGAGCTCTTGGGGCGGAGGAGGGGACCCAGCCGCGGGAGAGCGCTGCGCGGGCGGCAAGGGGCGCGAGTCCAGGTGAGGCGCGCGAGCCGGGAGCCCCAGGTGAGGCAGACACGCCCCGGCTCCCCACCCCCGGGGCGCGCGGCGGCCGCGGTACAGCGACACCTACTGGATGCTCTGGGCACCGCGTCTCCCAACACTGCATCCCAGGCTCTTAGCTGGGACCCAGAGCCGATCCGGCTTTGACAGCGCCTGGGGTGCAGCGGCCATTGTCGCCTGCGGAGTTGTTGGCTGCTCTTGGCCTGTGACAGGCTGGTAGGATGAGTCGCTGCTTAGCCACGAGCCCCGTCTGGAGAAGGATGGGAGAGGCACATCCCGGGGGCGGGCCGCCCAGCAATTAGGACTCTTCCACTCTGATCTTTGGGTGACTTGTGCAATGTCATGTGCTGGTGGCTTCTGTTCCTGTTCGTGAACACGGGTGGCAACTCTGCCAACTCCTCTCCTCTCTCAAGAGCCTGAATAATTAATTTGTACTCACATCTCATAAAACACAAAAGGATTTAAAAAATTTAAAAAGCCAGAAGGGAATTAGGCATATTCCCTGATTCCCAAAGGGCTTAATAGATCCCTCGCAGTAAATTAAATGCCAGTCCCACAAGGTATTTACATCATCTGCATTACTGTTGATGACTTTCTTGTCTTAACTTCACAGTCGTGGCTAAATAGCAAAGGAAATTAATACTTAAGCAAAGTAAGTAAACGAACAATTATTTTGGGTATCATTAGAGCAAAAAAAGTGCAAGAACTAAGTACTACTTAAAAATTCAATGCAGTACAAGATCCTCTTTCATGGTAATAAGTCTTTATTTTCCTCTTGAAAAACACAACTCACTCATTCGTTTATTCTCTCATTCACAGAACATTCATTTTTATTTGTTTTTATTTACATTCTTATCAAGATGTAATTTATAGACAGTAAAGTGCACAAATCATAAGGGTAAAACTCAAATTTTTACATATTTATGTGGTTGGGGTGTAAAAAGTTTTTTTAATGGAGAGTTCACATTGTCCTAGAAAATTATTCTGTATGTGGCTTTTAAATATATGATTATAGGCCGGGAGCGGTGGCTCATGCCTGTAATCCCAGCACTTTGGGAAGCCGAGGCAGGCAGATCACTTGAGGTCAGGAGTTCGAGATCAACCTGGCCAACATGGTGAACCCTCTTCTCTACTAAAAATACAAAAAGAGATTAGCTGGGCGTGGTGGCAGAGGCAAGCCTCTAATCCCAGGTGCTTGGGAGGCTGAGATATGAAAATCGCTTGAACCCAGGAGGCAGAGGTTGCAGTGAACCGAGATGGTGCCACTGCACTCCAGTCTGGGCAACAGAATGAGATTATGTCTCAAATACGAAGAAGAAGAAGAAGAAGAAGAAGAAGAAGAAGAAGAAGAAGAAGAAGAAGAAGAAGAAGAAGAAGAGGAGGAAGGAGGAGGAGAAGAAGAAGAAGAAGAAGAAAATATATATGATTATAAAAACATAGAATACTTTCAAAACTTTAGAAATCTCCCTACTGTCCTCTTCCAGTACATTACCCCTCCCACCTGTAAAAGTTAATCACTATTTCGTCCTCTTGCTGGAGATTAATTTGATCTTTTCTGGGACTTCATTTTAGTGGAAAATCACAATATGTACTCTGTTTCTGGTTTGCTTTGCTCAATATCAGTTGGTAAAAATCATCTATATTGTTGCTTATATTTTAGCAGTTTTTTGTCTTGTTTTGTTTAAGACAGGGTCTCACTCTGTCACTCAGGTAGAAGTACAGTGTTACCATCACCTCTCACTGCACTCACTGCAGCCTTGACCCCCCGAGCTCAAGTGATCCTCCCACCTCAGCCTCCTGAGCAGCTAGGACTACAGGCACACACCACAGCACCCGGCCAACTTTTTTTGGGGGGGGGTATACATTTGTAGAGACTGGGTTTTCCCATGTTGCCTAGGCTGGTCTAGAACTCCTGAGCTCAAGTGACTTGCCCGCCTCAGCCTCCCAAAGTGTTGAGATTACAGGAGTGAGCCCCTGCACCTGACCCATACCAGTTTTTCATTTAAAAAAATTATTGTATACTGTTCCATGATATGAATATGCCACAATTCATTTATCCATTATTGTGGATGGATGTTAGGTTGTTTCCAGTTTGGGGCTATTATGAATAAAACTGATATGAACCTTCTGAGATGTACACATTCACTTCTGTTGGATACTTATACCCAGCAGTTCAATCTTTGGGTAATATGATATGCATATGTTCAGCTTTAGTGAATTCTGCCAAAAACGTTTCCCAAAATGGTTGTACCAATTTATATTCTTTCTAGCATGTTTGAAATTTCCAGTTTTTCAATATCTTCATCTACTCTTGATATTAACAATCCTTTTCATTGTGGCCATTCTGATGGGGATGTGGTGGTATCACATTGCAGTTTTAATTTATATTTCCTCAAGAAACAGTTATTCAACTTATTGAGTACTGTACTAATTACATGCCAGGCCCTGACTTGGGAGAGGAGGCAATGACAGATGCATGGATTATATATATATATATTTTTAAAAAATCATCTGATACATATCATCTGATATATATATCATCTGATATATATATACACATCGAAGGCTAAAACAATCAGTGGAGGTATGTACAAGGCATTAGGGGAGTTTAGAAAAGTTACTAACTTAGTGTGGTAGTTTGGAAGGAAGGAATGGGAGTGGTCAGTAAAGATTTGCTATGAAGATGGTCCTTGGATTGAACCTTAAAGGGCAAAGGGAACAGTAAGAAATGGTAAAGAAAAGGGAAAGGGAAGAAGGAAAAGAGAAGAAAAGGGGGGAAAGGGACAAGAAGAAATCTTTATGCACAGTCAAAAATATTTCTACATTCAGTAACTTAGTCTTTCATTCCTGGCTTTTCCAAGCAGAATTGCTCACTCCACCCCTCCTTTGTGCCACCAGTGAATTAGGAACGTATTTTTGTTATCACACTTTTCAGGTTGCATCGAACTGGTTTACATTTCTATATCTTCTATTAGCCTCAGAGAAACTTAACATTTCTCATTTATCCTTATATTTTCCAGACGCAAATCTCCAGTAAGTGAAGTAAGTAATCAAAAGAACTGGTGTACTCACTCAGTTGGATACATAGGATGTTTCAGACAGATCTTTTTTTCTCTCTTTTTAAGAGATGGGGGTCTCACTGTGTTGCCCAGGTTGGTCTTGAACTCCTGGGCTCAAGTGATCCTCCTGCCTCAGCCTCCCAAAGTGCTGGGATTACAGGTGTGGGCCACCATGCCTGGTCACAGAGAGATTTTTTAAATTGTACACTTCATAAGAAAAAATTTTACATGTCTCTTGTTCTCAATTATGTCCTCAGTAACTAGCACAGTGCATGGTGCAGTGTAGGCACACAACATGTATTTGTTATAAGAGTTAAGAAAGTAGAACTCTGCATAGAATGATAAGACACAGTACCTGAGATTAATCTAGTGAGAGAGACAGACACTTAAGAAAACATGAATAGTAAAACTTGGTAAGTGTTCTAACCAATGCGGGTCAGTTGTTGTTTTTCAGTCACTGCAAGAATGAATCCACTCAGACTTATTTAAGCAGTAAATTAACCTACCAAGGGATTTTAGGTGGCTCATAGAATATTCGAGAGAGCCGAGAGCAAGGCTCTGAAGCCCAAGCATCCTCAACCACTCCAGGTAGCTGTTTTGACAAACACCACTCTTACCATCTCTCAGCACTATGAGTTACATGCCAGCAGCTCTACCACTGGCCACCCCAACGATCAAAGGCCTCTTCACATCCATCTTACCTGAAGATTAATATCCTGCCTCACTCCCATGACCAGCGCATATATTGTTCACTTCAAGCAAAAAAGTTCCCTGCAGGTACATCTGATTAGAAGAGCCTAAGTTATTTAACTGTTTCCTAGCTAAAGGGAAATTTGGGTTTCTGGGGTTCTACCTTAGAGAAATGGAATTCATGGGCTAAAATTTGTCAAACATAGTGGAGGTATTCAAAATAGGCGAGGCAGCCAAAAGTGTGAATGGTGGTGACTGCTCAAGGAAAGGGCAAAGGGCTACGGGAACACAGAATAAATGACTAACTCTGCCGATTAGCTCAAGGAAGTCATCAGCAGGGAGGTGACAGGTTTATGAGCTTAACTAATGCATAAGAATTTGCTAGATGAAGAAGAGAGGGCGGACAGTCCAAGAAGAGTAAACAACACGGGCCGAGGCCCAGGCTTGTGAAAGGGCATGCATTGCTGGTGGGAAATAATCAGAAGGTCAGTGATGTTGGAGAAGAGAGGGATGGAGTGGGGCAAAGTGGCAGAAGGTGATTCTGGTAAAATCAGATATAAGTCATGCATAGATGATATATATCAAAGTCTAAAAGAATCAGTGGAGGTATGTACAAGGCATTATGGGGGTTTAGAAAAATTACTAACTTAGTCTGGTAGTTTGGAAATGAGGAAGGGGAATGGTCAGTAAAGATTTACTGGATTTCTAAGCACTTGATCAGTCACACTTTTAAGGAGTTTGGACTTAGTTTCGTAAGCACTAGGGACCCAGCTTACATTATTAAGTAGAGGAGTGACGCAAACAAACTTCGGTTTTATAAAAAGTACCCTGGATGGAGTGAACTAGGAAGAAACTAGGAAAGTGAAACTATTTGAGGGAGACCAGCTAAGACGTTGGTGCAAGAGGTCAGGTAAGAGGTGATGGGATCCCCTACCAAGGCAGTGGGGTAGGAATGGAGAGGAGGGGATGGACACAAGACACATGTAGAAGATGGAATCACCAGGACTTGTAGTGAGTGAGAAAGAAGCCATCAAAGATGACTATGAGGTTAGCTTTCCAGCTTAGCTAAATGGATGGAAGAAAAGCCATGAACTAAAAACCAGAAATATAGGAGAAAGAAAGATCAGGGTCTCTGGGCATGAAAATAAATTAAGTTTTAAACACATTGCGATATGGCGGCTATATAGGCAGAGATGTCTAAGAATTCATTAAAAATATGGTTCTAGAGATCACAGTTCAGGTCTACATATGTAGATGTGGACATTATCACTGGATAGATGGGAGTTGATGCCATTAAATTGGATGAAATCCCCCAGGGCAAATGTGTAGAATAAGAATAAAAAAGGAACAAAGATAAAATCCTGGGTAACACGAACATTTAGGTGTCTTGCAGGTAAGGGAGAGCCTACATTCAACAGAGAGTAGGTGCAGCAGCTGGAGGTGTAGAAGGTTATCTGGGCAGAGTATTAGTCCTTTGGCCAAGGTCATGTGATTCTTATGTTCAAGCTTTTTGCTCAGGCCGAGCCCTCTATCTTATAATGCCTTATTTTTATTTTTATTTTTCTGAGACGGAGTCTCACTCTGTCACCCAGGCTGGAGTGCAGTGGTGCGATCTCGGCTCACTGCAAGCTCCGCCTCCCGGATTCATGACATTCTCCTGCCTCAGTCTCCCGAGTAGCTGGGACTACAGGCGCCTGCCACCATGCCCGGCTAATTTTTTGTATTTTTAGTAGAGACGGGGTTTCACCGTGTTAACCAGGATGGTTTCGATCTCCTGACCTCGTGATCCACCTGTCTCGGCCTCCCAAAGTGCTGGGATTACAGGCGTGAGCCACCGCACCTGGCTGGAGCAGGGAATTCTTGAACTGGTCTTCATGTCAAAAACATTTTATAGTACTCTTATTATACTTTATTAGAAAGATACTATTCAATTAAGCCACTAAATTTTGAGATGATTTGTTATATAACAATAGAAAACTGATACAGATACTAGAGGATTAAAATCTATTCTTTTTTACTATATTATTAAAGCAAAGTCATATTTTTGAAGTATCCAGAGTACAAATTAGCTATATCTTAAAGTCAGTTGTTTGAAATGTGAAATACATTGTCTCATAGAAACAGATATATGTAGTGACTCTCTTCATTGACTAGTCCATAGAGTCATTTTAACATATACTGGGTCCAAATTCCTTATTTGCTATACAGAGAAAAATATTGAGAAATATGCATAGAAGGTCCCTTGCATCTGCTCCAGAATACCAACTCATGTCTGTGTAATGTGGAACTCTACAAGGGAAGGCAAAAAGCAAATAGCAACCAGTTGGCTGAGTAATTCCCACAGCTCCCACAAGACTGGAAGATGTTCTGGGAGACTCTGACCAGCAGGAGTAATGAGACCACACTGAACACTGGGGAATTCAACAGAGACCACAGGGGTCACACAGTAGAGCGGCTAAACTAACCCAGAGCAAAGGGTTTGCTCTAAAAAAAGAAGTTTAAAAACAAGCTCTAAAATTTGCTCTAAAATAAAGAAGTTTAAGAATAAGGCCCCAAAGCATCACACTGATCCGTAAGTAGTTTAAGAAAACAAACTTCAACATTCTACATGAAGATTGATTTAAAAGTAATTTAACTGCATGCCAGAAAAACAATCAAAAACTCTTTAAAGGAAGACAACAAAATCCAGCCCTCAACAAAATACAATTTACAAGGTTCAGCATCCAATAAAAAATTACCCAACATATAAAGAGGGAGGAAAATGTGTCCCATAAGAAAAAAAAAAAAAATCAGTCAATAGAAACTTACCCAGAAATGACAGGTGATGGAACTAGCAGGCAAGAACCTAAAACAATTATAAATATATTCAAGGACTTAAAGGAAAGCATGAACACAATGAGCCAGAGAAAGTAAAGACATAAATATAATTCAAGTAAAAATTTTAAAGGTGAAAAATATAATATCAGAAATAAAAAAATCACTGTATCGGATTAACAATAACTTATTCACTGCAGAAGAAATAATCAGTGAATCTGAAGAAATAGCAATAGAAACTCTCCAGATAGTTTCTGGATAAAAGAAAAGATTTTTTTAAAAGAAAGAAAAGGAGAGAATGAGAGAGACAGAGTGTTGGGGGGAAAGGAGGGAGGAGAGATTGAAAAAAATCTGAAGAAACAATGGCAAAATTTTTACAAATTTAATACACAGCATAAATCCACAGGTGCAGGAAGCACAATGAATCACAAATAGAATAAACACAAAGAAAACCACATCAGAATAATTTTTTGAAAACCAGTGACAAAAGGAAAAATTTTAAAGAAGGCAGAAAATAAAGATATTGTATGTGGAGGATAAAAGGTAAGAACAAATACATTTTTTTTTTTTGACAGAAACTAGGCAAGCTAGAAAATAATACAACAACCTTAAAGTGCTTAAAGGAAAAAAAAGACAACCTACATCTAGTGAAAATATTCTGTGAAAATGAAGACAAAAGTAAGGATGCATTCAGTCAAACACAGTCGAAGAGAATGCATCACCAATATCCCTCCCTGCACTACAAGAAATCTGGAGTTTTCTGGGTTTTTATTGTTGTTTTTGTTTTGTTTGGTTTGGTTTGTTTTTTTTTTTTTTTTTGAGACAGAGTCTCACTCTGTTGCCCAGGCTGGAGTGCAGTGGCATGATCTCGGCTCACTGCAACCTCTGCCTCCTGGATTCAAACAATTCTCCACCTTGTCCAGCTAATTTTTGTATTTTTAGTAGAGACAGGGTTTCACCATGTTGGCCAGGCTGGTCTTGAACTCCTGACCTCATGATCCACCTGCCTCGGCCTCCCAAAATGCTGGGATTACAGGCGTGAGCCACCACACCTGGGCTACCAGGAGCTTTATTAAAGGAAGTGCTTCTGGCAAAGGAAAGTGATGTCAAAAACTTGGGTCTACATGAAAAAATGAAAAGTGCTGCAAATGGCAAAAGCAGATGGTCCCTGATTTATGATGATTCAATTTACTGTTTTCAGCTTTACAATGGTGCAAAAGTGATAGGCCTTCAGTAGAAACCACACTTCAAGAACCCATAAAACCATTCTGTTTTCCACTTTCAGTATAGTGTTCAATAAATTACATGAGATATTCAACATTTTATTATAAAATAGGCTCTCTGTTAGATGATTTTGCCCAACTGTAGGCTAATGTAAGTGTTCTGAGCACTTTTAAGGTCAGCTAAGCTAAGCTCTGATGTTCAGTAAATAATGTGCCTTAAATGCTTTTTTGACTTAGGATGAGTTTGTCATGACATTACCCCATGATAAGTTGAGGAGCAGATGTGTATAGGTGACTACAAGAGACTTTTTTCTCATTTGCAAGTTTTTTAAAAAGATAATTGACTGTTTAGCACATTGGGAGAATTATGTATAAAAGTAAAATAAATGACAACACTAGCAAAGGAAGGGAAGTAGGAAATGGAAGGATACAAAATGAGAGAAAGAGAATTACTACAGTGATCATCCAGATATGCGTCACTCTGACTCATCAGTTGTTAAAATCTTGCCACTTTAATGTTAAATCCTCTCTCTCTCCAATTCAGCATTATTTTTGCTGAATTATTTGAAGGTAATACGCTGACATCAGGACACTTCACCCATAAATATCTCAATATGGGTCTGCTTAAGTACAAGAATAATCTCCTATGCAAACACAAAACAGTTACCACACTCAGAAAACTCAGTGTTGATACAGTGCCATCATCTAACATAAAGCCAATATTCAAATATTCCCAATTGCCCATAGATCACGTGCTTTGAACTCGTAATTGAAAATCTCTCCCAGAAGGAAGTTCCCTACCTTTAAGATTACAGTTGTCCTTTGGTATTCGTGGGGATACTCCTTCAGATACTGAAATCCACAGATGCTCAAGCCTCTGATATATAATGGTGTAGTATTTGCATATAATCTATGCACATCCTCCTGTATACTTTATTTATTTATTTATTTTATTTTATTTTATTTTTTTGAGACGGAGTCTAACTCTGTCGCCGAGACTGGAGTGCAGTGGCCGGATCTCAGCTC
The DNA here is from genome assembly GCF_000951045.1 of Mandrillus leucophaeus. NCBI lineage: Eukaryota > Metazoa > Chordata > Mammalia > Primates > Cercopithecidae > Mandrillus > Mandrillus leucophaeus. The sequence continues at coordinate 201,582 of NW_012105377.1, forward strand.
ACTGCAAGCTCCGCCTCCCGGGTTCACGCCATTCTCCTGCCTCAGCCTCCCGAGTAGCTGGGACTATAGGCGCCCGCCACCACGCCCGGCTAGTTTTTTGTATTTTTTAGTAGAGACGGGGTTTCACCGTGTTAGCCAGGATGGTCTCGATCTCCTGACCTCGTGATCCGCCCGTCTCGGCCTCCCAAAGTGCTGGGATTACAGGCGTGAGCCACCGCGCCCGGCCCCCTCCTGTATACTTTAAATTATCTCTAGATTATTTATAGTACCTAATGCAATGTAAAAGTTACGTAAATAGTTGTTATGCTGCATTATTTAGGAACTAATGACAATAAAAAGTTTGTACATGTTCAATACAAGTGCATACATTCTCTTTTTTTTCAAATATTTTTTATCTGTGGCTGGTTGAATCCACAGATGTGGCACCTATGGATATGGAGGGCCAACTGTATATTTTTTACCTTCTTATCTGCACAACAAAAGGAAAATGCTTGGCTTACTCTCCTCTCTCTGGAATTTCAGGTCAGCCATTCTTTTGTGTGAATGTTTCCAAGTCAGGAATCCATCTGTACTTATTTTTGTTACTTTTAATATTTATTTATGTAATTCTTGCGTTAAAGCTCATCTTTATAAATCTGGGGAGCTAAATGATAAGAACTTATGAACACAAAGAAGAAAACAGACCGGGTGGGGTGACTCACACCTGTAATCCCAGCACTTTGGGAGGCTCAGGAGGGCAGATCACTTGAGGTCGGGCATTCAAGACCAGCTTGGCCAACATGGTGAAACCCCATCTCTACTAAAAATACAAAAATTAGCCAGGCGTGGTGGCGCGTGCCTGTAATCCCAGCTACATGGGAGGCTGAGGCAGGAGAATCACTTGAACCAGGTGGTGGAGTTTGCAGTGAGCTGAGATCGCACCATTGCACTCCAGCCTGGGTGACAGAGTGAGACTCCGTCTGAAGAAAACCAACCCCCTCCCCCCTCAAAAAAAAAAAAAAAAGAAGGAAACAACAGACACTGGGCTCTACTTAAGTGGGAGGGTGGGAGGAGGAGGAGGAGGAGCAGAAAAGATAACTATTGTGTACTCGGCTTAATAACTGGGTAATGAAATAGTATGTGCAACAAACCCCCATGACACATGTTTACCTATGCAACAAACCTTCATATGCACCCCCGAACGTAAAATAAAAGTTAAAATAAATATATAAGTAAAAGCAAATGTCTCAGAACTTGTTTTTGTTTTGTTTTGTTTTGTTTTTTTAAAAAAGAGCAGAGATTGTTTTTCCCTAACCCCAAATATATTCTCAGAACCTAACAAGTGCTTGGCACATAATAGGTGTCCAATAAATGTTTGTGGAGTGAATGAATGGATAAAGTGTTTAAGTTGGGGAAATGCCTATATCTACTTTATATATATCTGCATCTAATAGAATTGGACCTTCAATGGGAGTAAAATAGATCCTTATTAAGTAAAGGAATATTTTGCATCATAGCTAGCAGTATGTTTTGACTGTTCCTTTTGCACTTTTCTTCTACATTTTAGAAACAGAAGAGTAATATAAGGAATATTGGATTTGATCTTCAATTCACTGCATCAAACTGTAGACATTTAGTAACTATAGGGGGAACTATTACTATAGGGAGAACTATAGGGGGAATTATTACTAATACAACCACATATAACTATTATATCATTCATTATGCACTTAGTGTCAAACCTGTACCAAGGGCTTTACATCCATTTTTAAATTTTATTTTTTAAAGTCAGATTTATTGAGATACATTTGACTTTCAGTAAAACTCATACTTTTTAGTATGCAGTTCTGTGCAGTTTAATAAGTACACGTAGCTACTGTCACAATATAAAACATTTCCATCATCCCTCCCTGCAAATTCCCTTATGCTCCTTTTTTTTTTTTTTTTTTTTTTTTTTTTTGAGGTAGAGCCTCGCTCTGTAACCAGGCTGGAGTGCAGTTGTGTAGTCGTGTGATCTCGTCTCACTGTAACCTTAGCCTCCCAAGTAGCTGGGATCACAGGCACGTGCCACCATGCACAACTAATTTTTTTTTTTTTTTTTTGTACTTTCAGCAGAGACGGGGTTTCACCATGTTGGCCAGGATGGTTTCGATCTCCTGACCTCGTGATCCACCCGCCTTGGCCTCCCAAAGCGCTGGGATTGCAGGTGTGAGCCACTGCACCCTGCCTATACTCCTTTATATGCACTATTTAGTCCTACTATTTACCTTAGTAGACATGACTATTTATTATTTCCATGTTTTGGAAAGGAAAAACTGAGGCTAAGAGCAGTTCGGGAATTTATTGAGGGTTGTTACATAGTAAATGGCAGAGCCTGGACTCCAAATCCTGTGATCTAAGTACTTCACCATGCCATTAGTATTTTGTAGTACTGTATTTCATTTGTTCAAAATTGCATTTCCCATTTTGTTACACAATGAGATGGATAGGGAGTTGTGATGACAGGAGAAAATTAAAATGAATTTTTCAAAAATACTAAGAATAAGGTAAATGAATTACAAGATAGATTACATGTCATATTAGAAGTGCACCCTCTCTATGTTACACAGCATTAAAACCAAGTAAAATTTTAGTTGATTGATATGGTAGTGAATAGTTCAAAAGCTTGTGAGTTTTAACTTTGCTTCACAACCAAGAAACCTATTAGTCGCTGGACTGAAGAAATGTCCAAGGATAAGATGTGGGAATTAGCGGCTGCCTGACATGTCAGACCTAGGTGGTCACCATCCTCAAGCAGTTTACCATTGAGTTTCACAGATAAAACAATCAAAGTCTTTTGTAGTTACTGTTTTATTTAGAGTTCTGCCATGATGGTAGCCTTACTTGGCCCGGGCTCTGATTTGGTCTCCCCGATTTCCAGAAACCTCTCTACCAACTGCTGCTGAAAAAGCAGTAGAAGCCAGAGGTCATGTTATCATACCTTTGCACAAAGTGAGCGTCTCTACTAGTTCAAGCTGTAGGAAACAACGAATTACTCTAGTTAATTTCAAAAACCTAGTCTGTTTTAGAAATTTATGTTAACAACCCTAAAAACATGTATTTTATCAAAGAAGTTTTTAACACTGAGTGGAAAAACATTTCCATTGCACAATCTAAAGCCAAATAGATTGCTTTGAGCTAATCGTGTGTGTTCAATACACATCTTTTTACCCAGATGTTTGCTTATAGCTACATAATTTAGTTATTCTCCTATCTACATTCAATTAAACCTCTATGGCCCCTGGTGATGATATTTTTACAAACATCACTGCCATTAACCAACTCTGAGTCTCAGGAGACACATGCTAAAATTTTTCTTTTTATCATTCTTATCATTTCTTCATATTATTAATATTAGTGCTTTAGCAAACAAGAACGCCTAGAGAGAGTGATTTATGAGCTAATTATAGACATTCCTCACTACGTAAATAAGGCCTGTGTACATGGTTTAGGATTTCTCAAGATGGAGCCAATGTATTAGAAAAATCCTATATCATTTTTATTTTAGTATATTTAATAGTTGGAAATTTTTCCTTGAGTAGCAATTTTTTTTTAGCAAAGCAAGAGTGATCTAAAGACAAATATGGTAAATAAAGTAGACGATTCAACATATATATATATTTTTCTGTGGGGGGAATAATTAGCTGAATTTATAAGGTAATGTGAATAGTTACATTTGTGTGTTTCTTTAACTGGCTTTAAAAGCAATTGCAAAAAGTTTTGTTGATGCCTTGAGTAATTATATTATTGTTCAACAAGCATGTGGTCTTCTGGAGCTTCAACTTAAAGGACAACATATTTTATGTTTCATTATGCTTGCTTAAAAATAAGCCACCTATCCTCAAAAAACTAAAAATAAAGCTACCATATGATACAGGGGTCCCACTCCTAGGTATATACCCAAAAGAAAGGAAATCAAAGGAAATCAGTATATCAAAGAGATAACTGCACTCCCATGTTTATTGCAGTACTATTCACAATAACTGAGATTTAGAAGCAACCTAAGTATCAATCAACAGATGAGTGGATAAAGAAAATGTAATACATGTACACGATGGAGTACTATTCAGTCATAAAAAAGAATGAGATCATGTCAATTGCAACATGGATGGAAATAGAGGTCATTATGTTGAGTAAAATAAACCAGCCACAGAAAGGCAAACATCACACGTTCTCAATGATTAGTGGCAGCTAAAAAGACAACTGGACTTATGGAGATAGAGAGTAGAAGGATGGTTACTAGAGGCTGGGATGGGTAGTGGGGGTGCGGTGAGGCGGAAGTGGGAATGGTTAATGGGTACAAAAGTAATTAGAAAGAATGAATAAGACCTAGCATTTGCTAGCACAACAGGGTGACTATAGTAAATAATATTTAATTGTACCTTTAAAAATAACTGAAAGAGTATAATTGGATTGTTCATAACGCAAAGGATAAATGCTTGAGGGGATAGATACCACATTTACCTTGAGGTGATGATTATGCATTGCATGCCTGTATCAAAATATCTCACATAACTCATGAATATATACACCTACCGTGTACCCACAAAAATTAAAAAGTCATCTGACTTTAAAGTGAAACCATCCTAACTTTATGTACTGAAGTTCATTCAAGGCCTTAATTCAGGGATTCACATGAGCTATAAAGAGAATTTACAACCGGGCTTGGTGTGTAATCCCAGCACTTTGGGAGGCCGGGGCGGATGGATCCCTTGAGGTTCGGAGTTCAAGACCAGCCTGGGCAACATGGTGAAACCCCCATCTCTACAAAAACTACAAAAATTAGCCAGGCATGGTGGTGTGTGCCTGTCGTCCCACCTAGTCAGGAGGCTGAGGTGGGAGGATCAACCGAGCCCAGGAGGTTGAGGTTGCAGTGAGCCGTGAGTGAGCCCCTGTACTCCATCCTAGGCGACAGAGCAAGACCGTGTCTCAAAGAAAAAAAAAAAAAAAAGAACTTGGCCAATTACTCCTTTTTCAAAAGAAAAAGAAAAGAGAATTTATTGGCAATTAGGAGTTAACACTGAAATTTTTAATAAATCCGTCTTTCAGTTAATCAATAAGCATTGCTCAAGGTAGTGCTAAGTGCTTTATGTGGGACCTGAGACATTCTTCAGGAGATTAAAATCTAGTTGGACACCTAAGACTAATAAACATCAAATGATTAAGGGATAAAATAAGAAGTTGCTGCTGTAAATTTTTACCATTAGTTATTAGTTTACTAATCTAACACATAAAAACTAACAGTAAATTTTATTTTTGTCTCATGTCTTGGCCGTACCTTAGTCCACTATTACTCCGCCTTCTTCCTAGCTTGGCCTAAATAACTAACCAGGACAACACTCATACCTGACACATTCAAATTGCTTGGATGCAGTCCTGTCCTGAAACTAAGATATACATCTACATACCACACAGGCTAAGCATTGACTACCTACGGTAAATTGAGAATATTATATAATTCTTCCAGATGAGTGAGGGCTTTGCAAGAGAGGATGTAATTATTATATGAAGAAATGAAAATAACAATCTCCTTTCTCATTTGCAATGCTTGTTACATTGTATGAATTACGTATTACCAGATTGTTTATTAATATTTGCCTTGTTCTGAAAAAGGATATGAGACTGTTGAGTGAAAATAAGTAACACATAAGCAATGAGCTGTGTGGGTTCTTTTCCCTACTCAGAAACATAGAATATAATTTCATATACTGTAGTAATGGCATAATAAAGTGGCTTAATAAGCAGCCAGTTTTAATTTCAAACACTGCTTAACTGACTAGTTATAGGTAATTTATACACGGAATAATCTAGCCCATTAGTTGCTACATTTATTTAGCATCCAGAGGTTTTGAGTAAATGAATCAATCAATTCAATTTAAAAACTAGTATAATTTATTTCCTCCTACTTAATTGACATTGGCTCTGAGGTACCCATTACCTCAATTATGGAATTCTAGACTCAAGTCCATAGTACCAGATCTAGGACAGACTGTCATTTTAAAATAGAATTAAATGAGCTCATGTACCAGACATGGCTAGTTGCCAATACTCATTCTCCCTTCTTCAAAACATTACCCTGATTCTGTTTGAGGTGAGAACACTATCCAACTAAAAATACTTGATTTCCCAGCTTGTTTTCCAAATAAAGGTAGTCATTTGGCACAATTACGACCAGTTAGATGTGGGTGAACATCTGTAGGGAGGATTTGCTTCCTTGAATGGAATGGTAAACCTTTGAAAGGAGGAAGCCCTTGGCCTCCATCCTTTCTGTCTTCTTTTCTTCTTCCTTCCTGAGACATGAATGTTATGCCAAAGAAGCCAAACCCATCTTATGGCCCAGAGGATTGCAGGGCAGGAAGATAAAAGCATTTGGAACAATGATGTCACCATGGGGCCACTACCCAAGCCCTAGACTTCTTGTAATGTGAACAACAACAACTAAAAATCTAATTTTGGTTGAGTTTTCTGCCATGTACTATCAAATTACAAATACTATAAAGGTGCCCAAAGCGGGTGCCAAAAAAATGTTAGCAATTATGTGAGAGATTCCTAAAGATCAGGAAATACTTTAGGAAAGCTTTAATTAATTAATAAATTAACATGAAAAAAGAGGAGTAAGTCTAATAGCAGGGAGGTAAAAACAATGATATTATTAATATTTATTATTATTATTATTTTTTAATAGAGACACAGCCTTCCTGTGCTGCCCAGGCTGGTCTTGAACTCCTGGGCTCAAGCAATCCTCCCAGTCTGGCCTCCCAAAGTGCTGGAATTACAGGCATGAGCCACCACACCCAGCCAATAGTTATTATTATGGTTAATTTTTTGAGTGCTTACCATATGCCAGGCACTGTGTAATATTGCATATATGATATAAATATAAAGATGTATATAACATACAGCACATATATAAACAGATGTTTATATGTGATGTATGTATAACATATGTATAATTTATTACTGTAACAATCCTATAGGGTTGCAACTATTGTTACCTTTATTTCATAGGTGAGAAGAATAAAGCTTAGGAAGGTTAAGTAAATGAGACTACAGGCACATGCCACCACGCCTGGCTAGTTTTTTGTATTTTTAGTGGGGTCGGGGTTTCACCATATTGGTCAGGCTGGTCTTGAACTCCTGACCTCAGGTGTTCCACCTCCCTTCGCCTCCCAAAGTGCTGGGATTACAGGTGTGAGCCACCACGCCTTGTCAAAACATCCTGCTTTTTAAATGAAGTGTCAGATTAAGACACGTAGGCAAAAGAGCAATGCAGCAGCAACACATGAAGAATAGGTTTCTCTGTTAATCCCTAAATAACTGGTATTTGAGTATCAGGAACTACAGAGAAATCTACAGGGGAAGAGGAAAGGTCTGAAACTGTGGCCAAGAGACGCAAACTATGCACTGCCCTTCAGAACTTCATGATAGCAAAAAGCAGTTTATAATATTGAACTGGTGTTTACACTGATGTGTACATATTAAAATAAGACGTATTTGTTAAAGTGTGGTGGTGGCCAGGAAAATACACTTCACAGACCTTCTACTGAGTGAGAATGATTGATTGAGGGCCCAGAGACTGAGCTTGCTAGAGACTAGAGGGCAGTCCTATTCCATGGGACTCCTCTGACTGATGACTTTGGCTTGAGACGTCTCAAAATTTCTTGTTGCACCTACCTTAGACTACACTGGCTTCTATCCGCTCGTCCTTCACCCGCTCCTTCGCTCCACTGATGGGTGGCTTTCCCAGGCCCTCCTCTCTGCCTACATTTTCCTTTTCTTTTTCTTTTTTTTTTTTTTTTTTTTCTGAGACGGAGTCTTGCTCTGTCGCCCGGGCTGGAGTGCAATAGTGTTATCTTGGATCACGGCAACCTCCGCCCCCTGGGGTTCAAGTGATTCTCCTGCCTCAGCCTCCTGAGTAGCTGGGATTACAGGCATGTGCCACCACGCCCGGCTAGTTTTTATAATTTTAGTAGAGGCGGGGTTTCACTCTATTGGTCAGGCTGGTCTGAAACTCCTGACCTCAGGTGATCCGCCCGCCTCGGCCTCCCAAAGTGCTGCAATTACAGGCATGAGCCACGAGCCTGGCTTTCTTTGTTTTTTTTTTTAGGGGTGTCCCTATGTTCCCCAGGCTAGTCTCAAACTCCTGGGCTCAAGCGATCCTTCTGCCTCAGGCTCTCAAAGTGCTAGGATTACAGGCATGAACCACCAATCTTCTATCACAGAGATTTCTCCTAGTGAAATATTTGCAAATTTAATCCTGTCCTGGAGTCTGCTTCTGGGAGGACCCAGACTAACATGAGTGATAAATGTCTTCTTATGAAAATGCCTCCAGTCTAGACTGCTCTCTCAAACTCTAGATCTCTTTAGATGTTCCCATACAATTCCATAAGGTTACTTTGCAGGTAATCCCCCACCTTTTCTATAGACTTAGTTTTTCTAGAGCATTCTTAGGGTCACAACAAATTTGAACAGAAGGTACAGGGATTTCCCATATATCCTCTACCCCTATACATGTACAGCTCCCCCATCAACAACGTTGCCCACCAGAGTGCCATTAACCAACTTTGAGTCCTAGGAGATACATGCTAAAAATGTTCTTCTTATCAATCTTATCATTTCTTTGTATCATTAATATTAATACTTCAGCAAACAATGATGCTTAGAGTGATTCATGGGCTAATTTTAAACAGTCTCACTACATAAATAAGGCCTGTAGTTTACAATTGATGAACCTACATTTACATAACATTATCACACAGTGTCCATAGCTTACTACAGGGTTCACTCTTGATGTTGTACAATCTAGGGGTTTGAATAACTTATAATGACATGTGTCCACCATTCTAGTATCATGCAGAGTAGTTTCACTGCCCTAAAAGTTGCTGGTGCTTTGCCTGTTCATCCCTCCCTCCTTTCAACCCCTGAATTTTTTTTTTTTGTTTTTGTTTTGAGATGCAGTCTCACTGTGTTGCCCAGGCTGGAGTGCAGCCACATGATCTCAGCTCACTGCAACCTCCGACTCCCATGTTCAAGTGATTCTCCTGCCTCAGCCTCCTATGTAGCTGGGATTACAGGCACCTGCCACCATGTCCAGATAATTTTAGTATTTTTAGTAGAGACAGGGTTTTGCCATGTTGTCCAAGCTGGTCTCGAACTCCCAACCTCAGGTGATTCACCTGCTTCAGTCTCCCAAAGTACTGGGATTACAGGCGTGAGCCACCATGTGGGGAAACCTTTTAAGTTTTACCATTTCCAGAATGTTGTGTAGTTGGGATCAGACAGTACGTAGCCTTTTCGGGCTGGCTTTTTTCACTTAGTAATATACGTTTAAGTTTCACTAAATGTCTTTTCATGACTTGATGACACATTTCTTTTTAGTGATGAATAATATTCTATTGTCTGTGTGTACTGCAGTTTATCCATTCACCCACTGAAGGACATCTTCGTTGCCTCCAAGTTTTGGTATTTGTGAATAAAGCTGCTACAAACATCCATGTGGACACAAGTTTTTGTATGAACACAAGTTTTCAACTCCTTTGTGTAAATACCAAGAGGCACAATTGCAGGATCAGATGGGAAGGCTGTGTTTAGTTTTATAAGAAGCCACCAAACGGTCTTCCAAAGTGGCTGTACCATTTTGCATTCCCACTAGCAACGAATGAGACTTCCTGTTGCTCACATCCTCGCAGGCATTTGGTGTTGCCAGTGGGTAATCTCTGTTTGGCATTGGTCTTGGTTAACAGCCTGAACACTAAGACCTCAGTCTCCCTCACAAACTCACCCCATCAGTCACTAAAGTCCATTGATTTTGCCTCTTGAACATTTCTTCTTTCCATCCTCTTCTTTCCATCCCACTGCCTTGCCTTTCTCATCATTTCCCTATTGACTATGGTAGTTTTTCAATTGCTCCCATTGCCTCCAGAGACATCGCTAGTCAAAACACACTTTATGTTAGCCGGGAGTGGTGGTGTGGGCCTGTAGTCACAACTATTTGGGACAGTCCTAACTACATAAATAAGGCCTATAGGTTACAATCGATGAACCTACCTTTACACATCTATCATGCATGTCCACAGCTTACTACAGGGTTCATTCTTGTACAGTCTAGGGGTTTGGATAAATTTCTAATGACATGTATCTACCATTCTAGTATCATGTATAGTCATTTTATGCCCTAAAGGTCCTTGGTGCTTTTAGGGAGGCTTGCTGCCTCAGGACCCTGAGGCGGGAGGATCATTTGAGTCCAAGGCTACAGTGAGCTATGATCACACCACTGCACTCCAGCCGGGGCGACAGAAAAAGACCTTGTCTATTAAACAAACAAACACCCACTACGGTCTGAGGAAACTTCCAAAACCACACATCTGGTCATATCATGTCTTTAATTGAGACCTTTCCATGGCTCCCCTCTGGTTTCAGTGGCTTTAGAACCTTTTTAGCATGACCCACTGAAATAAAAACATTCCACATCAGGACTCAATAAACACATTCTTATTCGGGATACGCACGTGTATGCATAATATATATAACTAAAATAAAAGTTTTATGAAACAAACTTACTCCTGCTACTTGTGATGCACTTCTATATTTTCTATTTTATTCTATTCTGTTCTGTTCTACAAAATTTTATTTCACACAAGAAATTATTGCAAACCACTCAATTAATCTCACAATCTAGTAACAGATTATAACTAATAGTTTGAAAAACCTAGAGGTCTAGAAGATGAAGTCCAAATTCCTTTCCTGGGCTTCTGGTCCTTCTCTTGATATAAGCTTGGACAATAATTCCAGCTTCATTCATCTCACCAGTAAAGCCACCGAATGCCTGCTATGTGTCAGTTACGATGTGGGGAATTAAACAGTGAGTAATGAATGGCTCAGTGCCAACCAGAAAAGACAGTGCAGTATTTTGTGGGACACAGCCCAGCAAAAGTCTATTACCATTCAATGATAAAATGAAGGTAAATACTGTTAAGACAGCACATAAAAAGGAGATACTCTTGGGGGAAGTAGAGAGAGCTTCCCGGAAGAAACCTCTAAAGTAACTTCTCACTGCTAAGTAGGAATTAATCAGGAAAAAGGGGTGGTGAGAAGTATTGTCCCGGGCAATAGAAGTAGCCTGTTTATTGGAGGCAAAAGAGTGCATGAGGTTGTACCAGAAGGCTGAGCTTTTTGAAGACTAAAAAGTGATTCATTGTGGCTAGAGACTCAGAGCCCCGGGAGGCATAGGGTAGGAGACGCAGATGGCAAGGTAAAGAACGCCCCCTGGAGGATATTGAAGGCCACACTTCTCTTCCAGGCTTTCAGATTGCGTCCCAGGGAATCCAAGACTCCACAGAGGGGCCTCGGGAACAGAGGGAGAGTATCAGATGAAGGCCAAGCAGGCCAGACCTTCCTTATCACCTTCAACCTGAGTAGCAGCGACACAAGCATTGCAGCATTTTACATGGACCCGTGTTGAAGACAGTGAAGAAAATAGAGTGGAGGAAGGCAAGACTGACAGCTGTGCCAAACTAGGAGAGTGGCAGCAAGAGGGTAAGAGGACAGGAGCTGGCAGAAACTTAAAGTCAGGAGAAAGAAAAGACAGCCCTGGGGATTTAATTTTGAACGAATCCTCATATTTTACACCTTCCGTGTCTTTGTATATTTTGTTCCCTCTGCCTAAAGCAGATTCTTGACCTTATTTATTCAGTTTTTTCTTTTGCAATGCATACCTTAGGCTGTCTGGGAAATCTAGGAATAATGTATTTAAAGGCATCAACATACACATTACTACAAAGAAACTCCAATATGTTAATATATAGTTATCAAAATATTAGGAACACGAAGTTGTGTTATATTGTTTCCTTATTAGTGCAATAGATAATAAGGTCTTACAGTAAGCCTTATAACTACTGTAATTTCAAAGTAGTGAATAGTGAATATTTTAAGGATCTGAATCAACTGCAATGTGAGTTGAATATATCTGTGATTCTACTGGTGACAAGTTACAAGTATTGCCAATACTACTCCAGTTTGAGGCCTGAATTTATAATGGAAGGAAATGCTAAATTTCAAACTGGAGGTTACTGAAAATAAAGATGAAATTATTTTCCCAACCAAAGTCTTCAAATCCTTGAATTGGAACCATGAACCCCTTGGTTACAGCCCTGGCTTAAAAGCCCTTTCCTTCCTTGTCTACCTGTTATATTCATTTATCTTCTAAGGTTTATCTTACATGTTGCTGCTAGTTATTCTTGAAGCTAGATTCTGATGGCGGTTGTATGTAGTTTAATTACAGCCTGTGAGGGACTGCTGCGGTCCTTTGTTTGCTTACCAGTTCTCTCCCACACTGGAATGTGAGTTCCCTGAAGGCAGAAATTATTTCTGATGTACCTTAGTAGCCTGAGTATCTTACACAGCCTTGCATCTAAAAGCCCATTGAATGAACAGACACACTGTTCCATGAGAACACTAATCACTTTAAATTGCTGGGGAGGGGTTGGAGTGTGTAGAAAATGATATTTTATTTGTATCTCTCTTTCAGTAATACAGAAATTTCATGTTATAGTCAGTGGATGAAAAGAATGTGAGGAAACTGCCTAGAATAAAGCAGTAAACAAAATAAGGGTGCATAAGTGGTGGATAGAAGTGTGTGACAAGTACAGTATGGAAGAATCCCATTGAAAAAAGAGTAGATTTGGCTGGGTGTGGTGGCTCACACCTGTAATCCCAGCACTTTGGGAGGCCGAGACGGGAGGATGGCTTGAGTCCAGGAGGTTGAAGCTGCAGTAAGCCGTAATCACACCACTGCACTGCAGCCTGGGTGACAAAGTGATACCCTGTCTCAAGAAAAATAAAAATAAAAATAAAAAATAAAACATGCTGCTTGTCCCTGACATTCGAAGACAGCCTTTAGAAACTTATCACTGCCAATTCTAACAATTAATATATGTAGGCAAATTATCCCTCAGAAAGATCCTCAGCATAACAGTTGTTGATAAAAGTGTCTATTAAATTTTAATTAGTACATTTTAAAGTAAAAAGAGAAATTATCTAAATGTCCCGCTCTGTAATTAAATGTGAATTACATTTTAGAATATTTTATTTAAAAAACACATTGCACTCTGAAAAGGCATGGAGGAAACTTAAACCCATAGTACTATATAAAAGAAACCAATCTGAAAAGGTTATGTAATGCCTAATCACAACTGTATAACATCGTGGAAAAGACAAAACTATGGAGACAGTAAAATGATGACTGGTTGCCGGGAGTTAGGAAAGAGAGAGGGATAAATAGGCAGAGCACAAAAGATTCTTAGGGCAATGAAACCCCTCTATATGATACTACAGTTGTGGATACATGTCATACATTTGTGAGAAACTATGCAACATACAACACCAAGTGTGAACCATAATGTAAGCCGTGGACTGTAGGTGATAATTTTGTGTCAATGCAGGTTCCTTGACTGTAATAAATATAGCACTCTGGGGCAGAATGTAAATTGTGGGGGTGGTTGTGTGCGTGTAGGTGGGGGGATATAGAGGGTAGATGGGAACTCTTTCTACTTTTTGTTCAATTTTGCTGTGGACCTAAAACTGCCTTAAAAAATAAAGTTTATTAATGTAAAAAAAAAGTGTTGCCCCCTCTTTCAAGTTTATTGTGTAAAAACTTAAAAGTGTGAATTATATTTTTATGAAGAATCTATGGAATGATGGATGATACATACAACATATAGCCTATATATAATATAGTAACCATTTAAAAACTATGAAGAGAAATGTTTTTTTAAAAGTGCCATTTTAGTCAAGACTTTTGCTTCTTCTGAACTTTTATGACACTTTTTCCCTTGACCACTCCTGCCTTGCGCTTTGCTACATCTCTTGTGTAATGCCCTGTTTCCCAGTTTAGACTGTAAGCAATTCTAAGGCAGATCTGTGACTTAGATCCCTGTATATTCCCCCCCAGAGGGAGAGGACATGTCTAGCAGAATGAACACGGTAAGCAAAGGCACAGGGATGTGAGGACCGAGCTCAGAGAGAGACCAGGGAGCCAGACAGCTGATGAGAGAGGAGCTGGAAAAGTGGATTCGGGTTAGATTTGGATTTTGTTCTGCAGGCAGTGAGGGTTTGGTTTGTATAAAAACAGGGCAGGGGTATAATCAGAACAGTGCTAAAGAAGATTACTCTGGCAGCAGGTTGTAAAATGGATTGGCACAGGAGAGGACAGGCATACAGTCTAGTGAAGGACATAAAAACAGCAGCTCCTATTTATTGAGAGCTTACTATGTGCCAAGCACTGCAATAAACGTTTTATGTGCATCATTTCACTTAATCCTCACAAGTCCACGAGGCAGTTGCTATCATTATCTTTATTTCAGCTTGAGGAAAATGGAAAAGTAGAGGCTTGGAAAAGTTATATAAGAGTTATGTTCTTGTGCATGTGACCTGTTCAGTTGCATAAGGCCTGGGACTGGCTTTCATGCTCTGCTGTCTCCATCTTGAGATTCTTAATTTTTAAACAAAGGGCCCTCACTTTCATTTTGTGCTGGGCATCAGAAATTATGTAGCCAGTCCTGGTTAGCTCATTTTGCCTGTGACCATATAGGTAATAGACTTCAGAGCAAGGATTTAAGAGTTCATGTCCTCAACCACTCTGCTCTGCTACACAAGCTCATGATCCAAATCAAACCAGTAAGATAATGTGAAGGAAATGGGGATGCATTTGAAAGAGAATATGAGGCTGGGCGCAGTGGCTCATGCCTGTAATCCCAGAACTTTGGGAGAACAAGGAGGGCGGATCACGAGGTCAGGAGATCGAGACCATCCTGGCTAACATGGTGAAACCCCATCTCTACTACAAATACAAAAAAAATTAGATGGGCGTGGTGGCAGGCGCCTGTAGTCCCAGCTACTCGGGAGGCTGAGGCAGGAGAATGGTGTGAACCCAGGAGGCAGAGCTTGTAGCGAGCCAAGATCGTGCCATTACACTCCAGCCTGGGCGACAGAGCGAGACTCTGCCTCAAAAAAAAAAAGAAAGAAAGAGAGAATATGAGTTAATACCTGCAAGGTTTAAAAGCCTTTTTTTCCTCCCCGAAATTAAAATAATTTTGTTGTAAGAACGTTTTTAGAATTTCACAAGATCTTTTACAATAACCAGATGTTTCCTACTGGGAAACACTGTCTTTGTATCTTTTTTTTTTTTGACAGAGTCTCACCTCGCTCTGTCGCCCAGGCTGAAGTCCAGTGATGCCATCTCAGCTCACTGCAACCGCTGCCTCCAGGGTTCAAGCGATTCTCCTACCTCTGCCTCCCGAGTAGCTGGGATTACAGGCACACACCACAACGCTCAGCTAATTTTTTTATTTGTAGAGACAGGGTTGTGCCATGTTGGCCAGGCTGGTCTCAAATTCCTGACCTCATGTGATCCACCCGCCCCAGCCTCCCAAAGTGCTGGAATTACAGGCGTGAGCCACCGCACCCAGTCTATCTTTACCTCATTGAGGGTGCTGTTGGCTGGCCTTGCTGGCTGGGGAGCCCTGAGCTTTACCTCTGGTAGACTGTGACACCTGTTGACAACAACGCATTATTGCAAGAATCTATTTTGCTGTTTTAGAAATCAGGCTATCTTTACTTTTACTTTTTTTTTTTTAAAAAAGTAAAATGTTCATTGAAAAAATGAATGTTTTTTTGAAATGTTCATTGAAAAAAACAGGTTGAAAAACTGCCTGGCTGATTCATCCTCGACTTTATTAAGAGTTTTTTTTTTTTTTTTAAGAGACAGTGTCTCACTCTGTTGCCCAGGCTGGAGTGCAGTGGTGCAATCATAACTCACCGTAGCCACAGACTTCTGGGCTCAGGGAATCTTCCCACTTCGGCCTCGAGTATCTAGGATTACAGACATGCACCATCATGCCCAGCTAATTTTTAAAATATTTTGTAGAGATGGGATCTCATTGTGTTGACTAGGCTGGTATCAAACTCCTGGTCTCAAGCATTTCTTCTGCCTTGGGCTTTCAAAGTACTGCAACTACACCCCTGAGCCACCATACTGAACCTGGAGCTTTTTACAAAAAAAAATTCATATGGAAACAGTAAAAAAATGTGATCCAAAGATTTTTTTAAAACAATATTAATTTATAGGATGAAAAATTAGAACACAAATGCGTAATAGTTATGAGTGTAGGCTAGGCACAGTGGCTCATGCCTGTAATCCCAGCACTTTGGGAGGCTGAGGTGGGCGGATCACGAGGTCAGGAGATCGAGACCATCTTGGCTAGCATGGTGAAACCCCATCTCTACTAAAAATACAAAAAATTAGCCGGGCGTGGTGGCGGGCGCCTGTGGTCCCAGTTACTCAGGAGACTGAGGCAGGAGAATGGTGTGAACCTGGGAGGTGGAGCTTGCAGTGAGCCGAGATCACACCACTGTGCTCCAGTCTGGGCGACAGAATGAGACTCCATCTCAAAAAAAAAAAAAAAAAAGTTATGAGTGTATATGTATCTCTAAATAATATTTGGCATATTTCTTTAATTTAACCCTATGGAATCCATCTGTATAGACAGGTAGAGAAGATTCAGTAACTGGAGTAATACATATAGAGTTTTATAACATGCTATTTTTCAACGGACCCCTACATTTTATCTGTAACAGTGATAGAATTGCGTACGGTGTTGTAGAGTCCACATGGTAGTCACAGAAAACTTGCTCCAAATAGTGATTTTTAAAATATATACAGGCATATCTTGAAGATATTGAGGGTTTGGTTTCAGACCATTGCAATAAAATAGAGCGCTAAAAAGTGAGTAACACCATTTTTTTTTTGGTTTTCCAATGCATATAAAAATTAATGTTTATACTATAGGTACTGTAAGGTAGTCTATTTAGAATGCAATAGTATTGTCTAAAAAATAATGTATATACCTTAATTTAAAAATGATTTAGCCAGGCATGGTGGCTCATACCTGTAATCCCAACACTTTGGGAGGCCAAGGTGGGAGGATTTCTTGGATCCAGGAGTTCAAAACCAGCCTGAGCCACATAGCAAGACCCTATCACTACAAAAAAAGTTAAAAGTTAGCCAACATAGTGGCATGTCCCTGTGGTCCCAGCTACTTAGAAGGCTAAGGCAGAAGGATGGCTTGAGCCTGGGAGATCAAGGCTATAGTGAGCCATGGTTATGACAATGCATTCCAGCCTAGGCGACAGAGTGAGACCCTGTCTCAAAACATATATATACTTTATCGCTAAAAATTCCTAACCATCATCTGAGCCTTCGGTAAGTGGTAATCTTTTTGCTGTTACAGGGTCTTGCCTCAATGCCGATGGCTGCTGACTGATCAGGGTGGTGGTTGCTAAAGGTTTGGATGGTTGCAACAATTTCTTAAAATAAGACAATGAAGATTACCACATTAATTGGCTCTTCATAAAAGATTTCACTGTAGCATGTGATGCTGTTTGACAGCATTTTACTCACACTAGAACTTCTTTCAAAATTAGAGTCAATCCTTTCAAACTCTGTTGCTGCTTTATCAGCTAAGTTTATGGAATATTCTACGTCCTTTGTTGTCATTTCAACAATGTTCACAGCATCTTCACTAGGAGTAGATTCTATCTCAAGAAATCATTTTATTTGTTCACCCATAAGATGTAGCTCCTCATCTGTTAAAATTTTATTATGAGATTGCAGTAATTCAATAACATCTTCAGACTTACTTCTAGTTATAGTTATTGCTATTTCCACCACATCTGCAGTGACTTCCTCCACTGAAGTCTTGAACTTCTCAAAGTCATATTTGATTATTGGAATCAATTTCTGCCAAACTCTGTTAATGTTGGCAACATTTTGACTTCCTCCTACGCATCACAAATGTTCTTTTTTTTTGTTTGTTTGTTTTTGAGACAGGGTCTCACTCTATCACACAGGCTGCTGGAGTGCAGATCACAGCTCACTGCAGCCTCAACCACCCAGGCTTAAGTGATCCTCCCATCTCAGCCTCCCAAGTAGCTGGGACCACAGGTGCATGCCACCACACCTGGCTAACTTTTTTTTTTATTACTTATGGAGATGGTGTCTCATCATGTTGCCCAGGCTGGTCTCAAACTCCTGGGCTCAAGTGATCCTCCTGCCTCAGCCTTCCAAATGCTAGGATTACAGAAGTGAGCCACCGCACCTGGCCCATAAATGTTCTTAATGGAATCTAGAATAATGAATGCTTTCCAGAATATTTTCAATTTACTTTGCCAGATCCATCAGAGGAATCACTATCTATGGTAGCTAATGCCTTAGAAAATGTATTTCTTAAACAATAAGACTTGAAAGTCAAAATTACTCCTTGATCCATGAGCTGAAGAATTAATGTTTTGTTAGCAGGCATGAAAACAACATTAATCTCCTTGTACATTTCCATCAGAGCCTTGGGTGATCATGTACACTATCAATGAGCAATAATATTTTGAAGGACTCTTTTTTCCTGAGCAGTAGGTCACAATAGTGGGCTTAAAATATTCAGTAAACCGTGCTATAAACAGGTGTGCTGTCATCCAGACTTTGTGTTCCATTTCTAGAGCACAAGCAGAATAGATTTAGCATAATTTGTAAGGGCCCTTGGATTTTTCAGAATGGCAAATAAACATTGGCTTCAACTTAAAGTCACCAGCAGCATTAGCCTCTAACAAGAGAGTCAGCCTGTTCTTTGAAGCCAGGCATCAATTTCTCTCTAGCTATGGACATCCTAGATGGCATCTTCTTCTTATAGAAGGCTGTTTTGTCTATATTGAAAATCTGTTGTTTAGCATAGCCACCTTCATCAATGATTTTAGCTAGGTCTTCTGGGTAACTTGCTGCAGTTTCTACATCAGCACTTGCCGTGTTACCTTGCACTTTTATGTTATAGAGATGGCTTCTTTCCATAAACCTCATGAACCAACCTTTGCTAGCTTCCAGTGTTCCTTCTGCAGCTTCCACACCTCTCTCAGCTTTCATAGAATTGAAGAGAGTTAGGGCCTTGCTCTGGATTAGGCTTTGGCTTAAGGATATGTTGTGGCTGGCTCAATCTTCTATCCAGACCATTCAAACTTTCTCCATATTAGCAATAAGGCTGTTTTGCTTTCTTATCATTTGTGTGTTCACTGGGGTAGCACTTTTAATTTCCATCAAGAACTTTTCTTTCACATTCATAACTTGGCTGTTTAGCCCAAGCGGCCTGCTTTCGGCCTGTCCTGGCTTTTGATATGTTCCTCACTAAGTTTAGTCATTACTAGCTTTTGACTTAAAGTGAGAGGTGTGCATTTATTTTTTCCTTTTACCTGAACACTTAGAGGCCATTATAGGGTTATTGATTGGCCCAATTTCAATATTGTAGTGTCTCAGGGAATAGGGAGGCTAGAGGAGAGGGAAAGAGACAGGGGAAGGGCCAGTGGGCCGAGCAGTCAGAACACACACATTTATCAGTTAAGTTCACCATCTTATATGGATATGGTTCATACTGCCCCGAAACAATTACTATAGTAACAGAAGTGAGCCACCGCACTTTGATACTATAGTATCAAAGACCACTGATCACAGATCACCAGAACAGATATAATAATAATGAAAATGTTTGAAATATTGGGAGACTTGCCAAAATGTGACAGAGAGATGAAGTAAGCACATGCTGTTGGAAAAATGGCGTCAATAGACTTGCCTGATGCAGGGTTGCCACAAACCTACAATTTGTAAAAAAACACACTCCGTGAAGAGCAATAAGGTGAGGCACTATGTAACGAGCCATGCCTCTGTTATGCTTCAGTGGTGGTCAGGCAGCAACACATTAGAAAGACCACACTTCAGAAGCAGCTGAAGTGTATTTACATTTATTTATTTATTTATTTATTTATTTATTTATTTGTTTATTTATTTTCGAGACAGAGTCTCACTCTGTCGCGCAGGCTGGAGTGCAGTGGCACGATCTCGGCTCACTGTGACATCTACCTCCTGGGTTCAAGTGATTCTCATGCTTCAGCCTCTCAAGTAGCTGGGACTATAGGCATGTGCCACCACACCCCACTAATTTTTTGTATCTTTAGTACAGACGGGGTTTCACCATGCTGGCCAGGCTGGTCTGGAACTCCTGACCTCAAGTGATCTGCCCACCTCAGCCTCCCAAGGTGCTGGGATTGCAGACGTGAGCCACTGTGCCCAGCCCAAATCCCATATATTTTAGATTTTGCTAATTGCATATATGAGATCCCATTTTTAACATTTATCATACTTTTGGGCAAGCCAAAAATAAAAACCCATCTCTGATGTTTACTATGCTAATTAGCAAACCATGTGATGTGGATCAAGATGGTGATCATAGGCGTCCTTGTGATATGCGCTCCTGAAGTGTGGTCTTTTTAATGTGTTGCTGCCTACCATCATGGAAGCCTAGAATTCTCAGTTTGTGTGAGTAGAATTGAAGCTTATATACTAGCACATTCATAATATCACATTTCATATGCTGAAGTAGGTTAATGTATGTTACGGCAATCATACAGGTTCTCCAGTTGCAGCATGTGGAACTCCAGTTTGTAGCCTTTTTATATAGAAATTCATGCCAGCTTTGTAGGAGTCTCCATTCTAGCAGGGGAGAGGTATCATTTGAGTAAGGATAAAAGGGTAGAGTAACAGAAGTGTGGTTGTGTTCTGGGAATGCACTGCAGAGTGTGCAGCCAGATGGAAGACGTGATGCCTTCCCCCATACAGATCCTAAAACTGACACTGAGACAGGATGCAGTGATGGTGGAAAACTTTAACTGCTAGTGACGCTGGAGACCCACTCTGCTAATGGCAGTGCATCTCAATTACTTTCAACTTGCCTTGCCGATTTTCTCCCTCAGACATCAAAGAAGTAACAAAGAAAACGACCACTTTCTACCTAAACTCTAAGTTATATGGAACAATTTAGATTATGAGGTGAAACGGATGGGAATCCTAGAAGAAAGCACATGTTCAGCTTAGTTTACTTTGACAAACATTTGATAAATGCCAGACATTATGTTGGGCATTGGTGACCAAAAAATGACCAAGGAAACTATGAGGACCAACAAACCCAAACTGGATGAGTCAGGAAGTATTTTCCAAAACATTAATTGAGTCTTAAAAATGAGTGGTGTGTGTCAAGTGAAGAAGAAAGAATGTGGCGATGGTGCTGGGGCTCGGGGGTAGTGTTCCAGGCAGCGGGGACAACAGCAATAAAGTCATAGAAGCATGGCATAGCCTTAGGGCACAGAAGTCTTACAAAATATTGGATACTGTTGGATTTTGAAGCACCAGGCAGGGAGAGCAGGGGAAGGAAGCTAGAAGGAAAGAAGAAATTAGCCATAAAGGACCTTGTTTATCATGCTAAGAAATTTGGAATTTGCCTAGAATGAATCAATAAAAGGTGTTAAACAGAAGAATGACATTGTTAGAATGCATTTTAGATAACATGCACTGGTTAGACCCTGGGACAGGTAGAGCAGGACTGGAGGCAGGGAGATCAGGGGGAAGCTATGCTAACAGTTCACACGTGATGAAGGTTAAAGGCAGCGTTTTAATAGGATGGGAGAACATTTGAGCATATGTATAGGATGAAGGAAGAAACTAGTAGTAAGGGAAATCTGGGAGATGGGATAATTAGTTGGAGCACAGTCAGAAGAGTTAGAGCTGAAGTATTAATAGAATTAAATTAGGCTTAAATCATTCCTCTGAAGCCCACAGGACAGAGATAAAAGAGAGCAGAATGGGACCTTGGGTCAGGAAGTAATAGCATGATGACCAGTGACGGTTAGAGTTCATGGAGGCAGTCGAGATAACTTACATTTTAGGAAAGTAGATTTAAATACATTTAGAATAAAGTTATGATCCCACAGCTTTGAGTCTTGGAATTTGTGAGGCGTGCAAAAATAAAAGCCAGCCCTTATAGTGAAAAGAAAAGAGAGCAATTTATTAACAAAGACTTCTTTGGAGTTTCTCCTTAGAAACCAGAATTTGGGAGGACTTGTGTATTAGACTTTTGTTGAAAAGAGGACTTTATAAGCAAGTTTCCACGAATCAAAAGCTGCCTGAGACTGCCGAGACCAGTTTGGTCCGGGAGACCCTAAGCCAGCAGAGCTAGAGGAATTAAAGATACACACACAGAAATATAGACGTGTGAAGTGGGAAATCAGGGGTCTCACAGCCTTCAGAGCTGAGAGCCTCAAACACAGATTTACCTATGTATTTATTAACAGCAAGCCAGTCATTAGCATTGTTTCTACAGACATTAAATTAACTAAAAGTATCCCTTATGGGAAACGAAGGGATGGGCTGAATTAAAGGAATAGGTTGGGCTAGTTAACTGCAGCAGGATCATGTCCTTAAGGCACAGATTGCTCATGCTATTGTTTGTGGCTTAAGAATGCCTTTAAGCGGTTTTCCACCCTGGGTGGGGTCAGGTGTTCCTTGCCCTTATTCCCGTAATCCCACAACCTTCCAGCCTGGGCTTTATGGCCATCATGAACATGTCACAGTGCTGCAGAGATTTTGTTTATGGCCAGTTTTGGGGCCAGTTTATGGCCAGATTCTGCGGGGCTTGTTCCCAACAGAGTCACTCCCAATAAGCTAAAGCTTGGAGGAAATGGTAAGGCCAACCAAAAAGAGCTCTTTAAAAGTTATCTTCATAGAAAAAAAATTTAAAATTTGCAGTGCCACTGATTTGGAGAGAAGGCATAATGTTCATAAAAGGAAATGACAGAGAACAAACATAAAATTCCCTTTATTTCCAAATTTTTGCTCAAGAAGCACGATCATCAAATAGAAAAGTGTAACAACTATTTAATAGGAACACTGATAACTGGACCATATCCAGAGGATGGATATGGCATGTGAAAACTGGCTGAAAGAAATGACAATGTTTATCCCTGAGTGCATTACGGGGACCTTTTCATACTGAAATGCTGTCTTTTAGAAGAAGGGTTAGTTATTTCTGTTGTATGTTGTAGATGGGTGAGGAAGAGAGAAGGACAAGGGGAGAAAGGAAGAAAACAGGGTTAATTTATAAAAATTACAGGAAGTTGAATTTTAAGTCAAGTAGTCACCTTTCACCTATTGAGTTTCTTTATACATAGTTTCCCTCCAACAAATTTTTTTTTTTTTGAGATAGGGTCTCCCTCTGTCCCCTAGGCTGCAGTAATATAATCATAGCTTGCTGCAACCTTGACCTCCTGGGCTCATGTAATCCTCCTTCCTCAACCACAGGAGTAGCTGGGACTATAGGCGCATGCCACCACACCCTCCTAATTTTTGTGTTTTTTGTAGAGATGGAGTCTTGCCATGCTGTGCAGGCTGGTCTTGAACTCCTGGGCTCAAGCTATCCTCTTAGCTGGGCCTCCCAAAGTGCTGGGATTATAGGCATGAGCCACCATGCCTGGTCCCAACATTTTGTTAGGAAAGAATTTTGAACACACAGCAAAGTTGAACAAATTTTACAGTGAATATCCATTTACAATGAACCTAGATCCTACCATCTAGATTCTACCATTATATTTTACCATTATATTCTACCATTATGTTTTACTGTACTTGGTTAATCACATATTTATCCATCTATGTGCCCCTAAATCCATCTTATTTTTTTTGATACATTTTAAAGGAAATTTTATGTACTTTTGTCTGACACTGGGAAGGCAATGCACCTTAATCCCACGAGCTTTCTTACACAGGCTAATGGCTGTTTACTGGAGACACTATAGTGAGGATTTCTGCACTGAGTAGGTGAAGAGGACCAGAACTGTGGCTTTCAAACTTTTCTGACTGCTACTCTTACTAAGAAATGTATTTCACTTCCTATGCAATGTACACACATACATACTGAAGTAAAAATTTCAGGAAACAATATTTACCCTTTACATGTGTGAATCATGCTGACATTTTCTATTTTATTTCATTTAAAAAGATGCTGGGCATGCTTCCCCAACTTGATTTAGATACACACTAATGGGCTGTAATTTACCATTTTAAAATCATTGTACTTAGTCCAACTCCAAGAAGATTTTTCTTCTTAAAAGAATCCCGTGGCTACTACTAGAATTTTCCTTATCTTCCCAATTATCAAGAACCTGTTTTGAGTCTCAGCACAGTACTTACTTAACATGCATGGTGTTAAGGCATGTGTAATTAAGAGAAAAACCTTAAATTCTTGGTAAGACTTCTGGATAGAGCCAATTCAAACATTCTTTATTAGTAAGTTTACTAATTATTTTTACAAACAGTGGGATAAAGATACGTACTCTTGGATGGGTGGGAGGGTTCAGTACTCATATAGTCTTCTGTTAAATTAGGCTATTAATGAATG
Organism: Mandrillus leucophaeus; assembly: GCF_000951045.1. Classification (NCBI taxonomy): domain Eukaryota; kingdom Metazoa; phylum Chordata; class Mammalia; order Primates; family Cercopithecidae; genus Mandrillus; species Mandrillus leucophaeus. The sequence goes on from NW_012105377.1 coordinate 225,917, forward strand.
CCCTCGGTGGTTCCAACAAAGTAGAGAATAAGATCAAATGAGAAAATGTGGATGGGAAAGTGCTTTGTAAACTAATGTTTTATTAATACTGTTGTGTGATGCCAGGAAGAAAGGCATGTTGCGATCAAGCTCTAGGGAGGCAGTGTTTCAGTATTTTAAAAACTTCTTGTGGAACTGTTACATTAACCTCCCCAAGGCCCAATAACTACGCTTTGACGCGAGACTCTCACAACATGGTAGAAGCTATGAACTTGGAGGGGTTTGGCCCCGAGTTCAAGCGTCCTGCTCCTTTGGCGCATGCTCAGGAGCGACTCGGGCCTCCTCGCGGGCTTGGGCAGAACACGGAGGGCGGAGTTCGGGCCACGTGGGGTCTCGTGACGTCATCTCCAGGCGCCGAGGGTGACTGGACTTGTGGGGCGCTTCCAGGGCTCCGCGGCGCTGCCGGTTTTATTCGCTGGATACCAGAGGGCGGAAGTGCAGCAGGGTTTGGCTCCGACCTCCGCGCCGGTGCTTTTTGCGGCTGCGCGGGCTTCCTGGAGTCCTGCTGCCGCGTCCCCGCAGGACAGTGTGTTAGGTGGGCAGCCTGCCCCGCCGCCCCGCCAGAGCCCGGAATCCAGGCGTCACCACCAGTGCGGGGAGCCGGAAGGAGGAGCCGTCGTTTCGGGTAGGGTACGTGTGTGTGTCCCCTTGTGTGATGAAATTCCTAGAGGAGGAGGGCTGGGGAGGGGCCAGGTAGGTGTGGTAGGAAGGAGGGGTGAAGCTGTCTGGAGGAGCGCCTGCCCGGCGGCGATGGAGGGTGAAGGTGGTTCCTCCGGGCAGAGGTGGAGTTGGTGAGACGCCGCCCCGGGGCCGGTTGGCGGGTGTGGCCTGTGGGGTCCCTCTTGGGGTACATGTCTGTTGCTTACTAAGGTAGGAAAGCGAGAGTCTAGTCACAGGCTCTAGAGTTCAGTTCAGGAACTGCATTTTTCCTGGAACACAGTTATTTAAACCTTTATTGCACAGTGCAATGTGAGTCTGTCCAAACTCGGTGGGTATGTCCTCCAAACAATTTATCTATTTACGATATTCCTTGTCTCAATAATTATATTTAGTGCTACCAAAGACATTTTCTGTTGGCAAGACACTTTTACATATTTCATTTGTACTTTGGATTATTTTACAATTATCCTGAACTTGAGGAACCTAGGAAACTGTTGGTTCTAGATTTTTCTGAGGGGTGAGTAGGCACAGCATGTCTTGAGCAGTCAGAACCCGGAGACCCATCAGGCAGTAGCTGAACTTCCAAAGCCTTCCAGAATTGGCTTGTTAGATTTCTGAGACCTTGAAACTGGATACTTGGCTCTGAACTGAACTATTGTGATTTCCGGAGGGAGTTTCTGGTTGAATTTTGAATTTGAAAATAAGGATGTTGGGCTGAGGGTAGTAGTTGAAAGGTATTTTACACCAGATTTAAGGCTGTGCTTTGATCTTCAAAGATATGCTACTTAAAATTGGGGAAAAGTGGACGGAATGGAACTGTATGGATATGGGTTTTTAAAATAGTGCACACACCTCAAGTGTGTGTTTATTTCATTAATTTCCCCCAAACTGAGTACCTCCTATGTGTTAGGCACTGGACAAAACAGTAAACAAAATAGTGGACAAAAGAATAAAAATCCCTGCCATCATGAAGTTCCACTTTGGGGATGGGGTGAGAAGACATTGATACAAAAATTAAGGTACAGTCTTTCCTATCCCTCGGCATCTTTGAGAGATTGGTTCCAGGACCTCCCTTGGATACCAAAGTCCTCAAATGCTCAAGTCCCTGATATAAAATGGTGTAGTGTTTGCAGATAACCTATGCACATCCTCCTATCTTTAGTTCAACTGTGCATTATTTATAATACCCAAGACAACTGAAATGCTATATAAATAGTTGGTATGGTGTATTGTTTGGGGAATAATGACAAGAAAGAGTCTATACATGTTCAGTACTGACTTTTTTTCTTCCCTGAATATTTTTCCATCCATGATTGGTTGAATACAAGGACGAAGAACCCATGGGTAGGGAAGCCAACTGTGTATGCCAAGTGGCCGAAAGTGCTAGAGAAAAAAACCAAAGCAGTGCAGGGGTATAGGGAAAGCCAGGAGATGGAAGTGGTGGCCATAGAAAAGATGATATTAATGTGGAGGCCTATAGATGATAAAGAAGGTTGCCGCTTGGAAAGAGCTACCACTGAAGCCCTGAGGCAGGTGCATACTAGCTAGTTTGACTGGAAAATAATGAACAAGAGGGAAAGAAGTAGTGGATACTTAGATGGAAATGGGGCCAAGTCTTTTAGGACCATGTAGGAATTTATAAGAACTTTAATTTGTACTTTGAATGAGATGGGTTTTGAGTGAGGAGTAAGTTGATCTAACTTGTGTTTTAAAAGGTCTAATTGCTGTGTTGACTGTGTGCAGCAGGTGCAGAAATAAGAGTTGTTAGTAGGCCATATTGACTGCATTTATCCAGGTTAAAGGTCAAGGTGATTACTCAGGGTAGTAATAGTGGAGGTAGTGCGAAATGACCAGATTTACTTTGAGAGCAGTTAGGTAGAAGAAGGGTGAAGGTGGACTCCAAGGGTTACAGACTGAGCAGCTGAAGAATAGCACTTGGTCGGGCATGGTGGCTCGTGCTTGTAATACCATCTTTGAGGGAATCCCCAGCCTGGGCAACATAACGAGACCCTGTCTCTACAAAAAAAAAAAAAAAATATTAACTGGGCATAGTGGCATGAGCCTGTAGTCCTAGCTACTTGGGAAGCTGAGATGGGAGGGAAGGATCACTTGACCACCTTGAGCTCAAGGTTACAGTGGCCCGTGATCCTTCACTGTAGTCCATCCTGGGTGACATCGAGACCCTGTCTCTTAAAAGAAAAAAAAAAAGGACTTTTCCACTTAGCAAAACAGAAAAGACCACAGAATGATAGTGATAGGAGAGAGGAGGAAGGAAGATCTGAAGTGGTTTTCCGTTTTGCATATGTTACAAATGGATATGTCATATGTAGTGGTATATGTGAAGCCAGGCAGTTCAAAAGGGAAGTCTGGACAGAAGATAAAACTGTGAGAGTGTAAATGTATAAGTGGTATTTAAAACCGTGTGAGAGATCTCCAAGGGAGTGGTTCAAGGACTGAGTCCTGGGGCATTTCAACATTTAGAGTTTGGAGAGATTTACAAAATTTCCTCCCACCCAGGGTGGGACTGTTGAGTAAAATTCCTCTTGAGAATCACTGATTCACAGTAAGCAGATAGAAGGAAATAGAAAGCAAGGTTATTAGCTGAGAGAGAGAGAGGAGGAGGAAGAAGTGAATGTTTGAGGGAGGAGAAGGTATGGAATAGTGATGTAGGAAAGGGGGAGAATAAATGGACTAGGGAAAAGTAGGAACACTAGGCAGTACCAAGGGCCCGGTTTTGAGGTTAGTGTTTATGAATTTAAAGGAAGACCAGCCAGCATATATTATTATTTTTTGATGTTTACGCACTTAGTCTAGTAAGTATTTGATATTTCTAGGTAGTTGGGAGTTTTGTCAACGAAAATTACTTCAGGTAGTAGGTTAGTCTTTCTTGGTACGTAGTGTGAAAGAGACTATTAGTTGTGCATTATATTGTTATCACACCGTGCCATTTTCTAAATGACTGATTGGTTAACAGATGTTATTGGTGGGCACCTACTCTGTCCCAGGCTCTGAACTAGATGCAGAAAATAGAACAGTCAAGAATAGCCCCTGCCCTCAAGAAACTTACTTCTAGTAGATTGCATCATGGGTTGGAATTTCTTTATTTCCAAGATATTTCCTTGAAATTGGATGGATGGTGATAATGGTGTAGTGTATGTAGGAGAGAGAAAATCTTTCTAAAATAACAGAGTATGCTGAATTTAAAGCGTGACTGTACTGATTTGCAAAGGAGTTTAGGGATAAAATTTCTTAAGTAGCTAGATTCATATATTTATATATTTTTTCCCCATTATTTAACAAAAATGTCAAAGCCTACTATCTGCTAACTATACTAATATTGGTGATTAGAAGGTACATATGACTAAATTTTGCTGTCAAAGAAAATTTCAATGTGGGGAGGAGCAGGAGACAGATAAGATAAACAGATAATTGCATTGCATGATATTGCATGCTATTAGAGAAGTAATTAGACTGGAGGCTGCTTAGGGGAAAGCTTCCCAAGGAGCTGATATTAAGCTTAAGAGGATTAAGAGTTGGCCCAGAGAGGATAAAAGAGTTGGCCAAAAGAGGAGGGAAAAAGTGTTCAAGCAGAGGGGCCATGGAAATATGAGGAAACTGTGTACTAAAAACATACATTGTTTATTGAGTGGTTACCAAATGTACTAAACACCTAACAGCCCTGTGAAAATTATAATTATCTTCATTTCACAAACATGAGAGTCAAAGAGGATGGGTTTGTTGTCCAAGACACGTAACTAATAGGTGGAAATCAGGGTTTAAACCCATGTCAGTCTGATTTCAAAGCCCCTTAACTATCTTATTGTATTTTGCATGCTGTCAGCATCTAAACTTCCTTTCCCTTGTTCTTTATCCCTCATTTTTCACCAGCTTCTCTTTCTTCCTTGGAAAGACTCATCTGTTTTTCACCAGTCCATGACTACCTCTATAGGTCAGGCACTCATTACTTTTTCCCTTAGTTGCTGAAATTACTTCCTGGCTAGCCTCTCTGACTCAAGGCTCTCCTTTTGTGCACTGCTACCACATAATTGTTTTTATTTTACCATTCTAAAACCTGTAGGCACTATAGGACTGGTGGATGAAATTGAGATCCACCCCTAGTCTTCTGTTTGGTGTGTTTCATGGTCTAGTCTCATTTTACTTACATTTACAGATTTGACATTAGAGGAATAATAATTGCTTGCATTTCCTAGCACTTACCGTGTGTCCATTATTGTATCAAACACTTTATGGATTTTTTTTTTTTTTTCCCCAGAACAACCTTGTGACTTGGGTAATATTAATTCCGTTTCACAAGTAAGGAAATTGAAGCTTAGTGAAGTAAAGTGACTTGCCTAAAGGTCACATGTGATGTTAAAACATGTTTTGGTATCAGCTCTTTCATTATCTAGTAATACTACTCTCAACCCAAAATTTCCTTAAAAGTTGGCACAAAAATTGCGCCTGCCCACTTAATGCCTTTGTTGATGCTATTTTGGCCTGTTAGAATATTTGTCATCTTTTCGCCTGTCCATATTCTACCCATTCTTCAAGTTCCACATCTTTTAAAATTCTTTGAACACTATAGGATGTATTAATATCTCCAACTCCCCTCTTTCCTGTGCCCCATGAAAGCTCTCACAAAGTAACATTTAATTATACCATGGACATATGGATGTTTTGGAGTTGAGAGGGATGATGGCAGTCCATATAGTATGATAGAAAGAATATGAGATTAGAAACCTGAGTTAGGATGTGGCTTCTAATTTTGGCTCTGCCATTTATTAGCCACAAGATTTTAGAAAAATCATCTGACATCCTCTTCTCAAATTTATCACTTGTAAAATGGGAGCATATAGGCTTGTGTGTATCAAGTGTGAGGTAATATAAAATGTATAGTATTTTTGGAGTTACTTGATATTTAAAGTAGTATATAATCTACTGTTATCTAATTTTTATTATCTCATCTCACCTGCTTACCTCATTTTTCGGGATTCTGTTTGGTTCTGTAATTTTATATCATACACTGTCTTTCCAACACATTCAAATTCAGTAAGCATTTTTTGAGCACCTACTGAATTCCAGATACCATTCCAAGTATCAGAGGTGAAGAGATGAATGAGATATGATCCTTCTCCCTAAGGGAATCTATTACAGTCTACTGGAGGAGACGTACAAATAAATACTATTGATAGAAACTTACAAGGGTAGAGGAAAAGTAGAGGTGCCGAGAGAAAACAAGGCGAGTTCTGCCTGAATCATGTGTAGAAGAAAGGTTATTTTGAGCTGGGTCCTAAGGGATGTTTAAGTTGGAAGACAAGGTGAAGAAGGCTGCTTTAGGGTAAGGGTACCACCAGCATGGGCAAAGGCACAGAAAGGACAGAAAGTGCATGGTATGTTTAGTAGATTTGGAGATTATACTTTGTTAAGGACTGAGGTTTTTAAAAGTCCATTGTTGTTGTTCTTCTAGCACCTACCACACAGCTAGGCATATCAAGTGATTAAATATTTGACTCTAAATTGCATATTATTAGCAATGATTACTGCAAAATTTTTAGCTTTTTTATACCTATAATTCCTACTTATATAATGCTTTTGATTATTATTAGGTTTTGAAGTCTTTAAATGTTGACTTTTAAACGTTTTTTGAGACATGTTCTTGTTCTGTAAATTATAATGGTAGATAACCTTTATAGTACGTATTATATGATGGATGTTGTTGAAGTGCTTTACATGTATTAATTCATTTAATTCTTGTATCTAATGTGGTAGGTGCTGTTTTCCCATTTTACAGATGAGAAAACAGAAATAGAGAAGTTAAATGACTTACTTGAGGTCACACTGTAAGTGGTGGAGCTGGTTTTGGGTTCAGACAGTCTGGCTCCACATTTTACATTTCTGACTCCTACTCTATAGTGCCTCTCAAGAGTAAGTTTTGTTTTATTGCCTCTTTAAAAGAGGATTATTGAAAACTTACATCCTTTAGTTTTATTCATGTATCCCTACTTTTTCTTACGTATTTTTAAAGTTAAGTGTATTCACTGGAGACATGCTTTCTTATATAATTTATTATAGGTAAATATTAATATTGAAAGATTAACATTTTAAGATCCTATAAATTTGGGCCTGTGTATTTTGAGGCAGTAAGCAGCCTCGTTTGCAGTTTTCATAAATCTGTTTTGCAGAGTTTGTTTGTTTTGCAAAATTTGTATTGGCTCTACTGCGTTATACCTGTAGCTGCCTTGGCTGAGTTAGTTCTTCCCTTTAGGTCTTGCAAAAAATATACATGTAAGCAACAATAGTATATGGGAAATAAAGTACCAATTTATCTTTCACTCGTACTTTGTACTTAAAATCCTACTGTAGAACTTTGGTAAACTTTGCTGGAACATAAGACTTTAAAACTCAAGCCTGTAGTTGGAGTCTTGAGGTGTTCTGCCTTCCCCTAAGTCTATATTTGTATCTCTTTTGGGTAGGGACTTAGAAACAGAGAGCATTGGTCATTCATTTGACTGTTCGTGAAATGTGGAAGGGAGAAACAGAAGAGAATGTCATGGAAAGAAAGAGCAGGGTGGTCCGAGTTCTTGTCTGGCAGCCTAGAAGGGAGCCACACTCACATGCATGATATTTTGGTTTATGTTGATCCCTGCCTATTAATAAACATGGCTCAAGTGGTGTCCTGGAATCTGACCAATCAGATTATTATTCCTCCTTGAGAGAACAGTGCTTGGAGAGGAGGGAAGAGCAATTGTCTTGGATTATATTTTCTATCTGCTTCTTCTGAGAAGAAAAGTAATCAATAGTGACAATACAGTGACTTCAGCTTTAAGCTTGTAATTAACTTTTGTTAAAGATTTTTATTAAAGGAACTCTTTGTCTCAAATTATTTTTCTCTTCATCATCTAAAGGTGAATCTCAGTTGCAGCTGCTGACTAACTTGATGTATCATGGCTGCAGAAACAACTGCATACCACCTTTATATCAGATTCAATTTTAGTTTTACTTATTTGTGATAACCTAGATTTCATTATTTTTTGCCACTAGTAAATTTCCTTTAAAAAGAGCAAGCTATTAATGTAATCAGGAAGTAGTATGGTCTTTCCTGTTTTCAGTGAGTTAATTTTGTGTCATTTGTAAACTTGGAAATTTTTTGCCAAATGCAGAAACTCAATAGTTGTTTGAATTTGTAGCCTAGCAGTGTGGAATGATATGAAGTTTACGTGCATGTATGTATATCGTTTGCTTAAAATAGTTGTTTTTATGGATATGTTTTAATAAAAGTTAAAACACTAACTGGACTGGACTCAGTTTAAGAACCAGAATTCTTGTTGTCTAGTACTTTTATGTTGGACATACTTTTTCCACCTCTTGCAGTTTACTTACCTGTAGATGACATTGCGTCCAGTTGACCTCCAACTTTTTCTTTCTTTGACTAATTAATTTATGACCGTCTTAGTGTACTCGGCATTGGTCAGTAGAAGTGAAAAAAAGGGAAACAAACTCCTTGAATAATTCAGTGTTAATAATTCATATTTGGCTAAACTCGTAAGATTATTTTGAATGTTTTCATAAGATACATTATGATAGATTATGAATTAGCTGCCTATCAAAGATGAGAAATATTATTTGGATAAGTATATTGAATCTTATTATCCAGGTGCCACCTGTTGAGTTATTCTAAGTGTATATTATCAACAGTATTTATTTCAGCATTTACTCATGTCGTGTATTGTGTTATTCAATTGTAGAATATTAGCATTGGAAGGCACTTGGATATTATGGAGGTCAAAAGCCATGTCCTTATACCATACCTAGAATACTGTTTTGCAGACCTAGTGCTATATTTGTGGTATAGAGAATATTCTGAGAGATCCAAGCAGAAGCATTTACTGTTTCATTGGGGACAGAGGACTGGGAGCTTGGTTTGCAGAGTAGGGATTTGAATAGGTGAGAGAGGAGCATATTAGGTAGGGGAATAGTAGGATACAGAGAAAGGTGTTTAGGGGGCCACTTTTGGTAGAAGGTTTACAAAAAGAAGTACGGTAATTAAAATGGAAGTATTGGTGGGATTACATTGTGGAGAGGATGAAATTACATTGTGGAGAGAATGAAATTTAGAATGGGGAATGGGTTTATAGAAAGATTTTTTCCCCAATGTGAAAGAGACATTTTCTAAGATGAGAGAGTAGTTTTGCAGGAAGAGAGGAAGAACTATCTGCAGGGGTAACTGCGAGAACGATCCTTTGGAGTTGGACTGTCAGTATTCATAGGGTATAGGTGAAGCTTCTCTTTAGATAAGCAGTAGACTCTTCTGGGCTTGAAAGACTGAGGCAAATATAGTTTCATTTTTGACTGTGGTTCATTACTCAAATGTACAATGAATATTACTGGTATATGTAATTTTGAATTAGTTACTTTTCTGATTCCTTTAAATAATAATTTTACATTTAGAATTTGTTGTACTTTTTTTTTGGATTTATACTAAAGATTGGCGATCACATTTTTTTTTTTTGAAGTGGATAATCTTTATGGCATTGATTTTTAAAAATAATCTTTTGTTTTCTAGCAGGTTCATTCATCCTTGCAAGGATCTGACTAATGCTCTTTATTTTATTTTCAGTTTGGCTTTGGTTGAAAAAAGAATTTAGCCTGTATGTACTGCTTTAACTACTGGAAGAATGACAGATGACAAAGATGTGCTTCGAGATGTGTGGTTTGGACGAATTCCAACTTGCTTCACGCTATATCAGGATGAGATAACTGAAAGGGAAGCAGAACCATACTATGTAAGTACATTGTGGCAAATGGGATATTTAACCTTGTCCATTTTTGTTAAAAAAAAAGCTCTAAGAACTTGGAGGCCATTATTATGTAACATTTTATATATAGCTAATTCATGCTTATTTTGGAAAAAAAATTAACATAGATAAGCATAAAGAAGGAAATATTCACCTCTAATGCTACCACTCAGAGGACAAAACCACTGTCAACATGTTGTCATGATGCTTTGTTTTCCTTACATGTATGTGGGTATGTTAATGGAATCAATCATCTATGGCGCCTTCTTGACTTTCTTTTTCTTACGCATATATTCATATATAATAAATGTATGATAATGCAATAATAAGATACGTGCTTTTTTAATAGGAAGAGATTTTGAAAATATAGGTTCAGATTGTATTCTTTTGTAGTTAAGAGATTCCAAGCAACTGTTTAACAAAGTGTTTTAATAGCTTAATGAACATATAAACATGCACACATACACACGATATGTTCACTGAGCTATTGTATGTTATATGTGAGATAATATGTAATATATATGTAATATATATTATAAATTGCTGCACCTTGACTTGCAGGTGTGAGTTAATGGATTATGTATTTTACAAACATGTTTCAAATGTCTTCTGATTTTGGTGTGCTTTGTTTCCCTTTTCTAAGTGCATGTATAATCCCAGTTTATGCCTCTGTCAGAGATGACATCCTGCCTGGTTTACTGAATAGCCCATAATAGGCAAAGATATTCTCAATTGTTGTTACTGTTTTTTCTTTTTGTGTCTCAGGTATGCATTCTAGTGTTTACCTGCAGATGATGTGGAAAAGTAGAATTGTATTTGTGATGAGGAAATGCTTCTTCTGTTTCACTTTAGTAAAGTCTGCCCCTTGCTTTCCCACTCATCTCTCTGAGAGGCAGCGCCGTTCCTTAGCCTGCCTTCGCTATGGGAAGTCAGATTACTGGAGGAAGCTACTTACCAAGGAGCCCATTCGCTCACTTTTTGGGTATAGGACTGTTGTTTTGTTTTTGTTTTTGTTTTCCTCTGTGCATCCTCAGCATCTGGCACTGGCTCTTCAAGTGGTACTGCTTAGTGCATGAATGTTTCCCCAGGCTCCTGTTGGGATTTTGTTTGAAATCATCTTTTTGGGTTTTCTTACTAGAAGTGATAGTTTTAGAGAAGTTCGGGAATCTTGTTACTGGTACTCAAGCTTATATACATGTGAATAATCTTTGGAAATATCAACCGTTTTCTGTCTAGAAAAACACCACAGTTAAAAACCAAGTATGGTCATAGTTTTATTTTTAGAAGAATTTCATTTGTTAGAGATATTTTTTCTGTTCTTGTTCTGTAACATAGGTTAGGATACCATTTTTTTTTCCCAAACGAGTTTTTGGTGTTTTAATTACAACTTTAACTTTCATTGGCTTTGTAATAGTATCTAAACCAAAGAGTGTATTTGGCCAAATTGACAACAACTGAAAAATAATTTAAGTCTGTTTATTTTTATTTATTTTTTTTGAGACGGAGTCTCGCCCTGTTGCCCAGGCTGGAGGGGGCAGTAGCGCCATCTTGGCTTACTGCAACCTCCCCCTCCTGGGTTCAAATGATTCTCGTGCCTCAGCTTCCCAAGTAGCTGGGGTTACAGGCATGCGCCATCATGTCCGGTTAATTTTTGTATTTTTAGTAGAGACAGGATTTTGCCATGTTGGCCAGGCTGGTCTCAAACTCGTGACCTTAAGTGATCTGCCCGCCTTGGCCTCCCAAAATGCTGGGTTACAGGCATAAGCTACTCCACCAGGCCTGTTTACTTTTAAATCAAACTCTAGTGTTTGACATACTTCCTGAAGTTAAATAAATTTCATGTAAAGAATACAGTATTTTTTCTTTATAGACCTGTTTAAATGTGAAAAGACTGTTGTGAGCACTAGATTGTAAGTTGTTTTCTAGTGTTTCTAATCAAATTGAAAATGGCAAGAGTGTTGAGGGTAACTGTAGGAGAAAGGATTGTCTTGTCTTGTAGGTAATTGCTTTTTTCTTGAATTCTTCCTAATTCTTCACCTAGAGAAACCTCTTATGCAGTCATGATTTGTGTTTTTGAAGACTGTTGGGTGACAGGCTTATAATAAATATAAAACAAAAAACTAGAATTTAAAACCATATGGCACAATCCAAATTTGGCTGTTTAAATACGTACGTGCATAAGTGTAAGTTAATACATACAAGGAAGACAATAAACAAAACATTAGCAATGACTAGTCTTAGAATTACAGATGAGGATTTTAGTGCCAATATAGCTGTCGTTCAGATATGTCCCTGGCTGTCAATTAAGCTTGAACATATTTTTAATATTAATATTACATATATTCCTGTCTTTTCTGCATTTTGATTTGTTGCCTCTGTGGATAATTTTTCCGCCTATATCCTGTACATGTTATCACTGAGTGTAGTATGTTTTATTTTTCAGAGAATATTGGGAAGGAAATTTGTAGAAACTGGATAACTTTTCAGTTTGTATTCTTCCGGTTATGTTCATTTAAACTGTTGCTTTTTATTTAGATTATCCAGTATAAAAACACATATACTCATTTGCATTGCTATTTTGTGACTTGTGTCTAGAAGAAATCATGGTTAGACCCATGGTCATCAATGCCATGGACCCTTAACATTAGGCAGTGATCCTTTTATGTATCCTTAGTCAGGTGTCTACCCTTTTCCACTATGACTATGTCTCTGAGCCCTGACCTCTTCCTTCACTCTTAACAGGTGACCTCACTCCCTCTTTCATGAAGAAAATAGAAATGATGTAATAGGTGTGATAGGACCTCCCTTAACTTTCTGCCACCAAATCTGCAAAACCTATCTGCAGTCACACACATTTACTTCTCTTTCCCTCCTGTTATAATGGAAGAAGTATTCTTCCTTCTAGGCAAGGCCCAGCCCTCCATCTATCTTCTGCCTTCTCAGGAGGCTGGTGGTATCTGATCTTCTCCCATCTCCACCTCTGCTTTCTCTATTTATTTTACTTTCAACTTCTTATCTGCTGGCTCCTTCACCATTTTTAATGTTGTCATAAATCCTTCCTGTCCTGAAACAACAAGCCTCTGTTGACCCCATCTCTCAACTTTGGCTTTTCCTCCATGGCTAGACTTTTTAGCAAGATTGTTTATAGTCATCGTCTGCCTTCCACCTCCTACCAGTGAGTTTTCTGTAATCACATTTTCATACTATTCCAAGAAAACTGTTCTTGCCAAAGTCACTAATGGTATCTTTTTAGCCAAGCTCAGAGTCTGTTTTGTAATTTTCATTTGTATTATCTCAGCAGTGTTTGATTTTGTTGGTTGTTTCTCCCATCTTGTGGCACTGTCCTGTTTAGCCCTGCAGTGCTCAGTATCCTTGGTTTTCCTTTTGCCTCTATGGTTTTTATGTGTGTGTGTATGTGTGTGGCCTTTTTTGCCACATCTTTCTCCTTTGTTTATTCCTTAATATTGGTATTTTTTAGGGCTCTGCTTTCTTTTTTTTTTTTCACTTCACTTTTTACCCCCTGGAGTTCTTGTCCATTTTTATGTCTTTGTCAAGCATTTATATCTTGATAGTTCCCAATATTTTTCTCCTGAGCTCCAAACCTATATATTTGTCTGCTGGAGATCCTCACTTAGATGTCTTACAGGAACTCAAACTATGTATGTTTGAAACTGGACTCATCAGCTTTCCCCCCAAGAAAATATGGTCATCTGCATTATTTTATTCCCTTCCTATTTCAGCAAGAAGAATTACTCTTACTCGAAATCTGAGACTCATCGTTTGGTGCTTCCTTCTCTCTTATCCCAGATATTTAGTTGGTACCTTACTCCAGCTGATTTTAGACCTCAGTGTCTCTCAGACTTATCTGATCCCTTTCATCCCGCACTGCTACAGCCTAGACCAGACTACTGTTTAAAAACTTATCAGGCCAGGTGCAGTGGCTCACGCCTGTAATCCCAGCACTTTGGGAGTCCAAGGTGGGTGGATCACCTGAGGTCAGGAGTTTGAGACCAGCCTGGCCAACATGGTGAAACACCGTCTCTACTAAAAATACAAAAAATTAGCCAGGTGTGGTGGTGGGTACCTGTAATCCCAGCTATTCGGGAGACTGAGGCAGGAGAATCACTTGAACCTGGGAGGTGGATGTTGCAGTGAGCCGAGATCTTGCCTTTGTACTCCAGCCTGGGTGAGAAGAGTGAAACTCCATCTCAAAAAAAAAGATCAAATTGCATGGTAGTAACCAGTTTCCTGCTTTTAGTTTTCCCTTCTTTCCGTTTTCTAGTCTGCAATTGGAGTGATCTTTTCGAAACACATATCTGATCTTGTCATTTGCTTGCTTAAAACCTTTGTGGCTTTTCTTCATTTTTAGGATCTTTAATTTAGTTTACAAGGTTCTCTATAATCTGGCCCCTGGCTTCCTCAGCACTATTCTGGCTTAACTCTCTACCTTCCTATCATATTCAGCTTCTTAGACTTCACTCAAATGTGCCCATCTTTGTTTCTCTGTATTCATTCTATGACTTTTGTCTTGCAGTGTCCCCTGTTTGGAAAAGGCAGAGGTATCTCCCACACCTACACACACCCAGACTTCCACACCACCCCTGTTCATTTCACTCCTATTTGTCTTTTGACTCTTTGCCTTAAGATATACTTCGTGTCAGGGTATCCCCTGAAACTCTAGATCAGGTTAAATTCCTTTGCTACTTGCTCTTATAACATTCTTTACTTCCTCCTTGCATTAATCACATTTGTAATTTTGTATTTTGTATCTTTTTTGCTGTCTAACCTGTCTGCTGTATAAGGGGAGGGACTCCTCTGTCTCTCTCAATGCTATATCCTCATTGCCTAGTATGATGCTTTACACATTGGAGTGGAACAGAATTCTAGTATGTTTTACTTCTATTTTTGTCCTAGAAAGGTCTCTAATTTTAAAATTGAAAATTGTTGGACAGAATAGGACTTGGCATAAAGAAATAAAATTATGGGCAACTTTTTTGGAAACATAAGTATTCCATATAATTGCATAAATATATATTCTTTTCAGCTGTGTAGATAAAAATGAATCACTTGTATCAGAGTCATGGAATACTTTATACTAGGGCTAAATGAGGAATAAGAGAATGACAGTTTCCATTGTAGCTGACAGTATTTCCAAATGGAGTTAATCTTATTCAAAGTAAAAGAACTAAGAGAACATTGAAAACATTTGTTAAGTGAAATAAACCAGACACAAAAGGACAAATATTATATGGTTCCACTTAAATAAGGTACCTAGAATAGTCAAATTCATAGAGATAGAAAGTAAAATGGTGGTTACCGGGAGCCGGGGAAGCAGGGAATGGGGAGTTACTGTTTAATAAGTAGAGTTTCCATTTAGGATGATGAAAAAGTTTTGGAGATGGATATTGAATGTACTTAGTATTACTAAACTGTACACTTAAAAATGGTTTAAATGGTAAATTTTATACTAGGTATATTTTACCACATTGAAAACAAAGAACTTAAACCAATGAAATACACCTAAGAAAAACAATGAGTAGTATATATAGTCTGCAGGTAAAAGGCAAGAAGATGATGTCGTTTCATGTTGTTTTCATTTTTATTTGTTTAAATATTTCCTAAGTAAATTGTATCTATATGTACTATAGAATAGTCATTCTTAAATCTTAGAGTGATTTCTTAGTGTTAATATGGATATATTAGTTAAAGATTACTCCCACAGGCCAAACAGAACAGAAGAATGCAGCTACATTTCAATGTGGATTCTGCCTTAAAAATGAGTATTCTTTTAAAATTACAGTTGTTGACTCTGCCTCACTTAACCTTTGGCATCTCTGACTCATTCAGTAAATATTTATTGTGTGCCTCCTTTAAAGCAGGCACTATTTTGGGCAGTGGAAATGTAGCATTGAACAAAACAGACAAAAATTCCTGTCTTAATGGAGGTTATAATCTAATGTTCTTTTTTCCTTATTGTAAAGAAGATTTTATTTCATAAAAATCATTGTGAGTTCTTTAGCAACTTTGAGTGAAGCCAAGGCATGTAGTACAACACTCTCCAAAATCGGGAGCTGATATATCCATACCCATTAGCTGTGGTGTTTCTTCCCTCCTACTGTCTCCATAAGTTAATATTATTTTCTACAGAATAGATTACTATGTAATGCCCAATAATCACTTTTAAATTAAAGTTCAGGATTTACTAATAGAGACCTTATTAGACTAATAGATTATACTTACATATTTTTTGAAAACAGCTAATTTGCCATGCTGTTATGCTTTTTTAAAGAGACTTTAATGTCACATCTGTATTTGTCATTTCTGAAAGAATACAATGAATGTTTTCTCTGTCATTTATTTAAGAATAGCATGATATTGGCAAGTTATTTAAAAGTAAAACAGGGGCGATAATACTTCCTCTGGGGGGAAAAAACTGCTTTTTCTTACATTAAATAGTAAGAATTCCTTTTTCTTCACTAATCACAGTTATCTCTTTATAAAAGAACAACTCATAGTCTATTCAATGCATAATACTATTCAACAGCTTTTTCATAGTATTTAGTACCTTGTATTCCGTGCTGGAGCATGCCAACTGTCTCCCTCCCATACCCCTGTACTCTGTAGCCCCTAGGATCAATGTCATGTTCTCCTACCTAGATGGGACCTGTTATCTTGGACTTCCATGATTAGATAGAAATTCCTTCAACCAGAATATCTCTTTTTGTATATATTTGCCAGCTTAGTAGTTCCACTTGATTTATTGGTCAACAGATATCACCTTGAATAAAGAGCATGAAAGATCATGCAGTTATAAAAGCAGCCAAAAGAATAACAAAGCAGTTTTATCAGCAAAAGAAGTCAGACACTTAGGAAAGCAAGAAATGACTAGAGTGTCTACTGCAAAGGAGGAAAACCATAAATTTTTGCCAACCTCCTTCTTTTATCTAATTGTCGGTTCTTTATATAAATCATGATTGATTTTCCAAAACACTCTTCCTGTTTTATTTTTGGGTACCTTTTGTGGGGAAAAAAACACTGACCAGGTTCTTCATACTGTTTTTGTTAAGGCTTTACCTAGCCCAGCATTCTTTCTCATCCTTCAAAACATGATGGACTGGTTGAGAAGATTTGATTGATAAGTCAAGGTATACTTTAAGACTCGAGTTGATTATCTTCTTAGAACAGTTTAATTGACTCAGATGAATCATTTTAATTTTTAAGTTAAATTTGATAGAACCAATAAGTATCTTAAATAGTATGACATCTAATTACATTTTTATTTAGTGTTATAGAAAGTTGTAGATAGATTTGTGTTGATGATTCTGGGCATTTATGTGGTAAGCTGTGCTTAAAGTAATGACCCCGTAAGAAATATTAAAACATCTTAACCTTTAAGCTTTGATCTTCTATAAAAAGCAGTTGACTTTGTGTGGGATGTTCAAAATAATGCAAAGAACACGGCTGTTTTTCCTTAAAATTCAAAAACCTTAGTATTTTTTAAAAATAATAACTAGTAAATAAATACGATTTTACAAATTTTCATTTCAGTTGCTTTTGCCAAGAGTAAGTTATTTGACGTTGGTAACTGACAAAGTGAAAAAGCACTTTCAGAAGGTTATGAGACAAGAAGACATTAGTGAGATATGGTTTGAATATGAAGGCACACCACTGAAATGGTGAGTGAATTTTTCTGCATTATTAAGCATTAAGTATATACTAGCTTTAAAAAGGTATAGTGTGCCCTGAAACAATTGTAAAAAAGTTCTACGAGGATAGACATCATTAGTCTAGCTCATACAATACATGAAGTTTAGACTTATTAGAATACGTTATTGAAAATATTTCTGCCTTCTGTTTGGATGCATGGATGACTGGACAGCTTCATATATTTTTAGCAATAGATTTTTGTATGGTACAATAAGAATATATTTGGTTATGGGCTATTTTCAGACATATTTAAAACTCCCTTATGAAAAGTCATCTCTTGACGCTATTCAGTTTTATTTCTGTCACCAAAATATTTATAACATCTTTATATACATGATTACCTTAAGTGGCATTGTTCACACTGATTGCCATATTTAGTTGACCACTATGTCAGAAGCACATCTTAACTAGGCTTAGTTTAGAGTATTTAAAATATATTGATTTCCTTTTTACGTGAAAAATAAATTTGATGTTTTACATTTTTAAGAAGAGTATTGAACTGATAAGAACAGATACTACACTAATCCCAGCACTTCGGGAGGCCGAGGCTGGCAGATCACCTGAGGCCGGGAGTCTGAGACCAGCCTGACCAACATGGAAAAACCCCATCTCTACTAAAAATACAAAATTAGCTGAGTGTGGTGGCGCATGCCTGTAATCCTGGCTATTCGGGAGACTGAGGCAGGAGAATTGCTTGAACCTGGGAGGTGGAGGTTGCGATGAGCTGAGATTGCGCCATTACACTCCAG
>NW_012105377.1:246043-247394 GCF_000951045.1 Mandrillus leucophaeus
CCTTTACTGTTAATTCTTTCTTACTATTCTTTGTTCATCTACTTGGCTAACAGACTCTTTGAGAAGGGAAAAATAATCCCAAGCATATAATTAATGTGGAATAAAATTCATCTTTTCTTTTTTTTTTTTTTTGAGACAGAGTTTTGCTCTTGTCGCCCAGGCTGTAGTGCAGTGGCATGCTCTCAGCTCACTGCAACCTCCGCCTCCCGGGTTCAAGTGATTATCCTGCTTCAACCTCCTGAGTAGCTGGAATTACAGGCTCCTGCCACCACACCCAGCTAATTTTTGTATTTTTAGTAGAGACAGGGTTTCACCATATTGGCCAGGCTGGTGTTGAACTCCTGAGCTTATGTGCTCCACCTGCCTGGGCCTCCCAGAGTGCTGGGATTACAGGCATAAGCCGCCGCGCCCGGCCAATTCATCTTTTTTAGAGTATGGTTTGAAGAGATTTTAAACAATTGTGTACCGTTGTATAGCTACTAACAAAATCAAGATGATAAGATATTTAATTTCACAAAATTCCCTGGTGCTCCTTTACAGTTACCTCTTCCTTCCCCCAACTCACAGCAATTACTGATCTAATTTCCCATCTCAGTGGTTTTACCTTTTTCAGAATGCCGTATAAATGGAATCATGTAGTATGTAGCCTTTTGTGTCTGAATTTTACCTCGAGTAATGCTTTTGAGACTCATCCTTTTTGCATGTATTAGTGGTTTTTTCCTTTTTATTGCTGAATAGTATCCCACTGTATAGTTGTACCACAAATTGTTTATTCATTAACTGATGGACATTGGGTAGTTTCCATTCTGGCACTATTTTGAGAAAAGCTGCTGAAAACACCTAGAGGTCTTTCTCTGCCAAACCACATATATTGTAAAAGAGGAAAATTTAATTTTGTTTTCCGAATGTTCCTTTATTTTTTATTTTTATAATTTAAAAAATTTTTGCTATGGAGTGCTTCACAAATTTGGGTGTCATCCTTGTGCAGGGGCCATGCTAATCTCTGTATTGTTCTAATTTTAGTATATGTGCTGCCAAAGCGAGCATGAATGTTCATTTTTAGTATGTGGAAAATGTGATTGATTTTTGTGTTCTGCAACCTTGCTGGACTCACACACTAGGTCTAGGAGTTTTTTTGGTAGATCCTTTGGGGTTTTCTATGTAAACAGTCTTGACATCAGCAAATAGAAATTAATTTTTCTAATCTGTAGGCCTTTTATTTCTTCTTCTTCCCCTTCCTCCTCCTCCTCTTCTTCTCCTTCTTCCTCCTTCCTCCTTCCTTCTTCCTCCTGCCTCCTTCCTCCTTCCTCCTTCCCTTCTTCTTCTTCTTCTTCTTCTTCTTCTTCTTCTT
>NW_012105377.1:249284-251742 GCF_000951045.1 Mandrillus leucophaeus
AAAAAAAAAAAAAAAAAAAAAAAAAAGTATTGAAATCAAATCCTAAACCTGGGCTTATCTATGTACAAATGATGTTTTTTTGTACTTCCTCTGTTATTGGGAGTTTTGTTCATTGTGCTTCCAAAAATATTTAATGAAACTGGAAATTACAGAGCGAAGAATGTAAAAAAAAAATAGTTCAAGGTATGCTGAATGTTAATGTTGAAATGCTGCCATTTGGATACAGTTGAATGAAAAGATACAGGCTAAGACAGATTTAAATGAAACATGAAAAATATAAATTGGTTAAAAATGGACTTGCTCTCTGAATTGGGGAATATTAAAATGAGTTTTTGAAAGAGCTTTAGGACAAATGAAAGGAAGCTAGTTAGGTGTTTAATAAATGCAGCTGATGTGAATCAGAGGACTTTATTAGCAAGGAGAGAAATTTTGGAACTCACCTTGTGCTGATGAGATCCCAAGAATGAGTAAATTTTTCATAATGGCTTACAAACATGCAAGGTTGTATTTTGGGTCCCGTCTCTAATCCTTTGAGGTGGTTCTGGGAAGTTATGACACAGTTGTCTTGTTACAGCATTCTTTCTTTAAGTCAAAACAATGCTGAGCTTCATGATCATGTATCAGTCTCCTCTGACTCTTCTTGAGTAGTTCTAGACGTCACGCAGCATAGATAAGGCGGCAATGTTTTCCATTTTTTATTTCTCAGGAGAATTGGAGGTTTTGGAAGGGGAAGGTGGCTTAAAGGAAGTGTAAGTGGAGTAACGATTATTAAATAGAAGAGTAGAATGACAGGATGGGGGGAAAGTGTGGGAGAGTAGCAATGGGGTGTATATATGCACTTGATATTTCTATCTATAGTTATTTACATTGTATTGCGTTATATGCATTACAGATTATCTCGAGATTTTGTGTGACTAGCGGGGCTTTTCAGTTTTATTGTAAAGCAGGATTTCTCAATAGGGTCACTATTGACATTTTGAATTTGATAATTCTTTGTTGTGGTGGGCTACCCTGTACGTTATAGGATATTTAACAGCAGCTCTGGCCTCTTCCTACAAGTGCCAGTAGCACTTCCTCCAGTTCTGATTATCCAAAATGTTGCCAGATGTCCCTGAATGGAGGCAGAACCGCCCCCAGTTGAGGAACTCTGGAAAATTTGGGAAACCTCAATTTAGCTTGTAAAGTAAGTGATTGCTAAGTCATCATCTTTCAGTTGCTGTTTTATTCTGTCCCTTGTGGTGATTATTCTTGTATTCTATATGGCTTATATTTTATAGGTTTATGGGTAAATAGTGTGTGGACCCATTTCTCCTTGTCACTGCAGAACAATGATTTTGGCTTAAACATTATTATACCATGTTCTTTCTTTGTCAGTATTTATCCCTTTGGAAAGTCTTTTATTAAAGAGTGGAGTTCTTTTCCCTTTTGGAGAGCTTATGTGAAAGCAATTATATTCAAGTATCTTCATGGTAGTTTTGGGGGTGTTAACTTTTTATGTGTTACATCAATTCCACAGTTATGTCATGCTGTAAGCTCATTATAGCTAATGACTTTTGATACATCTTTTCCTTTAGTGTTTTTAAGTACGCCATATATATGAGGAGTGAATAACTTCCAGAGGCATAAATGTAATCCAGGACCTCTGGGCTTAGTCTTGATCTTCTCTCTCTTTGCTTCCAGTAATATCAGTTTTCTCTTATGTTAAAAAATGTCTCTTCCTGGAAATAGGCTATCAATATAAGAATATCTGGCATTTAAATAGTGGGTTTTGCAAAATAGGATGGTTTCGTGAATTTCCATCAGTGTAGGAAAGCAGCTACCACTGAAGTGTTGGAAGACTTGGACTTTTGAGACCACACAAGTGTCTTAAGGATAGAGAAGCATTTATTTGAGTTGGATAATAATGTCTTTCCTATATTTATTCTTTGGAGTTTTAAATAAGTTCAGGTAGGAAAGGAAATTAGTCGCCAGTTAAGACAACTCATAAATGAGGGAAGAAAGAACAGAAATTGATGTTTCTTCTCTTCTTTATAACCTTGTCACTGATTCTGTCCCCTAATTCAAATAAGTCTGTCTTTTTCATACAAGGTGACAATTCTCAATGGCAAGAAAAAAAACTGGAGTCCTTGATAATCATGACTTCCATCATACTCAGATGTTAAAAATATGACTTTATCTTCCTTTTGGTAGGACATAGATGAAGAGTATGGGGGCTTTGTTTTTTAAACAAATGCTTGGTTTTAAAGAGTCTTTTAAGAAATAGTACATATAGTAAAATTAGTTATAGATAATAGCAGAATGGAGTATTCTTAAAACAAATTATTTTTCCTTTACTGTTAATTCTTTCTTACTATTCTTTGTTCATCTACTTGGCTAACAGACTCTTTGAGAAGGGAAAAATAATCCCAAGCATATAATTAATGTGGAATAAAATTCATCTTTTCTTTTTTTTTTTTTT
>NW_012105377.1:252797-259493 GCF_000951045.1 Mandrillus leucophaeus
TTCTTCTTCTTCCCCTTCCTCCTCCTCCTCTTCTTCTCCTTCTTCCTCCTTCCTCCTTCCTTCTTCCTCCTGCCTCCTTCCTCCTTCCTCCTTCCCTTCTTCTTCTTCTTCTTCTTCTTCTTCTTCTTCTTTCTTCTTTCTTCTTTCTTCTTTCTTCTTTCGTCTTTCTTCTTTCTTCTTTCTTCTTTCTTCTTTCTTCTTCTTTCTTCTTCTTCTTTCTTCTTCTTCTTCTTTTTCCTTGGATAAGAGTGGTGAGAATGGACATCTTGTGGGTTCTTAGTTTTATGGGGAATATATTAGTCGTTCACAATTGTCATAAATAGATGTTGGATTTTTGTCAGATGCCTTTTCTGTGCTAATTATATGATTGTATCACTTTTCTTCCTTAGCTTGTTGCTATAATAGATGACATTTGTGGATTTTTGATGTTGGACCAACCTTGTATACCTTTAATAAGTCCCATTGGTCACGGAATGTAATTAGTTTTATACATTGTTGGATTCAGTTTGCCAAATAATATTTTGTTGAGGATTTTTGTGTCTTATGTTCATGAGAGGGATTGTATTTTTCTATTTTTTCGATTGTCTGATTTAGTATTAGGGTTATACTGGCTTTATAAACTGAGTTGGGAAGTGTTCTGTTCTGATGTATTTTTCTGGAAAAGATCGTGTAAAAATGCTGTTAATTCTTTAAGTGTTTGATAGAAATCTCCAGTGAAACCACTTGGGTCTGGAGGTTTCTTCCTGGGGAGCATTTTAATTACCAATTCAATTTCTTTGATATATATATAGATCTACTCAGCTTGCCTATTTCCTCTTCACTGAGTATTGGTAGTTTATGGGTTTTGGGGAGTTGGTTCGTTTTTTTCTAAGTTGTTGAATTTATAAACATAGAGTTGTTTATCGTATTTCCTTATCAGTGAATGACTGTAGGATCTGTAGTGTTGTCTTCATTTTTTTCAGCTTTGTTAGAGGTTTACCAATTTTATTTATTTTTTTTGAAGAGCCAGTGTTGTGTTTATGGATTCTTCTCTACTTTTAAAAATTTCCGATTTTGTTGGTTTCTGTTTTTTGTTTTTAATAATTTTATTCCTTCTGCTTGCTTTGGTCTTGTTATTTTTTTCTAGTTTCTTGAAAAGGAACTTAGGTTATTTTTTTGAGTTCTTACCTTAATTTTTTTTTAAATTGTAGTAAAATGCATGTAACAAAATTTACCATCTTAACCATGGTAGTGTTAATTACACTTACAATGCTGTACAAGCATTTAGTGTTACAGATGTCTATTTCGGCCATGCTTTAGTGTAGTTCATAAATTTTGATATGTTCTGTTTTTGTTTTCATTCAGGTCTATGTATTTTTAAAATTTTCTTTTGAGGCTTTCTTTTGGAACCTTAGTTTTTTTTTTTAGAAATGTGTTTAGTTTCCACATTTAGTGGTTTTTCTGTTACCTTAATTAATTTCTAGTTTGAGTCTATTGTAGTAAAAAAAGAGCTCACTGTAATTTTGGATCTTTTAAATTTGTTGATGTTCATCTCCACTCTTGATTCCCTTATCATCCAGCCTCTGGATTCTGATTCTGTCTTCTAAGTATGCCTTAAACTCCCTGCTTTGTTTTTTGGGATTCAGACGCATCTGATTTCTCATATGGATTGTTTTAGTAACCTCTTAATTTGTCTTCCTGCTTTTAATACTATTACTTTTAGTTTATCTTCCCCAGTGCCATAATTTTCTTTCTGAAATGCAGATCTAACGTTGTTATTCTCCTCAAGAACCCTTTTCTGACGACTTATCATCTACAGTGTAAAGCCAAACACTAAAGCATGATGTGTGTGTAAGGTTGTCCATGATCCCACTTCTTTCCAGGTGTACTAAGCTACTTGTTTTAATGAATATTGGATAATGTTTTGGGCTTCTGTTCCTTTGCTCATCTTCTTTGATAAATCATTTTTGCTCTTTCTAGCATCCTTTGTTTTGGTTGTAATTAATTATTCATTCATATATTCCCTCCTTTAGCTCATACTTCTAGCTTAACTATGACCTTTTTTTATGGTTCTTTTTAGCCCAAAGTGATCATTTCTACCTTTGTGCCATCTCTACACTATATGTGTACTTTCTATATTCTTGTCATGTTATAACTGTATATTGTAACATAATGGTTATTAAGGATGCTGACTCTGGAGTCAGAAACCAGATTTCAAATCCCAGTTTCATCACTTACTAGTGGTATAACCTTGGGCATGTTATTTGACCTTTTTTTTTTTTTTTTTAAGATGGAGTCTCGCTCTTTTGCCCAGACTGGAGTGCAGTGGCGCAATCTCGGCCCACTGCAACCTCCGCCTCCCGGGTTCAAGCAATTCTCCGGCCTCAGCCTCCTGAGTAGTGGGGATTACAGGCTCCCGCCCACCACACCAAGCTAATTTTTGTGTTTTTAGTAGAGATGGGGTTTCACCATGTTGGTCAGGCTGGTCTCAAACCCCTGACCTCGTGATCCACCCACCTCGGCCTCCCAAAGTGCTGGGATTACAGGCGTGAGCCACCGTGCCTGGCCCTATTTGACCTTTTTGTATCTCAGTTTTCTTATCTGTAAAACAGCAATAATAATGGTACCTTGTACTTCTGTAAGTTTGAAGAGTTAAGTGAATTAATATGGGTTAAGTATCCCTTATCCAAAATGGTTGGGACCAGAGTGTTTCAGATTTCAGATTTTTTCAGATTTTGGAATGTTCGTATTATATACTTACAGTATTCCAAATCTGAAAATTGGAAATACAAAATGCTTCAATAAGCAGTTTCTTTGAGCATCATGTCAGTGTTAGAAAAGGTTCAGATTTTGGATCATCTTTCTTTGTGCTTTAACCAGTAGCACATAGGAGGGGATAAGCAAATGTTTGCTCAGTGAATGAATGAATGAATTTAAATTTGCCCCTTGCTTTTATTTAGAAAACCGAGACTCAAATAAGTAAAATAACTTGCTCAAATAGGTAAGTTAGGACCCAGATTTTGAGAGTATCAGTTCAGGGCTCTTTTCACCACACCTGCTAACATTTTGTTTAAAAACTTTTCTCCCATCTTGTCTGTTCTCTCTAATTGCTTATGTCAGTTTGTCCGAATTAGAATTTAAAAAATTTAAGAACAGTGGTGTACTTATAATGAATACTCCATACATTTGTTGTTGTTGATTTGTAGATAGCTTACAAGGAGGTTTTGTCTGATTAGAGCTTTATCTTTAGCTTTTAAAAATTCCATGGGAAATGGAAAGTGCCGGCCTAACTCAAAATAGTCTCTTGCTTCAGACAGATGTTAGTCAGCAGAGGGTGCTCTAACATTGCATTTTGAGGGGTGAAGTTTCTTATTACCACAACTGGTGTTCACATTTTATATTTGTTACTTTTATATTACAATTAATTTAAAAGAACAGTTCTTGGTCTTTCTGAAGAATACTTTGTAAGTAACCCCTAATTTTGGTTTAGATCTTAGACCTTCAAGCACAAAATTGAGAAAAAGCTTCTCATTTTGTCAACTATAAAATAAATAACTTTAGTGGGAAGTTTTACTCTGTGCAAATTGACTTACTTTCAGGACAGGTGGTGAAAGGAAGAAGTTGAAATTACTTTTTGAATTGTAAAAAAATATATACTCGGGCTGCATAATTTTGGTCAATGATGGACCGCATTTAGGATCGTGGTCCCAGAAGATGATAATTCTGTATTTTTACAGTATCCTTTCTATGTTTAGATGCGTACGTACTTACTGTGTTACAGTTGTCTAGAGTATTCAGTGTAGTAACGTGTTGTACAGGTTTATAGCCTAGGAACATTAGGCTACACCACATAGCCTAGGTATGTAGTAGGCTATGGCATCTAGGTTTGTGTAAGTACACTGTGATGTTTGAACAGTGAACGAAATTGCCTAACAATGCATTTCTCAGAACATATCCATGTTGTTAAATGTCCCATGGCTGTATTGATGTTGATCTTAAACACAGACGTGATAAAATGACTAAGAATTTAATGCTCTTTGTGATTTCAAAAGTAAATTTTAGCAAAATGCTTTAGTGAAAACGTGTGTATAATTTTTTAAAAAACATTTAACATTTTAATCATAAATGCTAACAGATTCTTCTGTCTTATTTCCAGTCTTTTTAAGGCTGTGAATTTCTGGAACTTAACCCGTTTATGCAGGAGGTTACAATTTTTTATGTGTGAGAAATCAGACCTTGTCAATGACCTTAACAGTTTACATAACTCCCACAGGCTTAGTGTTCCAATAATGGAACACTAGGCATAAAGGGGTTAACAATATTCTGTAAACTAGATTTTTGAAATATGACTTACATAGCATTTTATATATATGGTATCCCTTCATTATTTTTGAACTTTTTCATATATAAGAATAAACTTAAAAAGCTGTGAAACACATTGCTACTCTATAGTTGTTTATGTTTGTCCCATATATAGAGTAAGTCAGTATTCACAGCAATCATCAAATTACTTTGGTTTGCATTTGTAGTTACATGCTTGCAGTTACAATGAAATGTAATTCTGTTTCCAGTGAATCAGAATGCAGCAACTTTCCGAATAGGAGGCATTTATTTTCGTGACATGAACTTGGGCAGTACTTCTCCAGTACAGGGAAAATTCTTTTAGTGCTGATTTTAGAATACTTGTATTAGTTTGCTATCTGAGTACAGATATTTAGACTAGAATCATGTTCCTTCTGAGAATATCCATTATTGCTACACCATGTGCCAATGTGCGCACGTGCACACATACACACACATATAAATGGAGTAATGAATAAAAAAAGAAAAAGCAAAGAAATATTAAAATATATTCATTTTGAGAATTGAATATGGAAGACAAGAGCAATGTAAAGAAGAAAAAAAATAAAGTGTAAAAATAGACCTAATACTGTTCTCATGCAGTCATTTTCTGTAGGGCAATACATTGAGCCTTTAGCTAGTTGGATCCTCTTATTTACACAGAAAATACAGTTCTGGATAAGAGTTGGTGTTCTGTATCCATGGGTTCTGCATCCATGGATTCAGCCAACCATGGATTGAAAATATTTGGGGGAAAAAGCAATAACTAAAATACAACAATAAGAATGAAACCACAAAAAGCCCAATATGGTTTAACAACTATTTACATAGCACTTACATTGTAACAGGTATTATAAGTAATCTAGCAATAGTTTAAAGTATGCAGGAGAATGTATGTAGGTTATATGCAAATACTGTGCCATTTAATATAAGGGATTTAAGCATCTGCAAATTTTGCTATCCAGCTGGGTCCAGGAACCAATCCCCCACACATACCAAGGGCGGACTATATTCCAGGTTCAAATCCTTATTACTTCCTTTTCTATTAAGTTTAAGTTAGATGGCAGAAGTAGCAACATAATAGCCAATAGTTACATTATGATTTACTTATGGTGTATGTGGTTTCTGTGTTGTGGGTTAGAAACCTCCTCACAAAACTGTATGTAATATCTGTTTAGAAGAGTTGTACAAATTAGTACTTTTGAAATCTTTAATGTAAATAAGATTAAAGTGTAAGAGAAACTCAATACCTTTAATTTTTGCCAGTTCTGTTTTCTTTTATAGATTTTCTTGAATATCAATAGATTCATCAGAAATAAGCAATCTGGGAACCAGTGAATTCAGATAGCATATTTGTTTGGAATCAATATCTTTATATGAAAATAATTATAACATAAAAATTTGTATTGAACCACATGTTAATTATAGAATTTGACAATAGAAATAAGTAAATGGTTATTTTACTCCTAAGTTTTTCTGGTTCATTTTTATTTAAAAAAAATCATTACAGGGTGATTATTCATTTTTATAATATTTAGAATGTTTTTATGTTAGTACTTTTTTTTTTTTTTTATGGAGATGGAGTCTCCCTCTGTCGCCCAGGCTGGAGTGCAGTGGCAGTATCTTGGCTCACTGCAACCTCCACCTCCCGAGTTCAAGCAGTTCTCCCACTTCAGCCTCCCAAGTAGCTGAGACTACAGGTGCATGCTACCACACCCAGCTAATTTAAATTTAAACATAATTTAGAGGAAGTCTATGTTTACATTTATCTCTTAATTCTTAATATACCAAGACAAAGGAGTCGTCATCATTTACCATCTGGGACCAGTGAAATAAAAAGTTTTAAGATTTCGACAGGGTAGGGCCAGGCACAGTGGCTGATGATTGCGTAATCCCAGCACTTTCAGAGGCCGAGGCAGGTGGATCATGAGGTCAGGAGTTCAAGACTAGCCTGGCCAACAGAAACCCCATCTGTACTAAAAATACAGAAATTAGCCGGGTGTGGTGGTGCATGCTTGTAATCCCAGCTACTTGGGAGAATCGCTTGAACCCGGGAGGTGGAGGTTGCAGTGAGCCAAGATAACACCACTGCATTCCATCCTGGGCAACAGAGTGAGAAGAAGTGAGACTCTCTCTCAAAAAAAAAAAAAAGATTTTGACAGGGTCTCAAACGCTGTTGAGTACAGATCATGCCTGGCTCTTTTTTTTTTTGTATTTTTTGTGGAGACAGGGTTTTGCCATGTTGCTCAGGCTAGTGTCGAACTCCTGGGCTCAAGCAATCCACCTGCCTCAGCTTCCCAAAGTTCTGGGATTACAGGCATGAGCCACCATGCCCAGCCTCAATGAATTTTAAAAATGTATATATATATTTGTTAT
>NW_012105377.1:259553-287978 GCF_000951045.1 Mandrillus leucophaeus
TATATAATATATGTATTTAAGTCAGTTTCCAAATAATTTAGAGAAGCTAGAATAAAGGAATAGTGTATAACAACTTTATTAGAAATTTTAATACAGGTTTAAATACACAGATTTACATTTTCATTTCATATTTTTCTAGTTTTAAAGGTATCTAAAATGGTCAGCATCCCCTGAATGCAACTAATTGCTCATTAATTTTTATATGTACAAATATACCTCTGAGAGGTTCTGGCTTATTACTTCTGGCCCTTCTTGCTTCTAATAGTGTTAATAATACTTGAAGAAATCTATAAACCCTTTGCCAGCTCATGATTTCATTACATATTTTCTTTTTTATGTGAATCAACACCAATTAGACTGAGCAGTCCAGTACTTTTTTTCATTTTTTCATTTCTATGTGATCTAATTCCTTCAGTCTTCTTTGTATATAAATAGACCTTTTGCATTTGCCCACTATCAAAGAAATTTGAGTTTATAAGTAACATAAAAGACGAAATAATATTGTCACACGTTCTTTTAGTAAAACGGAATGGTCCAGGTTTTTGTCATAAAATATCATGTAATGAAGTTTTTTCTGTTGATGACTAAGCTGTTAAGATTATCATACGTTCCTTTTTGTCCTTAGAAATATATTGTTCTTCTATTAGTTCTTGAACTATGTAAAATTTGATATCGTCTGAAGACTCAGAGTTTGAGATTTCACTTAAATGATCAATTTCACTATTGTCATTAAAGTCCAGAGTATTGCTGTTTCTCTTTCCTTTTTGTCCTGATTTGTCTAATAATTGTGAAACATCTTCCTCTGTCAAGTTTTTTTCTCTGCCATTATAGGTAGAAAATGAGAAATTTGGAATTTTCAACTGGGTTAATGATAGCTAAAAACTGATTCCAGAATGGGATCTGCTTTCTTTTTTCTTTTTTCTGAGACTGAGTCTCTCTCTGTTGCTTAGGCTGGAGTGCAGTGTCGCAGTCTTGGCTTGCTGCAACCTCAACCTCCCGGGTTCAAGTAATTCACCTGTCTCAGCCTCCTGAGTAACTGGAACTACAGGCGCATGCCACCACACCTAGCTAGTTTTTGTATTTTTAGTAGTGATGGGGTTTCACCATATTGGTCAGCCTGGTCTTGAATTCCTAACCTCAGGTGATCCACCCGCCTCAGCCTCTCAAAGTGCTGGGATTACAGATGTAAGCCACTGTACCCAGCCTAGCCTGCATTCTTGTTTTACACTTTCTTGAAAGATGTTTCAGTACTTTAGGCAACACAGTAAGAAAATGAAAGAAGGGTACATTCTTCTATCATCCTTCTAGGCATCACGTTATTTTTTCAATTTCTTACTGTTTTAGTCTCTTATTGGGAATAATTGACAAATAATGATGAAATAAGTTCCAGAGTGATGAAATAGTAAAATGTATAGGAAACAATAAAATCAGTAAGACCCTAAAATGTATCTTAGATTTATAAAAGGGTCCAGTGGCTCCGTATAGTAATTACTACATGGAGTAAGTTTTATCTTTTTTTTTTAAAGTGAGTTTTTTCTGTTCTTTGGAATACCTTTAAGAATGAATAAAAGTCATGAAGTGTCAATCATTAAAATAGTTGGAACTGCTCAAAAAAGAAACTCAGAACCTAAAATTGGCTCCATTGGATCTTTATGTTGTACCTGGGGTTAGTCTGTGGACTTCTTTGATTTATGCATTCAGCAGCTATTCTTTATGGACTTTGTTCAAGATTCTGTGTATTTACAGTTTTCTCATTTTTTAAATATTGAGGGTAAAAAATAATTGATGATTGAGTCTTATGTTTAACTTACATTCTTATCCAGATATTTCCTTTAAAAGTTATTTGGGCTGGACACAGTGGCTCATGCCTATAATCTCATTACTTTGGGTGGCCAAGGTGGGAGTATTGCTTGAGCCCAGAAGTTTGAGACCAGCCTGAGCCCAGGAGGTCAAGGTTGTGGTGAGCTCTGACTGCACCACTGCACTCCAGCCTAGGTTACAGAGTAAGACCCTGTCTCAAAAAAAAACAAACAAACTTGATTTTATATTATAGATTACTTTAAGATATGATATTTGGTTTAGAATTTGCTTACAAATTTACAAAAGTGTTTCACATATTTGTTAATGGCAGGGAATATGTAAAACACTGGATTGTAGTAGTTTTATGTGATCTCAAGTGAATCTTATCTAATAGATTGACTCTTTATTTTGCTTAGTGGAGTTCTTTGTAATTGTATTTTCAGTGCTGTTTAGAATCTGGAAAGCAGTATGGTGTCACTTTTGAAATTTTAAGTCTTTTTAATGAAATCCAAGTAAATAAAACTTCAGTTAAGTGCCTACATTCATCTT
The DNA here is from genome assembly GCF_000951045.1 of Mandrillus leucophaeus. Taxonomy (NCBI): domain Eukaryota; kingdom Metazoa; phylum Chordata; class Mammalia; order Primates; family Cercopithecidae; genus Mandrillus; species Mandrillus leucophaeus. Next base: position 261,903 of record NW_012105377.1, read on the forward strand.
TAACCCTGTTGCAGATACCTAAGAGAGATATTCTAAAAAAAAATAAATCGAAGACGTTAAAAGGTCTGTTCTGTAAAAGTATGAGGTATTATTTTAGAGTTTGTTCAATTTTAATACTTCAGAGAGAAGGATCAGAATTGGATTAAATCTATGACTTGTCTATAGTGCTATATATGTGTATATATATGTGTGTGTGTGTGTGTGTGTATATATATATTTTTTAGGTTTTGACTGAGGTGAGAGTTTTTCCTGGTTCTGTAGTTTTCTTCAGTATTATTTTCTGGATATGAAAGGATTGATTAGAGAGAAATTTAAGGGTTCTTATTAAGAGATATAATGCATATAAGACTAAAAGTACCCCCACTGTTTTATTTTTACCAACAGGGCATTCATCCTAAATTCTTTTTTTTTTTTTTTTTTGGGATTCTTTGAAATCTATTGTTCATTTGTTTTACTCAGCAATTAAAAGCTCAGTGGCTGTCATTTTTTTTTTTTTTTTTTTGTTTCTCGAGGCAAGGTCTCACTCTGTCGTCCAGGCTGGAGTGCAGTGGCGCAGTCTTGGCTCACTGCAGCCTCTACCTCTCGGGCTCGAGAGATTCTCCCACCTCAGCCTCCTGAGTAGCTGGGGCTACAGCTGTGTGCCATCATGCCCGGCTAATTTTTTTTTTCTTTTTTTTTTTTTTTTTTTGTATTTTTGGGTAGAGACAGAGTTTCACCATGTCAGTCTCAGGTACTGGAACTGTCTCCAACTCCTGACTTCAAGTCAAGTGATCCACCCGCCTTGGCCTCCCAAAGTGTTGGGATTACAGGCTTGAGTTACTGTACCTGGCCCATCCTAAGTTCCTACCAAATAAATACATGATCTCTAGAAACTGATGACTTTCCCATAATTATGTACAAGTAAGCAAGCATAAATTATATATATACAATTATATATATAAACATATATATATGTTTTATATATAAGCAAATGTACTGCTCCTTGCAGAGCAGGGCTATCCCATAGGCATTGTGCCCAGAGTAGCACAAGCATAAATAATATTAACTGACATTTGAATCTTGGTCACAGTTACTCATTTTGAGATAAATTTGATGTGATTTCAAATTTTGCAGCTCTTAAATCTAGGAGAAACTCATTAATAGATTATACAGATAAAGACAGGACTGTGTATAACACCAAGTAGTTTTCTTTTTGCCTTGGTTGTGAGTACAGGTTGAGCATCCCACATCCCACAATTTGAAATCCAGAATCTAAGTACATTTACCTGTACATACATAGGTAAACATAGCACTGACATAACCCTCAAAGGAAGTGCTCATTCCAGCATTTCAGATTTTCAGATTTGGGATGCTCAAATGGCAAGAATATGATGCAAATATTCCAGAATTAAAAAAAAAAAAGCTGAAATCTGAAACACTTCTGATCCCAAGCATTTTGGAAATGGGATACTCAACCCATGTTATTTAATTCTGATTAACCAAGTAAGCTCATTTACTTTAGACTTTTTAAAAGGATGGCTTAAGGTTTGTCCATTGAAATCTACAACGTTTGTATTAGTCATGTTTATTTATTGCTAAGTAATTTACTTCACTGTGAGTAATGGTTATATTAGGAAATGTTCTCTTATTTTGGAACTTATTTTTTTTAAATTTAGAATTAGGTTTCAGAAGAATATTCAGTGACTTGGGAAAATGTTGACATTATATTATGTGAAAAAGGTTATAGTACAGTTTTAAAGGATAGTCCTGATCTATATTTAGATATGTATGTATAGGTAAAGACTGGAAATTTATATGCTATAATGTTAATAGTAACCACAGAATAGGTGATTTGCATGCATTTTAGGTGCTCATCTTGGTTCTTACAGTTTTTAAAAATTTTAAGTTCTAAAAGTAAAAAAGATATTTAAATAAATTTACAAAAATCAACTGTCCTTTATGAATACTGGGATGACAATTAGATGCAGCAGTACTGTGACATAACAGTTCACACGGCTGATAAAGAATGCCTTTGCCCACAATCCCATTGTGCATATTGAGGTTTCTATGGGAATGAAGTGTTTAGAAGGAAACCACTTGATGCCTGGAAAGTAGATCATACTAGCCCAGGCACGTAAAAAAGAATGTAGCCTTTCTGTGATTTGTGGTTAAAGCGCCTGACATTTGGTATTAAAATATGTGTTGGAAATTTATTTTGGAGTTGTAGTTATAACTTTACATATTTATTTTCTGAAAATATACTGTTTCATTTTTAGGCATTATCCAATTGGTTTACTATTTGATCTTCTTGCATCAAGTTCAGCTCTTCCTTGGAACATCACAGTACATTTTAAGGTATAGTAAATTGCATTTCTCCTTTGTCCCATTTGTGATACATAGTAAACAGACTTTGAGTAGAATTTTCTTTTGAAGTGAAGTTATTTCTTTCTTTTCCCATGACACTCTTTTAGTTGCTAAACTTCGATTAGTATTTGTGTATACGATACTTTTCAATTTTTTCCTAACTCTTGGCAGAAACACTTACACTTTTAATGTATGAACTGATTTTCTTTATTAGTGCTGAATACACTGTTTAAAATTTACGAGTTTTTGGGCCAGGCTTAGTGGCTCACGCCTGTAATCCCAGCACTTTGGGAGGCTGAGGTGGGTGGATCATTTGAGCCCAGGAGTTCAAGACCAGCCTGGGCAATGTAGTGAGACGCTGCCTCTATAAAAAATAAAATTTATGAAAGTTTTGAAAGTTGGTGTTAATTTTTAAAAGTCAACTAGGAACAAGAGAAATCCTGCATGTAGATGTGGATATGGAAGTACAGAGGGGACAACCTAATACTGTTGAGTAATTCTAAGGCTATTTTGATTGAATTAAGAGAAGGGTTAGGAGATGGAATTCCAAAGATTTGATCTACCTCTGTTTTGAGAAATGTTCATTCCTGTAGTTTTTAAGACCAGACTGAATTTAGTGTGACCTAATTTTGTCTCAATAGTTTGTGAAGTGCTGGTCTCTCATTCCCTTAGCCACCTTGCTTCTGCTCTGTTCCTGGCCCCCAATTCACAAACACATTTGGTTTTTGTGATTGGAAACGCTTACGTTAATTGATCATGAACAGTGATTCATTCTCAAATAGCAATGATTCCATCATGTCGGTCTCTTATATTAGTTGATCACGAACAGTGATTCATTCTCAAATAGCAATGATTTCACCATGTCGGTCTTAGGTACTTGAACTGGTCTCGAACTCCTGACCTCAAGTCAAGTGATCCACCTGATCTCCTATATTTTATTGGAGAGAGGCATGTAGAGTTTGAAAAAGTCATTTACGTGTCTGAGTTTCTTTCCCGTCAGGAGTGTCCATTCATAGTTACTGCCCAAAGGGTGCTCATTCTTCTTATGATGGTTTTCCTTCCTGTTTTACTGAATTTGAGTTTGTGGGTCATTAGAGCTTATTTCCATGTACATTTATAATAATGTGCTTTGCACAATACCCTATTATTAAACACCTTAGTTACCAAAGAACAGTATAGATGGGGCACATAGTGCTGGTATGCATGAATTTCACTCACCATGTTACATGCAAAGCAAGGAATGCTTGCATATACAACAGCTTTTAAGTTTAGAGCGGTGTGGAGATAAAAATACTTCAAACATATTAAGGGTAGGGGTGCTATATTGCCTAATGAGTCTTCTCTGTTAATGTTGGAAAATAATTCCAATAATTAGGTTTTTTTGTGTGTTAAAAATAAACTCTAAAATACTTTGAAATCTAGATTAAAATACATCATAGCTGTCTACTTGTTTGTTTATTTATTCACTCATTCATTCATTCAACAAATGTGGAGATCCTTCTATGTGTCAGTTTCCTGAAACCCTTTCAATGGATTCTTCAGGTCAAAGCTGTTTTCATGATATAATAATATCAAGATGTTATTGGCCCTTCCCATTGTGTTAACATTTACACTGATATGCAAAAACAATCGTGTTGAAAACTGTGGGTGCCTTAGCACAAAGTATATGTGTATGTTCTCCCCGGGTGCTTGGCTGAGGCCTGGGTTGCACATGCATAGCTGATACTCTACAAGGTCTAGTAGAGAGTGAATGTTGTAGGGTTAAGAGTGGAACAAGATACTGAACGTCTTATGATGCTGGAAAGTGTTGGATTCCAGCTCATTCAAAGTGGAGAGACATTTGGCTACATACTGAGCAGTTACCTGAGATGCCAGAAAGACCATGATTTTGGAGTAAGGATCATACATTAGAGCAGGAGTTGGCAAATGTGGCCCACTGACTGTTTTTGCATGGCCTGTGATGTAAGAGTAGTTTTTACATTTTTAAGTGGTTGGAAAAAAATTTAAAAAAATATTTTGTAACGTGAAAATTACATGAAATATAGATTTAGTGATGACCATAAATAAAGTTGCATTGAAATGCAGCCATTCATGGAAATTCATATACGTATTGTCTATGGTTGCTTTGCGGCTATGACAGCCTAGTTAAGTATTTGCAATAGAGACTGTATGACCTGCACAGTGTTAAATATTTACTGTCTAATCCTTTACAGAAAGTTTGCCAATCTCTATTGCCAGTCTTTAACCCTAGAGTAAGAGTTGTTGTGGACTTGCCTTTTTAGGATTAAGGAGAGCTGCCAGTAAATTAACTGCCAGCCAGAACAAAACTTAGCGTTTTAAAGGAAGACAATATAATCTAGAATCCTTACAACATATTATTCACAGTGTTCACCATACAATCCACAACTACTCGACTTGCAAATGAGCAAGAAAATATGGTCCATATCAAATAAAAAAAAAATTTACTCTCAATAGAAACTGACCTAAGAGAATCCACATCTTGGTACTACCAGAAAAATGAATTAAAACAACTATTATAAATTCAGTAACTTAAGAGAAAGAAAATCACAAAGTTGTAGAACTGTGTAGAAAAATATCTGAAATGAGGAATTTACTACATGGGCTTAACAGCAAATTAAAGATGGCAGAAGTAAGGTTCTTTGAACTCAAAGACAGATCCACAGAAGTTACCCAGTTTGGTGAATAGAGAGATGGAAATTGGTATAGAGAAAAAACAGAGCCTCTGGGATAATATCAGGCAGTCTGCGTGTAATTGGAGTTCAAGGAGAGGAGAGAGAATGGGTCAGAAGAAATATTTTAAAAAAATAATGGTTACACTACTCAGTGTCAAAGCTATAATCAAGACTGTGTGTGGGGTGCCTACAGAATGGGAGAAAATATTTGCAATCTTATACTATCTAATAGTTTAATATACAGAATATGGAAATAACTTGATAATAAAAAGATAAAAAAAAGAAACCCAATTAAAAATTAGTCAAAGAATTCGAATAGACATTTCTGTGAAGAAGTTATATAAATGTCCAGTAAACACACGAAAAGATGTTCAGCATAACTAGTTTTTAGGGAAAAGCAAAAAAAGAAAAAAACAAAAAACCACACAATGAGTTACCCCTTCACACCCTCTAGATTGGTTATCATCAAAAAGATGATGTACAAGGCTGAATGTGGTGGCTCATGCCTTTAATCCCAGCACTTTGTGGGGATGAGGCAGCTGTATCACTTGAGCTCAGGATATCGAGACCAGTGTGATCAACATAACGAGAACTCATCTCTACTAAAATAATTTTTTAAAAAATAGCCTGGTGTGGTGGCATGTGCCTATAGTCCCAGCTATTTGGAAGACTGAGGTGTGTCCTGATCGCGTGTCTGCAACCCAGCCTGAGTGACAGAGTGCAACCCTGTCTCCAAAAAAAAAAAACCAACAAAAAACGGTAACACATGATGGAGAGGGTATAGGCTTATTAGACCCTTCGTACGTTGCTGATGAGAATGAAAATGGTGTAGCCTTTTTGGAAAGCGGTTTAGTATGTCATCAAATGATATACTTACCGTGTTACCCAGCAATTCTACTCTTAGTAATATTGCCAAGAGAACTGAATATGTAATTCTAATATGCAAAATATGGAAATAACTTGTGTCCACACAAAAACTTATACATGAATGTTCATAATAGGCAAAGCGGAAATAACCCAATGTCCATCAGCTGATGAATAAACAAAATACTGTACGTATCCTTACAATGGAGTATAATTTGGTCGTGAAAAGGAAGGAATTACTGATAATATGTTACAACCTTGAAAATATCATGTTAAGTGAAAGAAGACACAAATGACTGCACATTATATAATTCATTTATATTAACTGAATAAATACCTTTATGCCGATAAATCTGACAGATGGACAAATTCAATGAAAACACAAGTCGCCAAAACTGACATAAGAACATAAATGAATAGCTCTTTAATCTGCAAGTAAACTTGATTTGTAATTTTAAAAACCTCACAGAGTAAAACACCTTGCACAGAGAGTTTCATTGGAGAACTCTATAAAATACCTAAGAACTAGTCGGGTGCAGTGGCACATGCCTGTCGTCCCAGCTACTCGGAACACTGAGGCGGGAGAATCGCTTGAGCCCAGGAGTTCTGGGCTGTAGTGTGCTATGCCAACTGGATTTCCATACTAAGTTTGGCATCAATATGGTGACCTCCTGGGAGCAAGAGACCACCAGGTTACCTAAGGAAGGGTGAATCGGCCCAGGTCAGAAATGGAGCAGGTCAAAACTCCCGTGCTGATCAGTAGTGGGATTGTGCCTGTGAATAGCCACTGCACTCCAGCCTGGGCAACGTAGTGAGACTGTGTCTCTAAAGTTAAAAATAAAATGAAATAAAATGTTTAAGAAATAATATTACACACTTTACAAACTTTCTTACTCTTTACAAACTTTTTCCAGAAATGAGACACCAACTTGTGTTAGAGGCCAGAATAACCCTGATATTGAAACCTGTTAAAGACATTAAAAGAAAATTATAAGCCAATATATTTCATGATCATGGATGCAAGAGCCTTCAATGAAGTACCATCAAATTGAATCTTGCAATAATTAAAAAAGACAGTACACACCATGATTGAGTTGAGTTTATCCTAGGAGTACAAAATTGATTCAACATTCAAATCTCAATGCATGTAGGCCAGGTGCAGTGGGTCGCGCCTGTAATCCCAGTACTTTGGAAGGCTGAGCCAGGAGGATTACTTGAACCTAGAAGTTCAAGACCAGCCTGGGCAACATAGGGAGACCTCATCTCTACAAAAAAATTTAAAAATTAGCTGAGCATGGTGGTGTACACCTGTGGTTCCAGCTACTCAGAAGACTGAATTGGGAGGATCGCTTGGACCCCAGAGGTTGAGGCTGCAGTGAGCTGTGATTGTGCCACTGTGCTCCAGCCTGGGTGACACAGTGAGACCCTCTCAAAATAAAACATCTCAATCAATGTAAATCACAGAATAAAATAGAAAAATCAATAGATACAGAAAAAGTCATTCATTGACAGAATTTAATACCCATTTGTCATCAAAACTTATAGCAAGCTTAGGAATAGAAGGGAATTCACTCGATTTGACAAAGGATAGATATGAAAAGTATGAAAAGGCTACAATTAAAGTCATGCTACATGATGGTTTATTGAATGTTTTACTCTAAGATGAGGAAAAAGGCAAGGATGTCTGCTCAGTATAGGCACTTCTATAATGCATTGTATGTGTTCTTAACTTTGCTCTTAAAAATTGTGCAATGAAAACTACTGGACTTACGGGGGAAAGGGTTAGGGGCACAACATCCACAAACTTACACTGACAAAAAAACAGGAACCTAGTAAAAACCATACCACAGTTTTAACAGGTAAAATGTATGAGAAATGCATAAATACTACAATAAATATGGCATTTCATGTTGCAAAGACTGGAAGTTTGCTTGCAGAAACGGATGTAGAAGACTTGCGCCATGACAGGTGAAGTGAAAGGAGGATTTTCTGATATCGAACAAGAAATTGTAGCACCTGATGTAGATGAATACAACTCATAACATGAATTGAAGTAGCTGGTCCATTTTGGAGGTGTGCACATGTGTGCATTGTATGTGTTCCCAGCTGATTAGTTTAGCTGGGTGAAATTTTCTGTTCACCTAGCATTTCTTGTGAACAATATTTACATATGCAACCATAAAATTCACATTATACTCAACTTCTTGCCTAGTAGTTGCTTTTAAACAAATGCAAAAATCTTAGTTCACAGAACATATATGAATTTACCAACAAACACATGAAAAGGCACTCAACATCTTTAGTCATCTTGGAAATGTAAATTAGAACCACAAAGAGACATTACATTACACTCACTAGAATGACTAAATGAAAAAGATTGACAGTAGCAAGTTTGAGGACATGGAGTAACCAGAACTCATACATTGCTAGTGGGAGTGTAACATCATACATCATGTTGAAAAATAGTTCGGCAGTTTTTAAGTAAAATTAGAGTATACACTTACTCTGTGACCCAGCATTTCTTTTTCCAGCTGTATACCCAAGAAAGATGAAGACATGTGTCTATAAAAGACTTGTGTGTTAATGTTCATAGCAGCTTTTTAAATAATAGCCAGTATGTGGAAACAATCCCAGTGTCTATTAACAAGTTTTTAGATAAACAGATTGTGGTGTATTCATTAAATGGCATGCTACTCAGCAACAAAAAGGAATTAATTACTGATATGTGCAGTAACAGGAATGAATCTCAAAAATATTATGCTAAGTGAAAGATACTAAGTTACACAATACTGCAGTTCTGTTTATATGAGATTTTATTACAGGCAAAACTAATCTAGTGTTATATGTCATTATCAGTGATTTCTTGGGAAGGGAATGAGGGAACTGACTGCAAAGGGCACAGAGGACGTTTTGTGGGTGGTGGTAATGCTCTGTACTTGGGCTGACAGTTACTCATTGTCAAAACTCATTTTATTGTACTCTTGATTTCTGCATTTGACTGCATGTGAATCATAAATTTGACTTTTTAAAAAAGTATTGAGAGAGATGAGGAATGGTGTCTTTAATCGCTTTCTAATTCCTGCTTTCCATCAGTGTTTCATAGTCACTCAGGAGCTTCTTTCTTTATCTTTTCATTTCATTCTTTTTATGAAAGCTCCATGACAGGGATAATTGAATGTTGTTTATGAATACGGTAACCTGAGTAGGCTATATGCTATTTTTTTTGCCATTTTTACTTCTGTTTAAATGTATTAAAGTACATATAGGATAATAACTTTGTAAAATCATGTTTGAATATAATGATTATCTTAAATATTTAAGTCTTTGGAGGAAGTGATATTGTATAATGGTTAAAAGATAGGACTTGAGTCAAATTAGCCTTAAATCCTAGCTCCCTAGCAAGCTAAATGACACTTGCGACTTTAGATATTCCCTAACTTTAATTTTTTTATCTGTAAAATAGCAATAATAGTAATGTTTACCTCAAGTGTTGTGAGGATTAAATAAGATAATCCATATAAAAAGTTTTAATACAGTGTCACAGTAAGTGTTCAGTAACTGTTAGCTCTCATTATCTTTTTTTCAGTGAAAAGTGCATCAGTCGTTTCATTTACATAACTCTGTGTATGTCCAATGATCATTGCTTTAGCTGCCTAAAAGAACCAGTGAAGTCACAGAATGTAAATTTAGCTATTTGACTTTAAAATCTAGTTTTTAACAGCTTTATTGAGGTCTAATTGACTTGTAGTAAGCTTTACCTATTCGAAGTGAGTAAGTTTATGCCACAATTTATATGTTTATTTACCTGTTGATATTTAGATTTGTTTTCTGTTTGGGGCTGTTACAAATAAAACTATTGTGAACATTCATGTAGCAAGTCCTTATATAGACATACTACTTTCATTTCTCTTAGGTAGATGCCTAGTTGTGGAATGGCTGGGTCAGATGGTAGATGTCTGTTTACTATCCTTAAGAAACTACCAGACTTTTCCAAAGTGGTTATACTGTTTTACATTTCTGTTAGTACTGTGTGAGGGCTCCATTCCACATCTTTGCCAATACTTGGTATGGTCAGTTGAAAAGCTATTTTTCAGATTATTACCCTTTGATGCCTTTTTTCATGTTGTTATAAAACACGTAAGAATTATTTGGGAAAAGTACAAAATGGGCCAAATAGCTAAAGATTTTTAAGTTAAATTTAAAAGTATTTTGGGTTATTTCAGTGCTAGGAGATAGTTTACTAGAAATATTGATAAACTGGGGGATATAGTTCTCTTTTAAGAGGTTAATTTTGTAATGTGTGTACCTGTTTTATATGTGTATTTTTTCCTTTGATAGAGTTTTCCAGAAAAAGACCTTCTGCACTGTCCATCTAAGGATGCAATTGAAGCTCATTTTATGTCATGTATGAAAGAAGCTGATGCTTTAAAACATAAAAGTCAAGTAATCAATGAAATGCAGAAAAAAGATCACAAGCAACTCTGGATGGGATTACAAAATGGTAAGCATAATAGTGTTTAATTTTAGAATACCACTTTATAAAATATGATGCAGCCATAACCCTGTGAGTAATTGATACATTTTAGAATTGGTGGTACAAATTTAAATTGTAGCCTCTGTGCCCAGATTTGTGCAGAGGCTACTTTTAGTCATCCCTTGCATTCTACTCTTTTGGTGTCCCTCTGTTCATGGATTCTCTAGCATTAGACTGATTGCTTAGCCCCTAACATATGGCATATGTCATATAAACTTGGGTTTAGCTTCTGAAGGAAATGCCATTACTCTAGGGATGTGGTCTTTGATTCCTCAGGCGTGACCCTTCTGTGGTCACGATGGAAAATTCTGGGTGCGTACAAAGATACCTCCACATGTGTGGGGATTGAACTCCAACCTCTGATTTCTCAGGACAGTAGACTTGTTTTGTGCTTCAATTCCCTTTCTCCTTGCTGTGGTTTAGAAAATACTCCCAAGGAAAAAGCTAAGTGGAATGTGGTGGTCATCTCTGTATCCCTCATGTTTTGGAGAATTTAAATAACTCTGTGATCTTGCCTGCATTGACCACCCTCTAGTGTTTTCAAACAGTTGTTTTAGTACAGATAGTCCTCCCTTTACATGGTTCCAGTATGCATGAATTTCAGTTACTGTGGTTTAGTTAAGTAACACCAGGTCCTCAACTGTATAGTTCAAATTTCAATTACAGTGGTATATTGACTGCAGATAATTACATAAAATGCGAACTTTGTTGCTAGTTTAGTCCAGGAATCATTACATAACAACAGATGAGCTTATGATTAGTGATAAATTATGTCACTTCTTTCCATATCTGTCAGTGATTGGCCTCTCTATGTCTATTATTCATTTCACCCACAGATAGGAAAGCACGTAGTTGTGTTGCCTCCTTGTCTCCAGCAATAAACCCATGTAACATTTTATAAAAACCGATAATTGAAAAAGGGAATTGGCCAAGAGAGATGTAAATCCAACAAAGAAACAAACTGATAATGTTGGGAATGAAATTTGAATAAAAAAAAAAGGGGGTTATGGAAGCAATAGCTGACTTTGAAAATGTTGACATGGCTGCCCTTCAAGAGACTAGATTATGCAGCCAGGGGAACTTATTGAGGAACTTATATGCAGTAAAGGTGAACTTACTGGCATGAATAAGGAAAGTAGTTGTGACAAAAGGATGAAGATGTCCCAAAGGAAGTGATGCTATAAAAAGCTTCTTATTAAAGGAACTCTCAGATATTTTATGACATTGAAATACAAATAGTAAAATGTTAGAAGTTGATTAAAATGTAGAAAAAATGACTTCAATTCACCAAGACATGGGAAGGATGCTTGCCCATAAGTTATATGTTGAGAAAGCAAGCACTCTTCAAACTGTAAGTTCTTAAGTTTTTACAAAGAAATAAAATACTTTTGGCTGGGTGTGGTGGCCCATGCCTGTAATCCCAGCATTCTTTAGGAGGCCCAACTGGGAGGATCATTTGAGGCTAGGAGTTGGAGACCAGCCTGGGCAACATAGCAAGACCTCATCACTACAAAAAAATTTTAAAATTAGCCAGGGCATGCTGGCATGTGCCCACAGTCCTAGGCAGGCTGAGGCAGGAGGATTGCTTGAGCCCAAGGAGTTCAAGGTTACAGTGAGCCATGATCGTGCCACCACACTCCACCCTGAGTGACAGAGTGAGACCCTGTCTCTAAAAAAAATAAAATAAAATTTAAAAATAAAACACTTCAGTTCTCAATGTTTCTAATGTGTTAAATTATAATTGTACTAAATAAATATTAGGATTTCTTTTAACTTTTTATTTTTCAGTATACATTTATTGTGGTGGTTTGTTTTGTTTTGTTGAGACTAAGTTTCACTCTGTTACCCAGGCTGGAGTGCAGTGGTGCAATCGCAGCTCACTGCATCCTCCACCTCCCAGGTTCAAGCAATTTTCATGTCTCAGCCTTCTGAGTAGCTGGGATTACAAGCATGTACCAACATGCACAGCTGATTTTGTATTTTTAGTAGAAACAGGGTTTTGCCATGTTGGCCCGGCTGGTCTCGAATTCCGGGCCTCAAGTGATGTGCCCACTTTGGCCTCCCAGAGTGCTGGGATTATAGGCATGAGCTACTGTGCTCAGCCTCTAGTGTATATTTATAATCAACAGTAAGAGTTTTTAAATGTTTTGACAAAATTCTTTAAAGATTGTGGAACAATCGTAATTGTCCCCATTAGTTATGAAGATCACTTTGCTTAGTTTCAACTTGCATGATTACTTCTCCAGTCCCATCCTACCATGCAGAGTGAGGGCATGTCCTGTAATTCCTCTATCTTCAACAGTGTTTTTGGCCAGGGAGTTAGTCCAGTAGATGTTCTTTCATGGCAATGACTAGAATAAAACAGAAGAAAACCTTCACCTGCCATAATTTTTAAAAAATGTGATCTAGTGTTAACTTTTGGACTATGCTGTTACCACATCAAATGGGTGTTTGTAGGTATTTAGTATTCGTTAAACTTTCATTATACAAAATTTAGGGCATTTCTGTGGTATCAAGAGCAAGTAAGACATGTATTTTATGACAATGTATACTGTAAATTACATTTTTTCTTTTCTCATTTCTTTGTTTTAAATTTTTTAGATTTGACCTAGGTTACATGGAGTCACTCCTTACTTTCATATTTATACATCTGGCATTTCTCAACTAGATTTTAAGCTTTGCAAAGTTAGGCACTAGGCCTCTTACCACATTTTTATTACTGAGTTCACAAACTTACGAAATGATTAAAATAATTTACACCTCCATAAGAAGGTGTACTGCCTTGTTTCTTGCTGGCGATTTGAAGATTAAATGATATTTTAGGAGACTTGTAAATAAGAAGGTAGCCTAAATAGAAGAAGATGAGGATCATGTAAAGAAAGAAGGATTTGAATTAACTTCACAATTGAAGTTAATAATTTAATTAGTTAAGTAGATGTTCTTAAAGTCTATTGTGAATGGCTGAGTCTTCTAAAAAGAACTCGAGGGTTCAGCAGAGGATTCTAAAAACGATTTGAATGTTTTATTTGCGACATTGGAAGATTGGGTATGGAGGATAATGATTAAGCATTAGAAGAACAAAGGCCTGGTTTTTAGTCTCCGGTCTTAGTAGTCCTTAGATCAAGTCAACTCCTTTGAGCTTCAGTTTCTTAATCTATAAAACGAGGATATCTCTTAGGTTTGCTTCATTGATATCTGTAGAGGCCTTATGAAACACCAATACAGTTTATGTGAAAGTATTTGAAAGGGAGTAAAGCGGTCTTGATGAAAAAAGAGTTAGTGAGAAGTCAGTTTTAGATTCCAGGACAGGGTTGGCAAATATGGTCGTGGGCCAGCCACCTGTTTTTGTAAATAAAGATTTACTGGAACCCATCCACACTCATTCACTTATGTGTTGTCGGTGGCTACTTTCGGTAGCAGAGTTAAATAATTATGAGACTATGTGGCCCACAAGCCTAACATACTTATTATCTGGCCTTTTAAGAAAATGCTTGTCAGCCCATAAAAGGTTGGTTGACCAAGCTACAGCTCATGTTTATCTTTCACCTGAAGTCTGACTCAAAATGTTACACATTCAGAACTGAGTGTAACAGAATGTAGCTGACTTACTCTAATAACTGCATTTATTACAATTTTTTTAGGCATAAAATTACTTTTTTTGTATTTCTGCCTGGGCTCATATTGTTTCTTGAGTACGTGACTGTTGTAAAGTTTCCTTTATTAAATTTTATTAAATTAATTTTAAAGCAATGTTTGATTAAATCCAACTTAAAATGATGTTTGGTTAAAATATACTTTATTCCATTTTGTTTTTTGTTATAAATTATTTTTGTAGCTATTATGTTTGATTTTATTTGTGATGGTTATGATTAAGCTTGCACTGCTATAATTGAGCTAACATACCTCTCCTAAGACTTTGAGTAGTCTTGTGAGAGATCTCCACAGCAAAGTCTAATGAGAGGTATGCTGTGGATACTGGAGTCTTTGGTACTGTGTTTTCTGTTTATTCAGAATGAGAATATTCATTTCGGAAATCTTTAGCTCAGTAAATGTTGCTTGTAGAAAATATATTTTGGAGTAAAATGCTGAATGTTAATTAACATAAATGGGTAAACGGTGGATGTTTTCTATTCTGTTTCTTTTATCAGGAATACTTTTTCCCCTTTAACTCGTAATCATGTTTTAATGCTCATCTCAGTTGTCACTTTCTATAAGAAGCTTTCCTTCTTTTATTGTTTTAGTCAACAGACATTTATTGAGCACCTAATGTATATCTGACATTATGTTAGCAGCTAGTGATCATCCAGCACTGATGGGACAAACATGGCTCCTGGCTTCACAGAGCTTTGTAGAAAAGTGGAGGCAGAACTGTTAATGCTTTCAGCTATCATGACTTTTTGTCCATTTATGCAATTTTTTCTCTTGTATTTTGTCACACTCTGGTATAGTTACATGGTTTTTGTATTTTGCTGGCATATCAATTATCCTAGTTGGGGTATGTCCTACATTTTTGTATCCCCAGCACCTACTGTGTGGTCTTTGGCAAGTGTAGAGAAACTAAATATTAACTGCATGACTTCTTTATTTTATTCCTTTCTAATACTAACAGAAAATAATATTAACAATTTTTCATTAATAGTTTCCTATTAAAATAAACTAAAGGAAGTGTCTTGTTTGAATTTATTTATGGAATTGGAATTTATGTAGAGTTTTTTCCTCCAAAAGAAGTTTTTATTAATTTGTGAAGTCAGAGATATTAAACTTTTCTGTTAGTGCAGTTGTCAATTTCTCAATATTGTGACATAACAGATGGCACATTTATTTCATTTAGAACTGCACCTGTAGATTATAACAGCTAAACAACAATTTAAACAATTTTTGAATACTTTCAAATGCTAATTTTAATTTCTCAGAACTCTGTGAAAGAGAAATAAGAAAAGCTTATGAAACCAAGAAAACTCATTTAGGACATACTGTGCCTTTCAGTGTTTTTTTATGAGTTTTCATTTTATGTACAAAAATGTTTAACCTCTGTGAAATAAGGTTAACAGCCACAAGAAAGAAAAGAAAGTAGCATTTTTATTTATGAGCAGTTGTTACTACAAGTGCAGGCGATTATCTATTTAATATCAAGTTGTTTTTCTTATAAGCCAGTGATTTGAGGAAATCTATAAAAAATATTTTTGCCATAACCTAGTTTCTTGCTTTTCGGAGTATACAATCTAAAAAAGGTGGGGAGGGTTGGCATTAGATACATTCTGTAAACTTGCAAATAAAGGCAAGGTTTAACTGCTAATATGTTAAAAGTGTACACTGTTTCTAAAATTTGGTTAGGCTTTTTCAACTAATTAATATTTTAGACACATTAATTATTTGATAGTGTGCCATTTTAACTTAAAACTGGTTTCTAAGAGGAGATGGTGATTAGCTAATGGTAATTTTATAGCAAGTCACAACATTTGGAAGATACTTTTGTTTGGTAGGTAACATAAAAGTTAAATGCAGCGGTTCCAGCTCTTTGGAGGTTTGTGTGATAGAGACAGGTGGGTTGTCATTGCGTTGCCTTGTTTTTACTACTTCTGCTTATAGTAGAGTAAGTATCGGACTGAAAATCTGTTGTTCTGAGATGGAGCACCAGACCTGATCTATTTACTTATTGCTGTGTCTCTTATCAGTTGTATGATCATGGCAGGTCACTTTTCTTTCTAAGCTGGACTTTTCTTTCTTTTCTTTTCTATCCCTTCTCCAACTCCCTTCCCTCCCTACCCCCTAGGCGATGTCTGTAAAGCTGGAGTTTTATTACAAATACGAAGGTGGTAATACCTCATAAGACTCGGATTCAAGGATTTTAAAGCAACAATCACATGCACTTTAATTCTGATGATAGATGTTTTCAGTTCATTTCAAAAGAACTTCTGGATGAATAATTTTTATTGTTCTCCCATCCCCCTCCTTCTCAGACTTCTTTTTAAGCAGGACTTACTAGATAGAAGGAAATAGATAACTTTCTAGAAGTAACTGTGGTAACATAGAAAAACTACTAAAACAGAAACAAGAGTTTTTAGACTTAATGCAGCTACTACCTGTCTGTGTATCTATGTTGAGTCTTTAATTTCTATGATTTTTGTTACAGTGTCAGGTTCTGTTGTAGTTGTAGGTGGTATAAAAGTAGATTCCTAAGTAGAACTGTGGGAGGCATAACTATCTCTTCCTTGTACCTTTTTTCTCATTGAAAGATTGATATTGGATAAGCTTCCTTTTTTACAGTCTTTAGCAAAATTCAGATTTTTATCAGTCTTTGGGACACTGAGATTACATTGTATAAATAAGAGCAAAGAAAATAGTAGAATGAATCTCTATCAGTCACTCAGCCTCATCTGTTACTAGTATATGGCCAGTGTTGTTTCATCTATTATTTTTCATTCCTTGTCTATGAGTTTTTGGAAATTTTTGTTCGTTCTTCCATTGCCACAAATATTTCTCACAGATTTTATGGTCTTGTGTTTAATCAAGTCTTGGCAGCAACATTCATTGTCTTTGATCTTCATGGCTGCAAATTCAATCTTCATTATGGGAGAATCATGCCCGGACGGTAGTAGTGTGGATTAGCTAGCCAATATAAGAACCTACTATGTGCCAGCCTCTGTGCTAAGCACAGGGGACACTGGGTAGATGTGACAGGCACGATTCCTTCCCTCTGAATGTGTAGGGTAGCAGAGGAGCCAGGCATTAAACAGATCGCTTTTATGTAATTCTTACATTTATAACTGGAGTTGTACAGGAAGGAGGAAAGGCTAAAGAGAGTGGTGTGGTGGTGGTGAAAGTTGTTTCAGGCTGAAGGAATGATCTGGGCTAGGCTCAGAAGCAAAGAGCCTACTAAGTTCTGAGAGCTGACTAGAGTGTGATGATCAAGATTGAGAGTGGTAAGGTGGAAGTCAGGCAGAGACCCTGCCTATTCAGGGCTTTATAGGCCATTTTAACAGTATTGAACTTAATCCCTGGCAGGAGGAACAGAGAGTGGGATGGTAGGAGACCAGTGAAACATTTTAAGCAGACCTATAACAGAATCAGATTTCCCTTTTTAAGACATCCCTTTGACTGCAGTATGGTTAATGAATTAGAAAGAAGCAAATGGGAATTGAAAAGGACCAAGTGGGAGTCTATACCAGTGGTCAAAGCAGAGATGGTGGTATGTGTTATGTGTCCTATGATGATGAGTGCCATGAGAGAAAAAGCAAAGGAAGATGAGAAAGGACTTTGTTGGGAAAGGGCGTTGTTATTTTAAATACGAGGGTCAGGGAAGTCCTCACTGATTGGATGACATTAAATGTCACTGAAGTGGGAATATTTTAGGCACTTCCAGAGAACTAATCCTATGCATAGCTTTTAAAGGTGTAGATAAACACAGGTTTATCTTCAAGGATACCCTTCTCTATTGCCCACTTTTTTTTTTTTTTTTTTTTTTTAGCATTCTGTGTAGCAAAAATGGCACTTGTCTATATCTGGTTATTTTCATAAGCCTTGTGGGACACAAAGCATTTTTTTGGCAGTTGGTTTTATGCTGTTTGCAGTTAGCAATTATCATGTCTTGGATAAACCTCATTGGCTATGATACTGCCACTACACAAAGCTTCATTTATACTATTTTGAAAGCAGTAAAGTGCTGAGAATATTGACCAATTAGAATTGGACCTGTTTACATTAAGGTGATTTAGGGAAGACCTCTGATTATTTTTTCACAGTCTGGTGGCTAGAGAGTCCAAGACGAAGATGCCTGCAATTTCAGTGTGTGATGAGGGCCTACTTCCTGATTCATAGCTATCTTCTCTTTGTATCCTCACAGAGTAAAACAGAGCAAGAGCTTTCTCTGGGGTCTGTTTTCTAGAGACAGTAATTCCATTTATGAGGACTCCGCCCTTATGACCTAATCAGCTCCCAAAGGCCCCACCACCTTATCCATCATGTTGGAGGTTAGGGTTTCAACATGAATTATAGGGGGATGTAAACATTCAGTACACAATGGGTATGTTTTGAGAAGTTAAAAGAAGATAAACATGTCTTAGGTGTAGTGACTGAGGAGGAAGTGTGGCCCGAGATGAGTTTAGAGAGATGAGAAAGAACCAAATTATCTAAGGCCTGTAGGTCAAGGAAAACAATTTGGATTTTAAGCCATTGGAAGACTTTTAAGCAGGGGAGTGATGAGATATAGAATATGATATAAGAGCTGTTCAATGTAGAATGGAATAGGAGTCAAGAATGAAAGTGGCTCTAGTAAAATAATGCATTATATTACAATATTATTTATCTTGAAAAAAAAGAATATGGTGATATTTAGGGTGATGATGGGAGAGATGGAGAAAAGTCAATAAATTTGGGGTTTTAGAGGTAGATTGGCAGAGCCTGTTGTTAGGCTGGATGTGGAGGATGGGTTAAAAACAAGGAAAGAATTATTCCTGGGTTATGATTTGGGCAGCTGCATGAAGAGTGGTGCTTTATACTGAGATATGAAATATTAGATAGAGAATGAGATGGGAAGTAAAGCCTTTTTGAGAGGCCATCTTGGAGGCCAGAAGTTTGAGATGTCTAATGAGGCATTCATGTAGAGATACACTGAATTAGATTTTGCTAAAATTAAATATTGTGAGTGTGGGACAGCAGATGGAGAATGCAGAATAGAATAGAATCTAATGCCGCAGCTTCTAGTTTCATACTGTGTTTACTTTCCCAATTAGTATGGGAATTTTAGCTTCAAGAATATGGCAGTCAATGTGTCATAGTGATACAAAGCAATGAAATATGGAGCCACCTCATTTATGTTTGCTTTTTTTGTACATACAGCTGAGCTAATTAGGTCATTTTTGTTACTGTAATTATTTGCCTGTAGTACGTTTTGCAGGAAGGTGAATTACTCCAACCTGAAACTCTGTGTGTGGCATTTAAGAATCTACAACTTCATGAGAAAGTTGCTTAAAGCAAATTTGTAACCTATTTGAGCATTCAATTAAGTTTTACTACAGAACAAACAACCATTTTACTATATATTATGTGTTTTAAATCAATCTATTGGTGTTCTTTCTGTAATTAAAAATAATGGTGAGATTTTTAGAGTTCGTGCATTTGCATTTTAATATAAAGCATTAAAAAATTTGCTAAGCTTCTGGTGAAAGATTGCTCCTGAAATTACATGATTTAAATGAATAAATTAATTTTGTAATAATTTGGATTATAGCCTCCTACAGTGCTTTGGGTAGACTTGGCAGTGAGTATCATGGATAATAAAACTTGGCGAAACATTTAGGCAGTTATTTCGCAGTGCACTGCAGATTATACTAACGTTGTTGGAGAGAGTGAATCCATTAATAACAGTGGATTGTCATGATAAAGAATACATTTTTGCGTATGAGATTCAGTTGATAAATGTATAAATCTGTATGGCTAGGTCGATACTTCAGTTTGTACTCTGATTAGTAATCAAATATTTTTAGTGACACTTTATAAGAATACAAAGGCTTAATTTTATGCACTTTTAAAATTTCAGATCATCTAGAGTAAAATGACCATCATATCTTTTATTTTATATTTGGTCTGCTTTAATGAATTTTTAAAAATATGTGCCTTCTAAGATACTGTCTTTTTTTAATATATAAGTAAAGTTTGGGAAGGCACAAAAAATTTTTTCCTTATGAATGTTGATACACTGTGTAGAGGAAATTCAGACAGACATCTCTCTGATCCATGATTCTCATTCTTGGAGTCATGACTTATCATTACTATTTGAATTTACAGCATGATTCCTCTTTTCTCTTAAAAAAATTATACCAGATACACCCACATATATACATACACACTAGTATTTATAGATAAACTTACTTTTCAAGTGATTTTTTTTGTTTTGTTTTGAAGCTGCTTTTTTTTTTTTGAGATGGAGTCTCGCTCTGTTGCCAGGCTAGAGTGCAGTGGCACGATCTCATTTCACTGCTACCTCCACCTCTTAGGTTCAAGCAATTCTTCTGCCTCAGCCTTCTGAGTAGCTAGGTCTACAGGTGCGTGCCACCACGGCTGGCTAATTTTTGTATTTTTACTAGAGATGGGATTTCACCATCTTGGCCAGGATAGTCTTGATCTCCTTACCTCATGATCCCCCATCTCAGCCTCCCAAAGTGCTGGGATTGCAGCGTGAGCCACCATGCCTGTCCCCGCAGCCCGGTTTTTATTTTTTAAGAGAAGTGTCATCATGTTGCCCAGGCTGGTCTCAAACTCCTGGAGTCAAGTGATCCTTCCATCTTGGCCTCCCAAAGTGCTAGGATTGTAGGCATGAGCCACTGCACCAGGCCTGTTTTGAAACCTTTTAAGATTCTCTTTAAGAGAATAGAAAACTTATTTTATTTTACTTTAAGTTCTGGGATACATGTGCAGAAGGTACAGATTTATTACACAGGTATACATGTGCCATGGTGGTTTGCTGCACCTAGCAACCTGTCATCTAGGTTTTAAGCCTGGCACACATTAGGTATTTGTCCTAATGTTCTTCCTCTGCTTGCCCTCGACCCACCTACAGGCCCTAGTGTGTGATGTTCCCCTCCCTGTGTCCCATGTGTTCTTATTGTTCACACTCAGCTCCCACTAATGAGTGAGAACATGCGGTATTTGGTTTTCTGTTCCTGTGTTAGTTTGCTGAGGATAATGGCTTCTAGCTTCATTCATGTCTCTGCAAAGGACACAGAATCATCTTTTCTTATGGCTGCATAGTATTCCATGGTATATACGTGCCACATTTTCTTTATCCAGTCTAACATTGATGGGCATTTGGGTTGGTTCCAAGTCTTTACTATTATAAATAGTGCTGCAGTAAACATACGTTTGCATGTGTCTTTATAGTAGAATGATTTATAATCCTTTGGGTATATACTCAGTAATGGGATTGCTGGGTCAAATGGTATTTCTGGCTCTAGATTCTTGAGGAATTGCCACACTGTCTTCCACAATGGTTGAACTAATTTACACTCACACCAGCAGTGTAAAAGTGTTCCTATTTCTCCACAACCTTGCCAGCATCTGTTGTTTCCTGACTTTTTAATAATCGCTGTTCTAACGGTGTAAGATAGTATCTCATTGTGGTTTTGATTTGCATTTCTCTAATGATCAGTGATGATGAGCTTTTTTCATATGTTTATTGGCCACATAAATGTCTTCTTTTGAGAAATGTCTGCTCATATCCTTCACCCACTTTTTGATGGGGTTGTTTTTTTCTTGTAAATTTGTTTAAGTTCCTTGTAGATTCTAGATCTACCTTTGTCTGATGGGTAGATTGCAAAAATTTTCTCCCATTCTCTAGGCTGCCTGTTCACTCTGATGATAGTTTCTTTTGCTGTGCAGAAGCTCTTTAGTTTGATTAGATCCCATTTGTCAATTTTGGCTTTTGTTGCTATTGCTTTTGGTGTTTTAGTCATGAAGTCTTTTCTCATGCCTATGTCCTGAATGGTATTACCTAGGTTTTCTTCTAGGGTTTTTATGGTTTTGGATTTGACATTTAAGTCTTTAGTCCATCTTGAGTTAATTTTTGTATAAGATGTAAGGAATGGGTCCAGTTCCTGTTTTCTGCATATGGCTAGCCAGTTTTCCCAGAACCATTAATTAAATACGAAATCCTTTCCCCATTGCTTGTTTTTGTCTGGTTTGTCGAAGATCAGATGGTTGTAGATGTGTGGTGTTATTTCTGAGGTCTCTCTTCTGTTCCATTGGTCTATATATCTGTTTTGGTACCAGTACCATACTGTTTTGGTTACTGTAGCCTTGTAGTATAGTTTGAAGTCAGGTAGTGTGATGCCTCCAGCTTCGTTCTTTTTGCTTAGCATTGTCTTGGCTATATGGGCTCTTTTTTCGTTCCATATGAAATTTAAAGTAGTTTTTTTGTAATTCTGTGGAGAAAGTCAGTGGTAGCTTGATGGGAATAGTGTTGAATCTATAAATTACTTTGGGCAGTATGGCCATTTTCATGATATTGATTCTTCCTATCCATGAGCATGGAATGTTTTTCCATTTGTTTGTGTTCTCTCTTATTTCATTGAGCAGTGGTTTACAGTTTTCCTTGAAGAGGTCCTTCACGTCCCTCGTAAGTTGGATTCCTAGGTATTTCATTGTCTTTGTAGCAGTTGTGAATGGGAGTTCACTCATGATTTGTCTCTCTGCTTGTCTGTTTGCGGTGTATAGGAATGCTTTTGATTTTTGCAAATAGATTTTGTATCCAGAGACTTTGCTGAAGTTGCTTATCAGCTTAAGGAGTTTTTGGGCTGAGACGATGGAGTTTTCTAAATATACAATCATGTCATATGTAAACAGAGACAATTTGACTTCCTATTTGAATACCCTTTATTTTTTCTCTTGCCTGATTGCCCTGGCCAGAACTTCCAATACTATGTTGAATAGGAGTGGTGAGAGAGAGCATACTTGCCTTGTGGCAGTTTTCAAAGGGAATGCTTCCAGCTTTTGCCCATTCAGTACGATATTGACTATGGGTTTGTCATGAATAGCTCTTGTTATTTTGAGATATGTTCCATCAATACCTAGCTTATTGAGAGTTTTTAGCATGAAGGGATGTTGAACTTTATTAAAGGCCTTTTCTGCATCTGTTGAGAGAATCATGTGGTTTTTGTCATTTGTTCTGTTTATGTGATGGATTACGTTTATTGATATGCATGTGTTGAATCAGCCTTGCATCCCAGGGATGAAGCCGACATGATCGTGGTGGATAAGCTTTTTGATGTGCTGCTGGATTCAGTTTGCAAGTATTTTCTTGAGGATTTTTGCGTCGATGTTCATCAGGCATATTGGCCTGAAATTTTCTTTTTTTGTTTTGTCTCTGCCAGGTTTTGGTATCATAAAATGAGTTAGGGCCCCATAAAATGAGTTAGGGAGGATAATTTCTATTATTTGGAATAGTTTCAGAAGGAATGGTACCAGTTCCTCTTTGTACCTCTGGTAGAATTCGGCTGTGAATCCGTCTGGCTTTTTTTGGTTGGTAGGCTATTAATTACTGCCTCAATTTCAGAACTTGTTATTGTTTTATTTAGGGATTCAACTTCTTCTGGTTTGGTCTTGGGAGGGTGTATGTGTCCAGGAATTTATCCATTTGTTCTAGAATTTCTAGCTTATTTGCATAGAGGTGTTTATAATATTCTCTGATGATGGTTTGTATTTTTGTGAGATCAGTGGTGATATCTCCTTTATCATTTTTTATTGTGTCTATTTGATTCTTCTCTCTTTTCTTCTTTATTAGTCTAGCTAGTGGTCTATTTTGTTAATCTTTTCAAAAAACCAGCTCCTGGATTCATTGATTTTTTTTGAGAGTTTTTCATGTCTCCATCTCCTTCAGTTCTGCTCTGATGTTAATTATTTTTGACTTCTGCTAGCTTTTGAATTTGTTTGCTCTTGCTTCTCTGATTCTTTTGATTGTGATGTTAGGGTGTCGATTTTAGATCTTTCCAGCTGTCTGATGTGGGCATTTAGTGCTATAAATTTCCCTGTTAACACTGCTTTAGGTGTGTCCCAGAGATTCTGGTACATTGTCTCTTTTTTCTCATTGTTTTCAAAGCACTTACTGATTTCTGCCTTCGTTTCGTTATTTACCCAGTAGTCATTCAGGAGCAGGTTGTTCAGGTTCCGTGTAGTTGGGTGGTTTTGAGTGACTTTCTTAATCCTGAGTTCCAATTTGATTGCACTGTGGTCTTAGAGACTGTTTATTATGATTTCCATTATTTTGCATTTGCAGAGGAGTGCTTTACTTCCAATTATGTGGTCGATTTTTAGGATATGCGTGCTATGTGGTGCTGAGAAGAATGTGTATTCTGTTGATTTGGGATGGAGAGTTCTGTAGATGTCTATTAGGTCCACTTGGTTCAGAGCTGAGTTCAAGTCCTGAATATCCTTGTTAATTTTCTGTCTCGTTGATCTGTCTGATATTGATAGTGGGCGATAAAATCCCCCACTATTACTGTGTGGGAGTTCAAGTCTCTTTGTAGGTCTTGAAGAACTTGTTTTATGAATCTGGGTGTTCCTGTATTGGGTGCACATATATTTAGGATAGCTAGCTCTCCTTGTTGCATTGATCCCTTTGCCATTATGTAATGCCCTTCTTTGTCTTTTTTGATCTTTGTTGGTTTAAAGTCTGTTTATCAGAGACTAGGATTGCAACCCCTGCTTTTTTTTTGCTTTCCATTAGCTTGGTAAATATTCCTCCATCTCTTTATTTTGAACCTATGTGTGTCTTCCCTCATGAGATGGGTCTCCTGAATATAGTACACCGATGGGTCTTGACGGTTTATCCAGTTTGCCAGTCTGTGTCTTTTAAATGGGGCATTTATCCCATTTAAATTTAAGGTTAATATTGTTACGTGTGAATTTGATCCTGCCATCACGATGCTAGCTGGTTATTTTGCTCATTAGTTGATGCAGTTTTTTCGTAGTGTTGTTGGTCTTTATATTTTGGTGTGTTTTTTGCAGGGGCTGTAACTGGTTTTTCCTTTCCACATTTAGTGCTTCCTTCAGGAGCTCTTGTAAGGCAGGCCTGGTGATGACAAAATCCCTTAGCATTTGCTTGTCTCTAAAGTCTCCTTCTCTTATGAAGCTTAGTTTGGCTGGATATGAAATTCTGAGTTGAAAATTCTTTTCTTTAAGAATGTTGAATATATTGGTCCCCACTCTCTTCTATCATATAGAGTTTCTGCAGAGAGATCTGCTGTTAGTCTGATGCGCTTCCCCTTGTAGGAAACCTAACCTTTCTCTCTGGCTGCCCTTAACATTTTTTCATTCATTTCAGCCTCGGAGAATCTGACGATTATGTGTCTTGGGGTTGCTCTTCTTTAGGAATATCTTAGTGTTGTTCTCTGTATTTCCTGAATTTGAATGTTGGCCTGTCTTGCTAGGTGGGGGAAGTTCTCCTGAATAATACCCTGAAGTGTGTTTTCCAACTTGGTTCCATTCTCCCCATCACTTTCAGGTACACCAGTCTTAAGTTTGGTCTTTTCACATAGTGCCATATTTCTTGGAGGCTTCATTTGTTCCTTTTTATTCTTTTTTCTCCAATCTTGTGTTCACACCTTATTTTATAAGTTGATCTTCAATCTCTGATAATTCCACTTGATCAATTTGGTTATCGATACTTGTATATGCTTCACGAAGTTCTTGTGCTGTTTTTCAGCTCCATCAGGTCATTTATGTTCCTCTGAAAACTGGTTATTCTAGTTAGCATTTCCTGTAACCTTTTATCAGGGTTCTTAGCTTTCTTCCATTGGGTGAGAACATGCTCCTTTAGCTCAGAGGAGTTTGTTATTACCCACCTTCTGAAACCTTCTTCTGTCAATTCATCAACCTCATTCTCCATCCAGTTTTGTGCCCTTGCTGGAGAGGAGTTGCGATCATTTGAAGAAGAGGCATTCTGGTTTTTTAAATTTTCAGCATTTTTGCTGTTTGGTTTTTTTTTTTTTTCTTTCCATCTTCGTGGATTTATCTACCTTTGATCTTGGAGGCTAATAACCTTTGGATGAGGTTTTTTTTGTGGGGTCCTTTATATTGATGTTGTTGCTTTCTGTTTGTTAGTTTTTCTTCTAATAGTCCGGCCCCTCTTCTGCAGGTCTGCTGCAGTTT
>NW_012105377.1:292488-294363 GCF_000951045.1 Mandrillus leucophaeus
CAGTTTTCCTTGAAGAGGTCCTTCACGTCCCTCGTAAGTTGGATTCCTAGGTATTTCATTGTCTTTGTAGCAGTTGTGAATGGGAGTTCACTCATGATTTGTCTCTCTGCTTGTCTGTTTGCGGTGTATAGGAATGCTTTTGATTTTTGCAAATAGATTTTGTATCCAGAGACTTTGCTGAAGTTGCTTATCAGCTTAAGGAGTTTTTGGGCTGAGACGATGGAGTTTTCTAAATATACAATCATGTCATATGTAAACAGAGACAATTTGACTTCCTATTTGAATACCCTTTATTTTTTCTCTTGCCTGATTGCCCTGGCCAGAACTTCCAATACTATGTTGAATAGGAGTGGTGAGAGAGAGCATACTTGCCTTGTGGCAGTTTTCAAAGGGAATGCTTCCAGCTTTTGCCCATTCAGTACGATATTGACTATGGGTTTGTCATGAATAGCTCTTGTTATTTTGAGATATGTTTCATCAATACCTAGCTTATTGAGAGTTTTTAGCATGAAGGGATGTTGAACTTTATTAAAGGCCTTTTCTGCATCTGTTGAGAGAATCATGTGGTTTTTGTCATTTGTTCTGTTTATGTGATGGATTACGTTTATTGATATGCATGTGTTGAATCAGCCTTGCATCCCAGGGATGAAGCCGACATGATCGTGGTGGATAAGCTTTTTGATGTGCTGCTGGATTCAGTTTGCAAGTATTTTCTTGAGGATTTTTGCGTCGATGTTCATCAGGCATATTGGCCTGAAATTTTCTTTTTTTGTTTTGTCTCTGCCAGGTTTTGGTATCATAAAATGAGTTAGGGCCCCATAAAATGAGTTAGGGAGGATAATTTCTATTATTTGGAATAGTTTCAGAAGGAATGGTACCAGTTCCTCTTTGTACCTCTGGTAGAATTCGGCTGTGAATCCGTCTGGCTGTTTTTGGTTGGTAGGCTATTAATTACTGCCTCAATTTCAGAACTTGTTATTGTTTTATTTAGGGATTCAACTTCTTCTGGTTTGGTCTTGGGAGGGTGTATGTGTCCAGGAATTTATCCATTTGTTCTAGAATTTCTAGCTTATTTGCATAGAGGTGTTTATAATATTCTCTGATGATGGTTTGTATTTTTGTGAGATCAGTGGTGATATCTCCTTTATCATTTTTTATTGTGTCTATTTGATTCTTCTCTCTTTTCTTCTTTATTAGTCTAGCTAGTGGTCTATTTTGTTAATCTTTTCAAAAAACCAGCTCCTGGATTCATTGATTTTTTTTGAGAGTTTTTCATGTCTCCATCTCCTTCAGTTCTGCTCTGATGTTAATTATTTTTGACTTCTGCTAGCTTTTGAATTCGTTTGCTCTTGCTTCTCTGATTCTTTTGATTGTGATGTTAGGGTGTCGATTTTAGATCTTTCCAGCTGTCTGATGTGGGCATTTAGTGCTATAAATTTCCCTGTTAACACTGCTTTAGGTGTGTCCCAGAGATTCTGGTACATTGTCTCTTTTTTCTCATTGTTTTCAAACCACTTACTGATTTCTGCCTTCGTTTCGTTATTTACCCAGTAGTCATTCAGGAGCAGGTTGTTCAGGTTCCGTGTAGTTGGGTGGTTTTGAGTGACTTTCTTAATCCTGAGTTCCAATTTGATTGCACTGTGGTCTTAGAGACTGTTTATTATGATTTCCATTATTTTGCATTTGCAGAGGAGTGCTTTACTTCCAATTATGTGGTCGATTTTTAGGATATGCGTGCTATGTGGTGCTGAGAAGAATGTGTATTCTGTTGATTTGGGATGGAGAGTTCTGTAGATGTCTATTAGGTCCACTTGGTTCAGAGCTGAGTTCAAGTCCTGAATATCCTTGTTAATTTTCTGTCTCGTTGATCTGTCT
>NW_012105377.1:294413-295127 GCF_000951045.1 Mandrillus leucophaeus
AAAAAAAAAAAAAAAAGAAATGTGCCCTGGACCAACTGAATCAGAAACTCTGGGTAAGTCCCAGCAGCCTGTTTCAGCAAGTCTTCCAGAAGGTTTTGACTCACTAAAGTTTGAAAACCAGTCCTGTGGAGCAGGGTTTCTGAACCTCTGCACTGTTGACTTTTTGGACTGGATAATTCTTTGATGTGGCTGTGAGGGTTGGGGCTATCCTGTGCATCATGTAATCTTTAGCAGCACTTTGGCCTCTACAGACTAGATGCCAGTAGCACACTGCCTCCTCCCCCAGGCCCCACCTCCAGTAATAATTGTTTTGTTTTTTTCAACTCAACTTCTACATCCAGCCTAACAATAGGCTCTGTCAATACTACCTCCAAAATAAACCCCACTTTTCTTCATTTTTTTTTAATACTTTAAGTTCTAGGGTACATGTGCACAATGTGCGGGTTTGTTACATAGGTATACTTGTGCCATGTTGGTGTGCTGCACCCATGAACTCGACATTTATATTAGGTATTTCTCCTAATGCTCTCCCCTGACAGGCCTGGGTGTGTGATGTTCCCCGCCCTGTGTCCAAGTGTCTCATTGTTCAATTCCCACCTATGAGTGAGAACATGCGCTATTTGGTTTTCTGTCCTTGTGATAGTTTGCTGAGAATGATGGTTTCCAGCTTCATCCATGTCCCTGCAAAGGACATGAACTCATCCTTTTTCATGG
>NW_012105377.1:300107-313942 GCF_000951045.1 Mandrillus leucophaeus
TTTCTTTCCATCTTCGTGGATTTATCTACCTTTGATCTTGGAGGCTAATAACCTTTGGATGAGGTTTTTTTTGTGGGGTCCTTTATATTGATGTTGTTGCTTTCTGTTTGTTAGTTTTTCTTCTAATAGTCCGGCCCCTCTTCTGCAGGTCTGCTGCAGTTTTCTGGAGGTCCACTCCAGACCCTGTTCACCTAGGTATCACCAGCGGAGGCTGTAGAACAGCAAAGATTGCTGCCTGCTACTTCCTCTGGAAGCTCGCTCCCAGAGGGGCACCGGCCCGATACCAGCCGGAGCTCTCTTGTATGAGGTGTCTGTTGACTCCTGTTGGGAGGTCTCTCCTAGTCAGGAGGCACAGGGATCAGAGACCCACTTGAGGCAATCTGTTCTTAACAGAGCTGGTGTGCTGTGCTGGGAGAATCCCTCTTGTTAGGATCAGCTGCTCTCTTCAGAGTCGGCAGGCAGGAATGATTAAATCCACTGAAGCTGCGCCCACAGTCGCCCCTTCCCCCAGGTGCTGTGTCCCAGGGAGATGGGGGTTTTGTCTGTAAGCCCCTGACTGGGACCGTTACCTTTCCTTCAGAGTTGCCCTGCCCAATGAGGAGGAATCTAGAGAAGCACTCTGCCACAGCCACTTTGCTGGACTGTGGTGAATTCCGCTCAGTCCAGACCTCCCAGACTCCTTAGCACTGTTAGGGGAAAACCGCCTACTTAAAAGCCTCAGTAATGGCAGATGCCCCTCCCCCCACCAAGCTCGATTATCCCAGGTCAACTTCAGACTGCTGTGCTGGCAGTGAGAATTTCAAGCTAGTAGTTCTTAGCTTGCTGGGCTCCATAGGAGTGGGACCTGCTGAGCGAGACCACTTGGCTCCCTGGCTTTGGCCCCCTTTCCAGGGGAGTGAATGGTTCTGTCTTGCTGGGGTTCCAGGAGGCACTGAAGTGTGAAAAAGACTCCTGCAGCTAGCTTGGTGTCTGCCCAAATGGCTGCCCAGTTTTGTGCTTGAAACCCAGGACCCTGGTGGTATAGGCTACACAAGGGAATCTCCTGATCTGCAGATTGCAGAAACCGTGGGAGAATTGTAGTAACCCAGCTGGGTAGCATAGTACCTCACGGCTTCCCTTGGCTTGGGGAGGGAGGCTCCCCAGCTTCTCGCACATCCTGGATGAAGGAATGCCCCACCCTGCTTCTGGTCGCCCTCCATGGGTTAGATCCACTGCCTAACCAGTCCCAAGAAGATGACCTGAATACCTCAGCTGGAAATGCAGAAATCACCTGCCGCCTTCTGCGTTGGTCTCGCTGGGAGCTGCAGACCGGAGCTGTTCCTATTCAACCATCTTGTCAACTCGAGAATGGAAAACTTTTTAAGAACTTTATGATTTTCTTTAAGAGAATGGAAAACTTTAGATGTACTTACTTTTCTAATCCTTTTTTGTTTTGTCCATTAGCTTCTCATCACCTTTCTGTAGATCAGTGTTTCCCAAAGTATGCCAAAAGCATTAGCGTTACTTGGGAACTGATTAGAAATGTACCCTAGGCCAGTCAGGTGCAGTGGCTTATGCCTGTAATCCCAGCACTTTGGGAGGCCGAGGTGGGTAGATCACAAGGTCAGGAGTTCAAGACCAGCCTGACCAACATGGTGAAACCCCGTCTCTACTAAAAATATAAAAATTAGGTGTGGCGCACGCCTCTAATCCTAGCTACTCAGGAGGCTGAGGCAGGAGAATCACTTGAACCTGGGAGACAGAGGTTGCAGTGAGTCGAGATCATGCCACTGCACTCCAGCCTGGGTGACAGAGTGAGACTCCGTCTCAAAAAAAAAAAAAAAAAGAAATGTGCCCTGGACCAACTGAATCAGAAACTCTGGGTAAGTCCCAGCAGCCTGTTTCAGCAAGTCTTCCAGAAGGTTTTGACTCACTAAAGTTTGAAAACCAGTCCTGTGGAGCAGGGTTTCTGAACCTCTGCACTGTTGACTTTTTGGACTGGATAATTCTTTGATGTGGCTGTGAGGGTTGGGGCTATCCTGTGCATCATGTAATCTTTAGCAGCACTTTGGCCTCTACAGACTAGATGCCAGTAGCACACTGCCTCCTCCCCCAGGCCCCACCTCCAGTAATAATTGTTTTGTTTTTTTCAACTCAACTTCTACATCCAGCCTAACAATAGGCTCTGTCAATACTACCTCCAAAATAAACCCCACTTTTCTTCATTTTTTTTTAATACTTTAAGTTCTAGGGTACATGTGCACAATGTGCGGGTTTGTTACATAGGTATACTTGTGCCATGTTGGTGTGCTGCACCCATGAACTCGACATTTATATTAGGTATTTCTCCTAATGCTCTCCCCTGACAGGCCTGGGTGTGTGATGTTCCCCGCCCTGTGTCCAAGTGTCTCATTGTTCAATTCCCACCTATGAGTGAGAACATGCGCTATTTGGTTTTCTGTCCTTGTGATAGTTTGCTGAGAATGATGGTTTCCAGCTTCATCCATGTCCCTGCAAAGGACATGAACTCATCCTTTTTCATGGCAGTATAGTATTCCATGGTCTATATGTACCACATTTTCTTAATCCAGTCTATCATTGATGGACATTTTGGTTGGTTCCAAGTCTTTGCTATTGTGAATAGTGCCTTTGCAGCTATTTTTTCTTAAACTATCTTCTTCTTTTTGTTAATGCTTAGATTTTGTTCCACAGGCACTTTAATCTGCATGTACTTTTCAGGTATTTAAAAGTCATTATTTTTATGTAAGATTTTAAAACTCTATAAATGTCTCTTTTACATATTTTTTGAAAGATGAAAAAGGATTAGTATTTGCCCACCTAGAATGTAAGAAAGGAGCAGAAGAGACAAGGTGATGAAGGGAAATATAGGAAGTGAGAAGAGAAGGAAGACAACTTCATGGACTTGTTGAAAGGGGAAATGCTTTACAATTATAATACAGCTTATTCTCCCCAGTATTTTTAGCATTATTTATTTTCAGGTGTTAGTACTCAATAGAGTAATGCAATTCAGATACTTGAGTTGTAAATGAAAAAATTTCAGAAACACTGGGAGGATAATTTCAAATTTTAATAACTTTATTCTTATTTTTACTGTTAGGATTCCTGGAAATCCTGATTGAATTTTTGGACTTTACAGGATACATTATGTACATCATGTATCCCTAAAATTTATGGGATACATTTAAAACAATAATATTTAGTCCACAATAAGCTCATTATAATTTGTAAAATTCTTGGTGGGCCGTATTTTTTGAGAAATGTATGTAGTTTTCAACCAACTTTGTTTTGCAATGAATTAGTTGTTATATAAGAGTTTTGAGGAAGATACTTCTTGATCAGTCCTGGTAGCTAAAAGTTGAACTAAGATGAGATTTTTCAGTTTCACTCATTATTGTCCTTGTCTTCCTTTAAAGAATAGTTCCTAATTGAGTAATATTTTCAATTGATTATCACAATGCCTTTCTTCATGTGCTCATTGAAGAACTATGACTTAATGAACATGTTAAAACAAGTAATACTTATTTCTGTAGTAGCAGCAACTGCTAGCTGTGCTGTTCTGTCATCTCTAAATACTACAGGAGATGAGATTTGTTGAATTACTATACCAGATGCTACCATAATTTTTGAAGCATAGAACCCTGGGATTTTTGATAATATGAACATGCCATTCATTAATAGTTTCCCAGATCTCAATCATAAGTTATCTTGAATTGGCTGAACATAGAGTGTTAGCAAACAAGCTGTTTTATTTATAGAAATGTAACTAAAAATCTCTGTGTCATGGTAGCACCCACTAGCAGCTACTAACCTGATGACCTTGGGCATGTCGTGTAGCTGCTTGGAGCCGCAATTTCTTCTCTCTACAATGAGGAGAGCTATATCAGTAAGTTGTGTGAAAATTAATGTGAAATCCTAGGGTTTTTTAAATTGCTAAATTCTTTGCAGATATATAAGTTATTGATAAAAGTGATCACTGGTCCCACTGTAATGAGAGCCAACAGCTTTTCCCTATTTCTCACTCTAGTATTGTTTGTTTTTAATAGCACTTTTGACTAGGCTGTTTTTTGATTCAGGGCCTCCTTGCTCTGTCACCCAGGCTGAGGTGCAGTGGTAAGGTCATGGCTCACTGCAGCCTTGACCTCCTGAGTTCAAGCAATCAGTCTTTCTACATCAGTCTCCCAAGTAGCTGGTACTACTGGCATACACCACCAATGCTTGGCTAATTTTTATTTTTAAATTTTTTTTGATAGAGACAGGATCTACCTATGTTGCCCAGGCTGGTCTCAAGCTCCTGGGCTCAAGCATTCCTCCCACCTGGCCCTCCCAAAGTGCTGGGATTACAGGCAGGCTCCACCATGCTCAGCCCAGCCTAAACTTCTGATATGCTTTTTATTTAAGTATAATATCTATTACTTGGTCATCTCTGCCGTTTGAGGAGATGGGGAGTCGGGGTAGGTGGGAAGGACTTGAGTCGTCAAGCATTACAAGTGCAAAATAAAGGATTGGTCAGATTTATTAGAAATTGTGATAACTTGTGTCAATTTGGCTTTCCCAACTACATATTAAGTGAAAGGAAGAATCTGTTCTGTACTTGTTTTTATTTTGGTTTTTGTTTTTTAATTCTCTACAGCTCCTGTTATTCAATTAAGTGCATAATAGGAGCAAGGGGTTTGGTAGATTTCACTCTACACAGTTTCTACAAAATAAAAACTTGTTTGAGCATACTATTTTTTCTATCTCCTGTTTTAATTAAATTGCAGATTCACAATATGAACTGTTTGCAAATTGGGAACTTCTTTACAGAGGTATTTTCCACGTAGCTACCATGTACAGATTAGATAGATTTGAAACAGAATGGAGGAGCTTATTAGGTTTACTAAATTCCTGTGCTTTCCCAGGCCTAGAGACTTTTACATGCATCATCTTAGGGATTCCTCACAAGAATTAGATAAATATTACCACCTTTGCAAATGAGGAAATGAGTTCACAGTACTACCAAGAGGTGGAACCAGAATTTGAACCTAGATGCCTGATTCTAAAGTGAATGTACAGTCATGCTCTGCATTGTGATGTTTCAGTCAACAGTGGACTGCATGTATGATAGTAGTCCCTTAAGATTATAATGGAACTGAAAAATTCCCATGGCCTAGTATCCTGATAGCCCTTGTACCATCATAGCACAATGCATTACTCATAGGTTTGTGGTGATACTGTTATCAACAAATGTATTGTGCTGCCAGTTGGATAAATGTCTAGCACATATAATTATGTACATTAATTGATAATGATAAACGACTATGTTACTATTTACTATACTTTTTATCATTATTTTAGAGTGTTCACCTTCTACTTATTAGAAAAAGTTAGCTGTAAAACAGGAAGGTCCTTCAAGAGGTATTCCGGAAGGCATCGTTTTCATAGGAGATGACAGCTTCGCTCATATTATTGCCCCTGAAGACCTTCCAGTGGGACAAGATGTGGAGGTGGAAGACAGTGATATTGATGATCCTCCTCCTTTGTAGGCCTAGGCTAATGTGTGTATTTGTGTCTTAGTTTTTAACAAAAAGTCTTAAGAAGTTAAAAAAGTAAAAAAAAAAAAATTTAAATGAAAAAAGTTTCACAGAATAAGGATATAAAGAAAGAATGTTTTTGTGCGGCTGTACGTGTTTGTTTTAAGCTAAGTGTTATTACAAAAGACTCAAAAGTTAAGATGAAAACGTTTATAAAGTGAAAAAGCTATAGTAAGCTAAGGTTAATTTTTAAACAAATTCAATGTAACTTAAATGTACAGTGTTTACATAGTCGACAGTAGAGTATAGTGATGTCCTAGGCCTTCACATTAACTCACCACTCACTCGTTGACTCACCCAGAGTCAGCCCTGCAAGCTCCATTCATGGTACGTGCACTATAGAGGGGTACCTTTTAAAAATCTTTTATATGGCATTTTTACTGTACCTTTTCTATGTTGAGATACACAAATACTTAAGATTGTGTTACAGTTGCTACAGTATTCAGTACTGGTTTGTATGTACCTGGTTTGCACATACCATATAGGTTTATAGCCTAGGAGCAACAGGTTATACCGTATAGCCTAGTTGTGTAGTAAGCTGTACTCTGTAGGTTTTCTAAGTATGTTCTATGATGTTCCCATGATGAAATTGCCTGATGCATTTCTCAGAATCTATCCCCATCGTTAAATGAAGCATGGCTGTATTTTTTGTTACATCTGGAAGTTGTTAACGCTGACTATATATTAGAATCATCTGGAGAGCTTTCAAAAGTACAGATGCCAGGGAATCAGGTAATTGGTCTGGAGTGGGTCCTGCACATTAGTATTTTTTAAAAGCTCTTCAGGTGATCCTGGTGAGAAGCAAAAGTTAAGAAATGTTGCATTACATACTGTATCTCCAGTGACCATTGGTTGCCCCTTTGTTTTGAAAGCTTTTGTTATTTGTCAGTGGATGATCATTAACAGATTAATAGTGTTTTCTACTTTACATTTTCTCTTCAGAAGCATAAAGGATTTGTATTATAGAAAGTATTACCTATACAATAAATGTTGGAAAGATTACAGTGAACATAATGGGGGTATCTTTTTCTTTGTCAGTCTTTCAAAAATTAAATTTTTTTTTTTTCTTATGACTTTGATTTGCTTTCTGAGTGAAGTAAAAATGAACTCAGTTGCATATTAAATTTGTTTCTGGCCCTCTGTATCTAGGAAAGTAATAAACTAATTTTGGCCAAGAGAAATAACCTTTTCTTAATATACAGTAGTTTTTAAAAGTAATAGAACAGCAGGTTAATGGTTATAAATCTATAGATGATTGTAACAGGAATACATTTAGATAATTAGTCCTGGTCTACCACTGTGCTGTAGCTCTGTAAATCTCTTTTTGACAAGCTGCTTTAAAGATTATCTTTTGGATGAAGGGAAAATGGGAGTATAGTTGAAGATCATTATTATTAGAAATGTTAATATAAGCACATAGAACAACAATAATTTGTTTTTTACATTATGAAATTTTTGAATTTTGAATGTTTTTATTACCCAGCTTAAAAATACATTTGAAATAAATTCTTCTTAATTGGTTAGAATGTGATTGAATCCTGTCTCTTTAAAAATAAAGGCAGTTACTGGAATTGACTCTTGGAATACGTTTAAAGATGTTGTAACTTGCAGTCGTGGTTTATTGGCTGGTGATGTTGAAATTAGAATTTACAATCTACTTTTCTCAGTACTTAATGAGATTAATTTTCTTTAAATTTCTAGCAGTAGTTTTTAACCATTTACAAAGTTTTCATGAGGTGGCTAGTTTTTACTGACTCTTTATAAAGCTGTGCTGTAATAAGGTGTAGCAGTTGTGAGCCTCTCATCTTTTCAGATTAATAAGAACCACTCCCCCCATCGTGCTTATGTCCTCTCCCCTACTATATTAAGGTATGTTAGAAGAGGAAGGGGTTGGAAAGGAATGGTTATCTAGGTCTTAAGGGGTAGGGTTGGAACTCAGACTTGCTTGTCAAGACTGGAGGA
Organism: Mandrillus leucophaeus; assembly: GCF_000951045.1. Taxonomy (NCBI): domain Eukaryota; kingdom Metazoa; phylum Chordata; class Mammalia; order Primates; family Cercopithecidae; genus Mandrillus; species Mandrillus leucophaeus. The sequence goes on from NW_012105377.1 coordinate 307,640, forward strand.
CTCCTCAGATGTTGGCCTAGATGTTCTTGGACCACCATTCTTATTCCCACCACTGTTACATGATATGGCTGGAGATGAATGCAGTGAAATTGATGGGAGGTAAATGGCAACTAAATTGTGCCCACAGGGTGAGAATATAGAACCTTATATGGTGGTTGAAAAAGTTGGAGGAAGCAAAAGGGTCAGAGGGTATTTGGTTGTAAATATTGCAGCTGTACTGTGTTAGGGCTTTTATTCTCCCAACTATGGCTAGCAAAGGCTACTCAATTGCGTAACTCCAGCAGGCAGCATTCACATAGAATTTGATGTGAGTGATGCAGACTCCCTGGTTCTGAGCCAGACCGAACAGTCCAGCAATTCTATAATGATGGGGTTTTGGCAGGGCCACTTTTCCCTACTGGTCCTGACACTTCTTACCTAGTAGAATCTAGAAGCTCAGTGTCTTCTCTTATTGAATCTGAGGCAGCCTAAAAGGTAATGATAATAGCAAACACTTATGTAGCACTTAATTTGTGTCAGGCACAGTAAGTGTCTTTCTCAAACTCACACAACTATTAAATGACAAAGCTGGGAAACAAACCCAGGCAGTGTGGCTCCAGACTCCAGACTGTGGCTTCCACTATCCCACACTATGTTTGCTGTTCCTTGTTTTTATTGTCCCCATTGCCTACTCATTCATTTAGCTGTTAGTGATTAACAAACATTCATTGAGTATGTACTATGTGCATACTCATAGTACATTAACTTTCTAGGGCTTAAGTATGTAGAACTTTCTAGAGCTGAAGATAAAGTCTTTACCCTCGTGGGACTTATATTTTAGTTAAGGGAGAGTGACATGTAAATTGCATAATTTGAAATAACGGTAAGTATTTAGAATAAAATAGAGTGATGGTATAGGGAATGATTGGAAAGTGGGACTGTCTTACCTAGGATTATGAAGGAAATCTTTCTGAGGGGGTAACACTGTATTGAGACTTGAATGACAAGAAGCAGTTACGTAAAGATTAGGAAAGTGGGGATTCTAGGCTGTTAAAACTGAAATGGGAACAAGTTTGGTTATTTACTAGGGACCAGAAAGAAAAATAGCATGACTTAGAGCTTAGTAAGTAAGGTAGGTAGTAACTTAGTAAGTTAGTAAGGTAGACAGTGAGATCTCAGAGGAATGCAGCAATAGCATTCCAAGGGGGTGGAGTGGGCCTACTAGGAATCTGTTTCTAGGGGAAGAGGTGTTTTATTACTGACATTATTTATGGTTGCCTGCATGCAGAGTTTGGGCAGGGAGCAGTCTGCCCCAGATGCAGGCAATAAGGAGATGCAGTGCGTTGCGTATTTTTAAAAAAATGATTCTAGTACATAACTTAAAATAACCATATCATTGAAGTGCATCATAAAGCATTATGTTTTGTGAACCATTAGAAAAATATTTGAAAATTTACTCGTTAATGGTGATTATGCTTTAAAAGAGCATTCTGGATACTGTGCACAGGGGATAAACATAGGACAGTGACCAAGTAGGAGGCTATTGTGTTGGCTCGGAGAGGTGAAAGTGGTAGTGGTGAACACGAAGAGAAGTAATTGTACTCTAAATATATATTGATTACTGTTCTTGATGCCAATTTTCTAAGACTGTAGCACTTACTTTGTAGGGGAAAGGAGTAAATGTCTTCTCTCAGTTAATTTTCAGACAGTGACCGTCCAGGTCAAAATTTCCAGGAATTTGGATTTTATTGCTTTTATGATTCACTGAAACCACAGATTTCCCTGGGTAGAAACTTTCTTCCAAGACGTGTGTTTATGGACAAGATGAAGGATGAACTTCCTCCAGGACTGGCACTGCTCAGCCCTGATGCAGAGGCCAGTCCACTGGGCCCACCTACTTCTGTGTTCATGATGAATTTTCAAGGGCGGATTCTCTTAATTTGACCTGGCTCGTAAGGCAGATGAGTTTGAAGATACAGGTCACTTATTGAACACTTGCTTTTGGCATCCTACCAGTAATTACTACTTGTTCATTTTTATTTTGCTCCTGTTTTGTCTTACAGAGATGTTTAACATATTACGAATGAAGAAATTAACTCATATAGGTCTGCGTTTGAATGTCTTTTCTGTTACGTATCTTGAAAGCCTCTGAGTAAAACAATACAATTATCACATGATCACTTGTAGTACTGATTTGAATAATATTGTTGACAGATGGAAAATTTTGTGAAGAGTGGGTTCCTTTCTGTAGTCATTTTCAGCCATTTGCTTTTCCTTTCAAAGGCAAGCTTAGAGTCTGTCTTCTGTGTGCTGTCACAATCTGACATTTATTTGGAATGCTGTAACTCTACTGTCCTTTGGCTTCATAGATGTTAAAGACCAGGAGGTGAATAGTGTATGCATGTGGAGACCATTTCACCAGTTTCCTGCATGAGGGTCCCAGCCGGCTGAATTGAGCCTGAGTACAATCCCTACACTCTCCTTATATGTCCTCCATGTCTCCTGTGGGGGATTTTAGACATGTTATTTGTGGCCTAAGAATTATTTTGCCCTGAGTTTTCACCTCCCGTAAAGCTTAAGTGGAAGAATAGATAAATCGTTTAAAGTTATCACTTTTTCCTGCTGTTTGTCCATGTGAGGAACAAAGAATACAAATAAACTCGGTATCTTACGCATTTTAGAGAGATCCGAAATTTAAAAAAAAAAAAAAAAAAAAATGTTTTTCCAGGTGTTTTAAAAATTTGCAAGACCAATATAAAAGCTTAATTCAGCAGAGAGAGAGAGAGGAAAAATGGATGACCATCAGGATTTTTGAGAAATGGTATTTTTAATCTTTTTTTTAAAAAAATTGATTGAATATTTCTGTAGAACAGTCCTTCGGTTTTATGCTTTTGATTTGATAGCATTCTTAAATGTTAAGTTTTATAAAAAGAAACTTACATCAGTAATACTGCTTATAGCTCTGACAAGAAGTATATATGTTATCTTCCTTTCTCCCAATGTGAATAAGCTAAGTAACTGCTAGTTTTAATTTTCTCCTACTTAGTGTTTGTTTTGTTTGGCTCTGCACGGTGGCTCATGCCTGTAATCCCAGCACTTTGGGAGGCCAAGGCGGATGGATCACTTGAGGTCAGGAGTCTGAGACCAGCCTGGCCAACATGGTGAAATCCCGTCTCTACTAAAAATACAAAAGTAGCCGGGCATGATGATGCATGCCTGTAATCCCAGCTACTTGGGAGGATGAGGCGGGAGAATCTCTTGAACCTGGGAGGTGGAAGTTGCAGTGAGCAGAGATCACGCCACTGTACTCCAGCCGGGGTGACAGAGCGAGACTCCGTCTCTTAAAAAAAAAAAAACATTGTGAAAGACACTTGGTTATTCTTTCAATCTCAACACTGATTTTCCCTTCCTCCCTCCCTCCCTCCCTCCCTCCCTTCCTCCCTTCCTCTCTCCCTCCCTCCCTTCCTCCCTTCCTCCCTTCCTTCCTTCCTTCCCTCCTTCCCTCCTTCCCTTCTTCTTTCTCTTCTTTCTCTTCTTTCTCTTCTTTCTTTCCCTGTCTTACTCTAGGGAAGCACTGAACTTCTTTTACTTTCTTATATTTGTATCTTTCTTGTTAATAACTTTGATCTATAAAAGTTTATTTTTGATTAGGGTGTTTTTAGCTATTGCTGGGAAAATACCTTCTTAATATAAGAATACAGCATTTCTATAAGAAGATTAAAATTAATATCAATACAGATTTTTTTTTATTGTGTCTTCCTTTTAAACATAGTTGTATTTGGGTCTAATCAGTGGGTTAAACAGGCTAAGTTTTATATAAAGAATTATTAAACTCTGATAAGAGTGACTATACGATATAAGAAAACTATATATTTTACCCTAGGACTGAGGGAGGAAGACCAAACTTGTAAGGGGCCCCACCTGCAAGGGCTAGGGCTCAGACTTCATTGGAGGAGGTATATTCAGTTCATTGAATTAGTAGAAAAGTTCTCTCTTCCCGCCAGGCCAGAGTTGGTCTGTAGTCCATTGGCAGTCAGGGCAACCTGGAATGCAGGTGATCAGCAACATGTGGCATGGTTGTGCAGAGAGAGTGGCAGCTGGGTGGGAAACCACAGATGGGCAGCCCGTGCAGACCTCCAGAGCAAGCGAACTAAGATGTTGATAAGGGCAACGGCCCATTAGTGTGCCTATGCAAGCAGGAAGCCTTTGGAGTGCTAGATTCTGTCTTGAGAGGGCTGGTTATCCCTTGGCCAGGCTCAGGCTGCAACCTTGCTGAGAGACTTGTATATCTGGACATTGGGCAGAACTGTTTGTCCTACAACTTGTTTTAGCATTTTCTGCTGAGAAATCTCAACATAGTTGTCTTAGTAGAGATGCTTAAAGGATTTGTGTCCATATAGCAATGCATATGTTGAAGGGTGAATTTGGAGAAGAGAGTCATACAATTGATAACTGGCACAATCGTGTTTTTTTTTTCCAGTTTACTTTTATGAGAAATTATGTTCATAGTGTTCTATCCATTCTTTGATTCAAGAGCATATGCTATGCATGCACCATGCTAGATGCTTGAGATTTCATCACAAGGCAGCAAGTAAAATTTTAAGTATTCATGAAGAATCATTTTATGTAGCTGTCACATTCTTGCTTGATACCTGATGGTAAAAAGACACTTTTTTGAGCATTGACAGAATAATTGCTTCATGTATGAGAGGACTATGTCAAAGTAGTATTCTTCACATTAAGATAAAGTTTCGTGGCAGCAACTATTGAACCAATTGGGGACTTTGAATTGGAAGACCAAGATTCTGGTCTTGGTTCTTAAACATATAACAATCTGGGCCTTAGTTATCTGTGAAATTGTGTTGGACTTACTGGATTTAAAATTTTGTCTCACACCGTTTCTAATATACTGTGAGTCTTCCCTCGGATTGGAGCTGAAGATTAGAGTAAGGAAGGCCTAAAGCCTGTCACAGTCTTTTAGGACAGGGGTACAAGAAGAAATAACTAATTTTTTAAAAATATATAGTTAGGATGGTTTAAGCAGAATCAATAGTTTGCCAGCAGATTGGATTCAAACAGGTCTAGTAATAGAGAAATACCAAGCTGAACTGTAATTCTGGAAATATTTCCCTACTTTATAGAATTATGATTTTGATATAAATTTCTGAGTATAAAATATTTTATAAGGTGGGATTCTGGGTGAGTTTAAGAAAAAAGGAGTTGCTTAAAAAACAGTGTACAGAATGGGAGAAGATATGTGAATCACAGATAAGGGGTTTGTATCCAGAATATATAAAGAACTCTTATAACTCAATAATAAAAAGACAGCTGGTTTAAAAGGGAAAGTGATTTCATAGGCATTTCTCCAAAGATGTACAAATGGCCAGTGAGCACATGAGAAGATGCTCAGCATAGTCATTAAGGAAATGCAAATCAAAACCACAATGAGATACTACTTGATGCCTGCCAGAATGGTTATAATTAAAAAGACCAATAGTAGCAAGTATTGGCAAGGATGTGGACTAATTGGAATCCAAATACATTGCTGGTGGAAATGCAAGGTAGTACAGTCACTTTGGAAAACAGTATGGCAGTTCCTCAAAACATAGTTACCATGTATCAGTTAAACAGAGTTACCTAATGACCCAGTAGTTCTGCTCCTAGGTACATACCCAAAAGAATTGAAAACATATTTATAATAGATAAAAAGCAAAAACTACTTAAATGTCAGTCAACTGAGAGAACAAAAATCTCGTAACTCTACGTAATGGAATATTATTCAGCCATAAAAGCAAATGAAGTTCTGATACATACCACAACATGAATGAACCTCAAAAATATTATGCCAAGCAAAAAACAAACCCACATGCAAAAGAACCATGTATTAAATTATTTCATTTATGTGAAATGTCTGGAATAGGCAAACTGTAAAGATAGAAAGTAGTGATTTTTCAGGGGCCGGGGCAAGGGGGAATGGGAAGTGACTATTAATAGTCACAGGTTTCTTTTTGGGATGCTGAAAATGTTCTGAACTCTGAATATACTGAAAACCACTAAGTTGTATACTTTAAAAGGGGAGAATTTTATAGTATGCAAATTGTATCTCAAGTTGTTTATTTAGAAAATTTGAAACTGAAAAGTTTAAAAAAAGAGCTTAATTGGTCTGAGATTAAGCTGCAGTTGGCACTTCGTACGTGCCAGTTCCGTATTTCTTTCAAAGCTTTTAAAAAAAATATCTTTGGCACTTTGGGAGGCCGAGGTGGGCGGATCACGAGGTCAGGAGATCGAGACCATCCTGGCTAACACAGTGAAACCCCGTCTTCA
>NW_012105377.1:314262-379861 GCF_000951045.1 Mandrillus leucophaeus
TGCACCACCATGCCTGGCTAATTTTGTATTTTTAGTAGAGGCAGGGTTTCTCCATGTTGGTCAGGCTGGTCGCGAACTCCTGATCTCAAGTGATCTGCCCGCCTCGGCCTCCCAGAGTACTAAGATTACAGACGTGAGCCACCGCACCCAGTGACTTTATTTCTTTACACAACTTCTGGTTAACATTTAGGCTACTTGAAGCTGTACCTTTGTAGCTCAGCAATTAGAAGTAGTACCAGGAGAGTCAAGACATCTATCTTCTACCTGGTGTGATTTTTGCCTTGATAACACAAGTAGTCATATGTTTATATGTTTATGGTTTTTCTTATGAGAAAAAAACGGCTGTGTGAATATCTAGGGAGAGGATGCAATAATGTAGAAAAAAATTAATTTTATATTTGCTTTATGTTTAGTTATGGAAAGATAAGTTTAATAAAAATAAGAAAAAATAATATATAAATGATGTCCTTTCAGCAACTTCTAGAGGGATATTTAAAACTTTCATCTCTTCATGTGAGGTATTCCATTATAATGTTGTTCATTTTTAATAACAAATAATTTATATCATTACAGACAGATTTGACCAGTTTTGGGCCATCAATCGGAAACTCATGGAATATCCTGCAGAAGAAAATGGATTTCGTTATATCCCCTTTAGAATATATCAGGTAGGAAATAACATTTTAAAAAACATCCATTTATGAAAGCCTCAGACATCTTACTTGAAGCACTCTAGTCCGGAACTCTTTGTCTGCGTAGTAACTAAACAGTATTTATTAGGGGTTTTCCAAACTGTGTCTTTCAGTGGCAATCAAGTCAGATACTGCACTGAAATATTTGACTCATATGCAGTTGGTGCTCGTTATTTGTAGATTTCATATTGGCAGATTCACATACTTGCTAAAATTTATGTGTAACCCCAAAGTCAGTACTTGGAGCACTTTTATGGTCATTCAGAGTGGTGAACAATTGATTCACCTGATGCTCATTTCCCAGCTGAGGTTGATCAAAGCGAGGTTCTACCTTATTGTCTCAGCTGTCGTACTATAAACAAGCCTTCTTTTCGCAGTGTATGTAGTGCCATGCTTTTACATTTTTGTGCTTTTTGTTAGTGATTTTGCTGTTTAAAACAGACTCCAAATGTAGCACTGAAGTGCTCTTTTTAAACAGAAGCACACATAGAACAAGGTTATGTATTGATCAGTTGATGAACATCTTGTGACCAAGGGCTCACGGAAACGTATTCCCCCAGTAGCGATGATTTCAATGTTTGTGGTACCCTTATAAAACAGAACTACTGCAAATCACAAGAATTTACTGCCTGTCTGTTTTGGATGATTAATCTTCAGTGTTGTACCACAAAGTAGGCAATAGGCTCTGAAGTCTTTCTCACAGCATATTTGCATGAGGTAAAGAAACTCCATGTTTCTGTACTTTAAAAGTGCTGGCATAAATATTGGCATTTAATAAATATTAAATTTTTTAATCAATGGCATTCCAGGAAGTAAGTTTCATACTATCATGAGAAAAGCATTTAAGAACAAGAATTAGAAGCATAATGTCACAGACATAGACTCTAATCTAGTAGGACTTCCATTCAAATTCAGAGGTTTTTCATAACTTTCTTTGTAGCCGTTTTCAGTATCCCACAATCTTTACTAATAGTTACTTCTATAGTTATTTTAAAATCTTTTATAGAGCCATCACATAACTATGGGTTCAAAGAGGAAAACAGATTGTCTAATTGAAAATAAACATCTCAAAATACTGGAAGAATGAAGAATATTTATTTAGTGTTGCAGGTATAATTTTCAAGTAGTCCATATTTTTCACGAAGGCAGGGTTATTGTTAGGTTCATGCTTTGTGTCCAGGGTCTAGAAGAGTGCTCGGCATTTGAATTTCTAATTTATTGAATCATTTATCATTTGTCAATTTTATTTTAATTATTTATATTCTTTGTATTTTACCACGAGCTCCACAGTAACATGCCATAAGGCATTCCCACAGCCTAGCAAAATATCTTACTTGTACAATTTAGTTGAGTAAAATATATCACAGACTCTGAAGACATTTCTCAAAGAGTCTCGAAACTTTTGAGATTTATACCTCTCAGCACTTATTTGGGTCAAGTTCTGGCACATATATTTATACAAGAGATTCTTTACTGTAACCTCTTTAAACTCCTATAGGGAAAGTGTATTATACTTAATTTAGGAATTATTATTGTCAGAATATAGTGCAGGTGTACAGAGGAAAGTTTTTCCATTTTGAATTTATTCTGTTTTAGGGGAAAATTGTCAGATAAATCCATACCTAGTGTTGTGTTATTATAATACAGATAAGTTTGAGAGAGAGAGGGAGAGAGAAGGAGTGTGTGTGTGTGAGAGAGAGAGAGAGACAGAGAAAGAGAGAATGGTTTTTATAAAGTGCTGTAATTAGATAGAAAGTAGGAAGGTAGAGAATTCTCAAAATTTGCTTGACAAAACCTGGCTGCCAGATGGGGACTGTCTTAGGGCAGAACCTCCTGCTTGATCTTTAATGTGTCAAGCCACTTGGGCAGTTTTTCCTTAAATAGAAAGTGACAAAGAGCCTAAGGACAATATAGGTTCTCATTTGACCTACATAACTTTCCTTTTGGCTTTATCCCAGTTCCATTTTGTTTTTTATTTGAATTTAATTAAAGTTTTAGAAATGAAATATGAAATGAATACAAAAATTAAGGAGTCCTAGTTTTTGCTAATTTGCCATTTCCTGGCTTTTCCTATTTCCCTATTTGGTATTCAGTCTTCAACCATGGCCTTGACCAAAGGAGAATGGAACTGTACTTTTTGTTTGCCTAATTGTGTCATCTAAAGGCAACATCTGATTTCTGTTGCTGACTTCTTTATGTCTAATTAGTTTGTATGGTTGTGATACTCTGTATGTTAAATGTAGCTTTTATTTGTGCAGCATTTTGATCAATTTACACCTTTCATTTCTTTAACAGACTAGATACAAATCTCTATAATATTTGAGCCCTTAAGTTACTAAGTAAATTTAAGGAAAATCTGAAAATCCAGATTTATTAATAAAGGGCTAATTTTTACTGAAATATTTGTTTTACTTTGCAGAATCCTAATAGAATTTCTGTATAACCAGAGAAGAGAGAGACAGAGTACTGAGCATGCTTGAGTGAGGCCCATTTTATCTTGTTGAAGCCTCAAAACCATCTTAGGATATAGGAATCATTATCTGATTTTACATGTGAGAAAACTGAGGCTCAGGAATTTTAAGTCGCTTGCCTCAGTGAATAAATGAAAAATGGAAGAACTAGAATCCAGACCCAGGCCTGATTTATGTGCAAAGTATGACTTGTTTATAATAATTAAGTTTATAGAATTTTCAGAACATAATTATCACAAAAAGTGAAGTCTGCTCAGACCAAATAAGTTGATAGGAGCATAGAATACCTGTGACTGGTGGTATTCTTTGAAGATTGACTTTTGTAAAGATTGTCATCAAACTGTATGTTTTTCATCTGTAATTCATTTATCATGAGCTCAAAATGTCTATAGTCAGGTGACAGAATTTTAGTGGTAAAAGTTAAATTGGTCCAAAAGCCATCTAGAGATGTTGCAGACCAAAATGTGTCATTTCTGTCATTTACATAACAGTTTAGTTTGGTGTGTGAGTTTCAGGTTTGTGTTCCTGAAGTCCAGGTGCTTCATATTAGCCAGTATTCTAGAGATGACATTAACGGCAGAAAATGTTACCGAATGTAACCAAAATGTTAGTTAGCACTAGTAAACAGGTGGTGATTAATGAAGGCATTTGTTAAAAATATTTGTTAAATGACTGTGAGGTCCTTAGGCATTGGCATTTGAGATGTAAAATGAAAATTGGGCACACCATATCTCTTTTTCAAGAAGCAATAGATTGATAAATGTTATCCTGCCATTGTACTTTGGGTACGAAAAATGTGTCTCATTGATTCATTCAGCAAGTTTATTTACACACATATTTGCCTGCCATGCCCTATGCTATGCACAAGGGTTACAACTGATGATCGATATTATGTATCACCCCTTAGAAAGGTTATAGTCTAAAGGTGGAAAGAAACAAATCAACTAAGAATACAAATGTAACATTGAAACTGTGATTGCTGTGAAGAGGAGATACACAGTGCAATAAAAGCCTAATGCCCCAGGAAGAATTTGTTCTAGTTTGGGAGGAGAGAAGGCTGCCTTGAGGATATGTTGCATCCCCAGAGATTTGACAGATAGGAAAGGTGAACTGAAGATAGGCAAAGAGTCATGAGAAGACCTTTGTAGGCACAGGGGACGTTGTAAGTATGAGGACAACCTGTTTGTCTTGAGCACAGGGTTGGGATAAGGCTGGAAAGGTGAAAGACCATATTAACGAGTTTTCTCTGTATCCTATAAAGAATGGGAGATCCTAAGAGATTTTTAATTATCTGAATATCCATTCATATTTATTCAACAGAGATCATTCAGTCTCCTACTTTGTTCTACATGTTATTCTTAAGGTTATAAATAAATTTAGAGAATCTTCATAGAAACAACCTAGCAATGTTATTTTTAGTTTTAGAAAAACGAGAAGCTGATAAACAATCTTGTTTTCCTGTAAAGTTAAAATGAGACCAGCCTGGATACAACACAGTGAGACCCCAACTCTAGAAAAAAAATTTTTTTAATGAGCCGGATGGGATGGTATGCACCTGTAGTCCCAGCCACTTGAGAGGCTGAGGTGGGAGAATCACTTGTGTTTGAGAGGTCAAGGTTGCAGTGAGCCTTGATCACGCCACTGCACTCCAGCCTGGGCAACAGAAAGATACCCTATCTAAAAAAAAAGAAAGAAAGAAAGAAAGAAAGCATGGTTCCTACTTGTCTTTACTTTTTATATTTTATTTTATTTTACTAATTTATTTATTTATTTATTTATTTATTTATTTATTTATTTTGAGATGGAATCTTGCTCTGTCGCCCAGGCTGGAGTGCAATGGTGCAATCTTGGCTCACTGAAACTTCCACCTCCCAGGTTCAAGCGATTCTCCTGCCTCAGCCTCCCGAGTAGCTAGGATTACAAGCGTCCACCACCATACCTGGCTAATTTTTGTATTTTTAGTAGAGATGGGATTTCACCATGTTGCCCAACTGGTCTCGAACTCCTGACCTCAGGTGAGCCACCTGCCTCAGTGCACCTTCCAAAGTGCTGGAATTACAAGCGTGAGCCACTGCGCCCAGCCTTTTTTTTTTTTTTTTAATTTTGTTTTTTTCCAGAGAGGGTCTTGCTCTGTCACCCAGGCTTGAGTGCAATGATGTGATCTCAGCTCACTATAGCCTCTGCCTTCCTGGCTCAAGCGATCCATCCACTTCAGCCTTCCAAGTAACTGGCACTACAGGCATGTGCCATACCCGGCTAGTTTTTGTATTTCCCACTTGTCTTTGGAAGAAGTTGTTCATTAGTTATAGAAAAGTAAAATAAAGTAGAATTTGAACTCCGTTTTGTTTACTTCATAATCCCCAGAATTCTGCTTCCTTTCCCATAGATTATCTCAGTGTAAAGTTGTTCATTTGTATCATTAAAGCGCCATTAATATTTTAATTCTTTTGGGAGGTTTACTAGCTATTTTGGTTAAGCAAATCTATGTAACTTCTATGTCATGTGCTAAAAGTATTTAAGAATCTAGATACTTACCAGTTTGGGGGGGGAGAAAAAGTATATTTTTCAAAATGGAAACTAGGATGTCAGGGATTAACTTGGTACCTTCTAAACTGAAGAAGGAGCCAAATTTTAGACTCTGTTTTGTTTCCAGAAATGTTGATTTATGGATTTTGAAAAGTGAGGACAATAGAAATAGGTGGCAAATTATGGCCATGTTTGTTAGGATTCCTCCTCTCCAGGGTTTTAGCGATGTTGATAAGAAATTATATTCTGCTTTTTCAGTTGTTTTCCATTTTAGTAGGTATCTTGCAATAACATCTTACAAAAAAGTCAGGAACCATGAAAGAAGGACTTACCAGTTAGCAAACTGAATATTATTGCTTTTAATTTAGTTTTTCAGTCATTTCAAAAAGATAGACAACATAATTTGTAATACATTTTGAACTGCAGATATGTCTCTAGCATAATAGAATATACATATTCTGTTTTCCAGCTGAATGTAAGTTGCTTAAGGTGTTTTTTTGTTGTTGTTGTTATTTATAGTATTTTTCCTTAATATTATTTTGTTTTAGTTTTTAATCATGGTAAAATAAATATAACATAAAATTTATAATTTTAACCATTTTCAGTAGTGTTAATTATGTTCACATTGTTGTACATTCATTCTCCAAAACCCTTTTCTTCTTGCAAAACAAACTCTATACCCATTAAACTAACAACTCTCTGTTTCCCCATTCTACTTTATGGATTTGACTTCCATTTGTACCTCATACAAGAGGAATCATACACTAATTGCCTTTTTGTGACAGGCTTATTTCACATAGCATGATGTCCTCATTGTTTACCTATATTGCATTATGTGTCAGAATGTCCTTTTTTTGGCTGGGTGTGGTGGCTTGCACATGTAATCTCAGCACTTTGGAAGACTGAGGCAGGTGGTTTGCTTGAGCCCAGGAGTTCGAGACCAGCCTGGACAACATGGTGAAACCCTGTCTTCTATAAATATGCGTGTGTGTGTGTGTGTAATTTCCTCTTTTTAAAGGCTTAATAATATCCCATTGTATATACATACCACATTTTGCTTATCCATTCATCTGCTGGAGTTGCTTCCACCTTTGGGCTATTGTGAATAATGCTGCCATGAACAGAGGTGTATTAGCATTCTCCAGAGAAACAGAACCATCGTGGTGGTGGTGGTGGTGGTGGTGGTGGTGGTAGTGGTGGTGGTGGTAGTAGTAGTGTGTGTGTTGTCTAGAGAGAGATTTATTTTAATGAATTGGCTTACCTGGTTTTGGCAGCTCTTCCTTGAGTCTACAGCCTACCCCATCAGACCCTGGACTCACCAAGCCAGGGTGATTGGGTGGGCTGTCAACTCAAGGAAGAGTTGCAGTTGAGTCCAAAGGCAGTCTGTTGGCTGAATTTCTTGCTCAAGGGAGGTAAGTCTCTTTCTGTAAGACCTTCAACTGAATAGATGAGGCTCACCTACATTGTGGAGGGTAATCTGCTTTACTCAGAATCTACCAATTTAAATGTTAACCTCAGCCAAAAAACATATATATATATATATATATATGCATCCAGAAGAATATGTGAACAAATATCTGGGCATTGTGGGTTGAGTTGACATGTAAATGTTGAAATGGGTGTACACCCTGTTTTCAGTTCTTTGGGGTATTTACCCAGAAGTGGATATTCCTATCATAAGATAATTTTATTTTTATTTTCTTGAGGAACAGCCATACTGTTTTCCATAGTAGCTGTACCACTTTACATCCCCACCAACAGTGCACAGGGGTTTCAGTTTTTCACATTTTCGCCAATATTTATTATTTTCTGTTTTTCATACTAGCTATCCTAATGCATGTGGGGTGTAATCACTAATGAATAGTGCTCAGCATCTTTTCATGTGCTTGTTTATCATCCTTGAAGAAATGTCTATTCAAGTCCTTTGCCCATTTTTGAATTGGGTTTGGGTATTTTTTTGATGAGTTGTAGGGTTTAATTTGTTTTTTTTTTTGAGACAGAGTCTCGTTCTGTCGCCTGGGCTGGAGTGCGGTGGCATGATCTTGGCTCACTGCAACCTCTGCCTCCCGGGTTCAAGTGATTCTCCTGCCTCAGCCTCCTGAGTAGCTGGGATTACAGGTGCCCACCAATATGCCCAACTGATTTTTGTATTTTTAGTAGAGATGGGGTTTCACCATGTTGGCCAGGCTGGTCTCAAACTCCTGGCCTCAAGTGATCTGCCTGCTTTGGCCTCCCAAAGTGCTGGGATTACAGGCATGAGCCACCGCACCCAGCCTAATTTATTCTTTTTTAATGGCTGCATTATGTTTAGTCTGTAGATGCACTGTAATTTGTTCAGTATTCGCTATCAAGTTTTTTTTTTCTAGTTTTTACCGTTATAAACAGTACTACAGCAAATGGCATTATATATGTATTCTTTTTTAGGTATGGAATAGATACCCAAGAATGAGTTTTTGCATCAAAAGGTAGAGATTTAAAAATCAGTTGCCAGCTTACTTTTCAAAAATGTGTTAGTTTAAATTTTCACCAACAGTATATGAGAGCATGCTTCTCCCCTTACATCTCCACCAGCAATAGGGCATTATAACTCTGATTTTTAGTAATATTGTGGGTATAGAGAGAGATTTTTACTTCAACTAATAATTCACACTTAGTAAGTTTATAAATCTGTTTATCTTTGTTGACCATTTGGACTTGGTTTTCTGTAAATTGCGTTCTATTTTGTTTTGCCTATTTTTTCTTCTTGTTATCTTTTTGTTTTATAGAATAATTTTTATATATATTACGTTTTTACTGTCAAACACATTGCAAAATATCATAACTATAATTCATCTTGATTTTTGTGGTATCTTTATGTAAAAATAAATCTTTATATAGCAAATATGCCCTTCTTTTTCTTAGAAGTATATGGATTTCTTTCTTTGTTAAAAAGGCCCTTTAGCCAGGCATGGTGGCACACACCTGTAGTCCCAGCTATTCAGGATTCTGTGGTAGGAGTATTACTTGAACCTGGGAGGTTGAGGCTGCAGTGAGCCATGATCATGCCACTACACTCCAACTTGGTCAACAGAGCAAGACCCCATCTCAAAAAAAAAAAAAAAAGGTTCTTTCCCACAATGTATTGTGTGAGATAGGTGTCTACGAGACAGCTTATCATTTATTATATACACTAAGGGTTGGCAAACTTTCTTCAAGGGCCAGATCGTAGGTATTTTCAGCTTTGTAGACAAGATGGTCTCTGTTGAAACTGTGTGATTCTGTAACATGAAAATATTTATAGACAATTTACAAATGATAGGCTTGGCTTTGTCCCAGTAAAACTTTATTTGCAAAAATAGGCAGAGGCCACAATTTGGGCAGTGGGCCATAGTTTACTGACTCGTGATCTAAGCTGTCCTTTTCCCGCTGGATGAATATGCCACCCCTGCTTTATAGTAAAGTAGTTTGACTACTAGAATCTAATTCTGGATTCTTTATTCATTCCATCAGTATATGTATTTTCTTATGCCAGTAATATTTTATTTAATTTTAGCATTCTGATATCTGTTGGAGCAATTCATTCCTTCTCCTTTTTTCATACTTTTCATGGTTATTCTCAGTCATTAATTTTTCATGACTTTTAAAATTACTTATTCAGTTCCCCATAGTGTCCTGTCTGATTAGAGGTGGAAATACATTAAATTTTGATTTAAATTTTGTTATAATTCACTTTCTTATAGTATAAAGTCTTCCCAGACAACATGATATTTCTTTTTATTCAGATTTCGTTTTATGTTCTGCATAGATTTTAAGGTTTTCTTCAAATAGACCATTTTTCTTTTTAATTTATTTCCAGGTGTTATGTAGATTTTGTTTTTCTTTATTTTGTTTCCATTTCTAGTTATTTATGGCATTGGAAAAACAAAGAAAAATCTCATCCTACTGTGTTTTTACAAACTTTTTTTCTTGCTTTATTGCTTTGCTCTTACAGTATTGCATTACCAAGACTGTTCTGAATAATGATGGTTCTAGTAGACTTTTCTGTGTTTGTTTTCTGGTATTAATTGATACAGTTTACGTGTTTCATCAGTTAGAATTATAATGTAGTCTTTATCAGATCTAAGTGATTTCCTTCTAGAGTTTTTAATTAGAAATGATACTAAATCATTTGCTAGTTTGATGAAGTTACTGGATCCCCCCCAACCACTTTTTTTTATCCTTTTAAATTTGGTACTTCTGTGTTTTCATTCCATAACGTTGACCTTCCCTTTTCCTGAAACTCATTATCAGGTTATTAAAAAATACTACCCATTTTACTCATCAAGAGCCTTTATTGTTTCCCCCCATTTCAAAGATACTTATTTAGCATTTGTATTTCATATTCCAGATATTTTCTCAGTATCAAAGGTATCAATATCTGGCAGGGCTCTTGGTAGAATTCTCTTTGTTCCCTGGTCTTCTATCTGTCTGCTTCAGGAATAGAAAGGATTCAGCCTTTCATTCAGCTTTTTATTTTCGTATGGCTGCTAGTTCCTTCCAGGGAAGAAAACATTGCAGAGGTTCTAGCTTTCTCCATGTACGTCCTTCCCCAACCTCACCAGCTGCTTAGCTCAGGAGAGCTGGTGTGTTAATAGGAGATGGAATTTGGAGGAAAGGGGAGAGACGAATGGATTAACTCCCAGAATCCCATCCAAGTATAGTTGTTAATATGTTCTTTTTCATTTAGAGATTTATATTACAGTAATATTTGGGGTAAGGTATCTTTAATACTTAATTCACGCCCTAGTTATGGCAGTAGCCTGCTAAGATACATGTTGAGAATCTGTGCTTAAAAGTATGATTTGTTCACTTGAACCTGGGAGGTGGAGGTGGAGGTTGTGGTAAGCCAAGATCACGCCACTGCACTCCAGCCTGGGTTACAGAGCAAGACTCCGTGTCACAAAAATAAAAAATAAAAATAAATAAAATTTTTAAAAATACGATTTTTATCTCATATGTAAAGACAAAGTATGGAATGGATGCTTAGTACTTAAAAGGACTTCACTTCTGATTCAAGTAAAGACAAAAGTTACAAGAAGATAAATACTGGTATGTTAAAGACAGATCACTCATACATCTTTTTGTAATGATAGTAATCTAAGGTCAATATATGAAGTTAATGTCATTTCTTCCCAGAATACTTTAAATATTGGTTAAATACCCAAGGAGAAGTGTTCTTTAGTAAATGTAGAGAAGCTAAGGCTCTGTACTGTGCTTCTGTCTTTATGCTCCTCACAATGCCTCTCACAAAATAGGGACTGCATAAATACATAAACTATATGAACAAACTAAGGAAATCCTAACCAACTATGTAAGCAGTGATTATTTGGGGCTCATAATATGATGTACTGTAATGTTCATATCATACATTCTTTTTGTGGAATTCTGGACTGGTTCAGTTAGGCAATAATTGTTATTTTCTACTATTGCTCTAAAGTTGTACAACAGTATTATGGGATGTAGAGTAATTTTAAAAATCTGTATTATAGCACTGTATATCTTGTAAAATACCTTTACACTACCTTGTTTGACTTTCATAACACTTCTGTGGGGTAGACAAGGCAAGTATTGTTTTTTAAGTTGGAGGTCAATGACCAGACAAAGGATAGCCAGCCAGTAAGCAGTGGAACAAGGACTAAAGTACAAAACTGCTTCAAAATAGTATATGCTGCATGTGCATATTATAAAGAAATATCTTTTTTGCAAGAAGATGAATATGTTTATTGAGGTTTTAGCAGTTGCGTATGAGATATTTCATGGGCATGGGTTGGTTCAATTAATGAAAATTTCATTGGAGCATTGTGTGATTTGAATTTTAAAGGATTAAAGAAATAGAGCCCAGCTTTCTTTTCTTTTATTGGGTTTAGTTTTGCTTTTATTTAAAATTTTCTTTTTATGTAATGTATTTCATTAACTTTCAAATTATGTTTTAAAATTAGTTGGAATCTTAATTATTTAAAAAATTAAATTTGCCCGATTTACCAAAGTAGAACAGTAGGACTATTGCAGGTACAGTGGATGTGGAGTGGAACATAAAGATATATTAATAATTTGAGAATTCTTCAAACCAAAGGCTCAAGGATTAGTTTTCTTAGATTTGTGGGTCAAAAAATTAATATATGTTTATATGTGTGTGTAGATGTACATGCATGTACATGTATGTGCATGCATACATAACATATTAATTGAATTCATGCTTTGGGTAAGCAGAGTTCTATGTGCTTGTGATACTCATTAGTGAAATAAGCACTGTGTTTGCTTTCATGGGGATTATAATAATAGACTAAGCAAACCAGACATACACAGAGTAAAGCAACTTATACAAAAAATGTCCCCACTGTGTTTAATTTTTCATTCCAAGAGTGTAGTTTATTCACTTGCGGGGAATAGGCTTACTACCTGAAGTTCAGGAAAGCATCTTTAGTTACAAATTTCAGTTAACTATTTCGCAAAAGATATAGGAATGGCTAATAAGCACATGAAAAGATACACAATATTGTTACTCATCAGGAAAATGAAAATAACAGTGAGATACTGCCTCACATTCCCTAGATTGGATAAATTAAAAAAGTTTACAGTACTAAAAAGACTAACAAAGTACTAAAAAGGCTATGGAGCAAATGTAACTCTCATACATTATTAGTAGGAGTGTAAAATGGTAGAAATCACTTTAGACAAGAGTTTACCAGTTTCTTTTAAAATTAAACATATACTTTCTGATCCAACAGTTCTAACAGCTCCACTCAAGAAAAATGAAAATATATGTCCGCGAGAACATTGTACACAAGTTTTCATAGCAGAATTATTCATAATATCCATCATAATAGCTCAGATGTCTGTCAGCAGGTAAATGAATAAACAATTGCATTACATTCCTAAAACAGCATACTATTCAGGATTAAAGGGAACGATACATGCAACAATATGGATAAATGTTGCAGAACAGTGTTTTACATTGAATCAAAAGAGCCAATACAAAGAGAATATACTCTATGATTCCGTTTTTAAGAAGTTCTAGAACAGACAAAGCTAATATGTAGTGACAAAAAAATGATTCTTCTGAGGCCCAGGTCTGGGCCAGATCAGGAGGGTGGAGTAGAGATGGACCCAACCAGTAAGGGACAAGAAGGAACTTTAGGGCATGATGGAAATGTCCAATATCTCGTTGAAGGGGTCCTCTTGAAACTATAACACTGTTACAGTTTGAACTGTATACTTAAAATGTTTTCATTTTATTGTATTAATTTATTCTTCAATGAAGCTTTTTTTTTTTTTTTGCCGTTGCAAGATTTAATAGAGTGAAAACAGAGCTCCCATACAAAGGGAGGGGACCCAAAGAAGGTAGCCGTTACTGGCTCGAATGCCTGAGTTTATATCCCGATCATTGTCCCTCCCGCTGTGCTCTCAGGCGATAGATGATTGACTATTTCTTTACCTCCTCTTTTTGCCTAATTAGCATTTTAGTGAGCCTTCTTTACTACCCGATTGGTCCGGTGTGAGCTAAGTTGCAAGCCCAGTGTTTAAAGGTGGGTGCAGTCTCCTCCCCAGCTAGGCTTAGGGATTCTTAGTCGGCCTAGGAAATCCAGCTAGTCCTGTCTCTCAGTCCCCCCTCTCAACAGGAAAACCCAAGTGCTGTTGGGGAGGTTGGCCAACAACCGCTCTAACTGCTTCCTGCTGAACTGGGGCATAGTAGGGGTCATGCAGTTGAGATTTCCTCAGGAGGGGTGCCTTCGATGTCATTAACATCAGAGCATGAACTAGCAGGCCGGTCCAGGGATCCGCGGTAGATCTTAGTCATGGACTGCATCTGGGGCTCCATTTGAAGAACATTTGTAGTTTTATAGCTTCGATTCTGGAAGAGACAAACTTAGCAAGGAGGTTAAAGATACAGGGTCCAAAGAGGAGTAACAATATTATAACTGCTAGAGGTCCTAAGAAGGGGAGAATCCAGGGCATCCACTGGTTGAGGAGGCCCCAGGGTCTGGTATTTTGAAGTTCCTCTGCTCTACATTGTATTCGATCTCGAATTTAAGTTTCTCGGTGAAGATTCCAGATTGATTAACATAATAACAACATTCTTCCCCTACAAATAAACAGGTTCCCCCTCTTTCAGAGGTTAGCAAGTCTGAAGCTCTTCAATTTTGGAGGACTACTGCTGCTAGGAAGTTAAGTTGATCTTGCAAGGTTGACCAGGGAGTCGGCGACTTGTTCCATGTCACCATTTAGTTCTTGAGGTAGTTTGTAGTAGAACTGAGTAGAGGTTGTGATACCACCAGTGCCAGTACCTAGTCCACCTAGCACTCCTGCTCTGATAACAAAAGGAAGAATGGGTACTCTTTCGTTGCGGGGCTTAGGTACAACATAATTGTATAAATCTTGTTCAGTGTAAATGGTCATAGGGGGCACTAAGAATGAGGGGAAGCACATAGATTCTGAAGAGCCATTCAAATGACAATAGGCTAAGGTACCACAGACAAAAAATATCCCTGAGGGTAGGCAGACCATTTGTGTGGGAGGAATTACCCACCTGATGCATTGGGAGTTGGTTGTGTCTATTGTATTGCTAAATTTTACACGGGTGAGGTTTGAGGTATGGATTATTTCCAGATTGGAAACAAGAGGTCCTACTAAAACAGAAGTGGTGTTTATTTCTGTCCTGAAGTTGTTCCATTGTTCAGGTACAGGAATTGAAATGTAGGCCTGAAGTGCAGGGGGAGGCACATCCAACAGTTAGTAGGGTTTTGGGGCGAGACCTCATCGAGCCCAGTGAGGGTGGTATTAAATAGGCTTACCAGGCGAGTATGGGTATGGAGGGTTTCATGTTGTTTTGAGAGATCTAGTCCTTTGTAGGGGTTAGGGGTACCATGTACTCAGGTCAGTTGGGAGATTACTTCCTTTACGTGTTTTTCTCTTGCCTGATCTTGAACTCCACCCCCATCAGACATACTGGTATGGGTGAAGTAAGTCCAACAGACAGTGGCTCCAAGCCCCCAGGACAACTAGGATTAATCATTTTCCCTGTCCAATAATGAGTATTTGCATGCATGCAAGGAGTGGCAGAGGCATAGCAGTTGCGGGGCATATGGGTGTGTGCAGTGAAGGTGGGGTTTCCCTTAGATAAACTCCTATGCGATGGGGCATTAATATTTCTGGGAAGCCACATTCTCCATAGAAGCTCTTGGTAAGGGGAGCTACTGGTCGTACAGCGGCATGGAGGGGGTGCAGTGGGAGTGAAAGGGAGTAAGAGAACAATAAAAAGAAAAATATGGTAAGGGAGGGCCATGGGGATTTACAATTTTACTTTTCTCATGATTGTCTGACAGCCACAAGTCTCCTTTAGCAGTGAGTATGCCATTCACATCATGAGATGTCCACATGGTAAGATCTCTTCCTTGTATTAACTACTTCAGATACTAAGACTGCTACTGCCGCCACTATCCTTAAACGAGGCCAACCCTTTGCCACTGTGTCAATTTCCTTACTCAGGTATGCCACAGGTTGCAAGCTTATTGACCTGTGTAAGGACTCCTAGAGCTATTCCTGTTTTTTCTGTGACATATAAAGTCTTACCCCGTTGGCAAGCTAAACACTGGGACTTGGGTTAGGGCCTGGAAAGCCGCTTCTGCTTCAGGTGTCCATCTTACTAAATGGGTATTGTCTTTCTGAGTTTCCTTAGTGTATATAATAGTCTGGCTATGTCGCCGTACCTGGGAATCCATATTCGGCAGAAACCTATTATGCCAAGGAATCCTCTTAGTTGCTTTAGGGTTTTGGGATGAGGATAAGCCAGAATAGGCTGGGTACATTCATCACTGAGGGCCCTGGTGCCTTTGGATAATTTTAGCCCTAAGTATTTAACCCGCTGTGAGCAGAGCTGAGCCTTTGGTTTGGAAGCCTTGTAGCCACAGGTAGCCAGGAAATTTAAGAGCGCTTGGGTGGCTTGATGGCACAAGATTTCTGAATGGGCGGCTAGAAGTAAATCATCCATGTACCAAAGGACAAGAGTGTCCAGGTATGAGAACTGGCTCAAGTCTTGGGCTAATGCCTGGCCAAATAGATGGGGGCTATCTCTGAACCCTTGGGGTAAAACAGTCCAGGTGAGTTGAGACGTTGGGTTCGAAGGATCTTCAAAGGCAAACAAGCATTGAGAGTCAGGATGTATAGGGATGCAGAAAAAGGCATCCTTAAGATCCAGGACTGTAAAGCACTCTGCTTCCTCTGGCATTTGGGAAAGCAGAGTATAAGGATTAGGTACAGCTGGGTATAGAGGGACAGTGACCTCATTGATAATCCTGAGATCTTACACTAACCTCCACTGTCCATTGGGTTTCTGTACTCCTAAAATTGGAGTATTGCAGGGGCTATTGCATGCTTTTACTAGGCCTTGGGCTTTTAGGTCCTTAATCTTTTGGAGTCCTTGTTGGGCCTCGGGTCTGAGGGGGTACTGCCTTTGATAGGGAAAGGCAGCGGAATCCTTTAGTTTAACTTGAACAGGATGGGCATTCTTTGCTCATCCATATTGTCCTTCTGTTGCCCGGACTTCAGGATTAAGTCCTTTCTCAAGCAGGGGACAACAAACGGGTGTTCTCCTATGTTCAGGTGTATAATGGCCCCTGCTTTTGCTAGAATGTCTTTAGTGGGGCTTTCAGGCATAATTAGAAAAGCATGTGAAAAGAGTAAAGTTCCCCAGTCACAACTTAGTGGCTGGGAGAAGTATGTAGTGACTGGCTGTCCTAGGACCCCTCGGATAGTGACAGATCTGGAGGGCAGTTGTCTGGGACAGGAGAATAAGATGGAGAAGGCTGTGCCAGTGTCCAGGAGACAGTTAACCTCCTGGCCCTCAGTGGTCAAGCATACGTGGGGCTTCGTGAAGGTGATGGCATGGGCTGGCACTTGCCCCAGGCACCCTCAGTCCTGGGGCTGGATCATCTGGTTAGTGTTTTCTGACTCAAAGGACCTTCGTTCCCTGGGGCAGTGGGCCTTCCAGTGATTCCCTTGATGTAAGGGGTGTAGACAAGGTAGTGGCTTATTTCTATTTGGACAATCTTTTTTAAAGTGTCCTTGTAGACCTCACAGGAAGCAAGCCCTATTAGGCATTCAATTTGCCCAGCTTTTCCCTTTTCCAGAGCCTCCAAAGTCAGCTTGCTGAGGGCCATGAGTAAAGCGCTGGCTTTTTTTTTTTTTTGAGACGGAGTCTCACTCTGTCGCGCGGTGGCCTTTTCTTTATCCTGTTTGTCCCATTCCGCCTGCTCCTCCTGATCTCTATTATAAAAAACCGAGGTTGTCAAGTTCAATAGGGTTTCTAAGTTTTGCTCTGGGCCTAAGGCAGAGTTTTGAAGTTTTTTTCTAATGTCTGCAGCTGACTGAGTGATAAACTTATCCTTTGAGATTAGTTGGCCTTCAATAGAGTCAGGCGATAGAGACACATGCTTCCTCAATGCCTCCCTTAGTCTCTCCAGAAAGGTGGTAGGATTTTCTTCCTTTCCCTGTGTTATAGTGGACATCATTGAATAATTCATAGACTTCCTCCTAGTTTTCCTTAGTCCTTCCACTCAAGTTAGCAAATGTCTGTGGCACCAATCTCCATCTTCTGATGCTGTGTCCCAGTGAGGGTCTACACTGGGAACTGCCTGTTGGCCTATGGGGAATCGTTCCCTTTCCTCTGTTGTCATCCTATCATTGACCTGACTGAGATACCAGAGATCGCCAAACTCGGGCTGCAGTTATGGCAGGACTTCTCTCATTTAGGGTTAGTGTCTGATTTAGCAGTAACATTGTATCTGTCCGTGTCAGATCAAAGGATTGCCCTAACCCTTGTAAAACATCAATATAGCCATCTGGGTTATCTGAGAGTTTACCTAGGTCTATTTTAATTTGCTTTAAATCTGAGAGAGGAAAAGGTACATGCACTCTGACTGGGCCGAATTCTCCTCCTCCCACTGTTTGGAGGGGGCATAATCAGGGGATATTGGCACTCTTGGGTTCATTCTTTACCCCTTTGTCTATCTCCTTTTGGACCGTTTCGGTTGAAGGGGGTCCTTATTAGTTGGGGAAGGAGTCCGGGGGACACTGGGGTAGGGAGGTGGACTCTGAGGGCTTTCTGTAGGGCATAAATCACACTTTTTACATAATTGCAAGTTGTCTCTTAATGAAAAGGAAGTTTGTACATATGGCACTTCACTCCATCTGACTTCTTTTCTACAAAAGAGGTCTAGCTGTTAGATGGTGTTACAATTTATACTTCCCTCAGGGGGCCAGGTTTCTCCCCCTTGAAGAGGATATTGTGGCCAGGCGGTACTGCAGAAGAATGTAAGTCATTTTTTTCTTAGCATCTGAGAGTCAAATTGGTCCCAGTTCTCCAGAATACATCTTAGAGGCGTTTTTACCTTGGGGGGAACGTTTCCCATCTGAAGAAAGAACACAGGGATGCCAGCACCCCACTCATTTTCCAATGAATATTAGTCCTACGGCGTCCTCTGTGGTCCTAATGCTTATTCCTTTCCAGGGTGTGTAACCACCCAAGGATTACCTCTGCTTATCGGATTAGTTACGCTCACCGATGTAGCACTCCTCACCCCCTTTCCCGCCTTTCTTGACCACAGAGAAAGGGGTCTGGGCTGCTGGATTCTAGTGGTCCTTTACCAGTATTCCTAACATTGCCTTTGTGCTCAGGGGTGAGTCCTAGAGCTGGGCTGGGTCCCTGAGTATTTCATAGCAACCCAGCTGCCTCATCAAGATGCATTTCCATAAACAACAGTTTCTATGCAGATTCATTTCAGAGAGGGTGTAGGTAACCTTTTGAGTCAGGATTGAGACTGTAAGTACTTTACAGTCTCTTT
This sequence comes from Mandrillus leucophaeus, assembly GCF_000951045.1. Taxonomy (NCBI): domain Eukaryota; kingdom Metazoa; phylum Chordata; class Mammalia; order Primates; family Cercopithecidae; genus Mandrillus; species Mandrillus leucophaeus. The sequence continues at coordinate 332,809 of NW_012105377.1, forward strand.
TTGATTCTGTAAGTACTTTAAGGCTTGGCTGACTGCAAACGGCCCGCAGATTTGAGAAGACCAATTATTAGGCAATTTTTCTAACTCTGCTTCCACAAGAGTCTCCCTATCAATTACTGAATACCCATTGTGGTTTTTACCTCAATCATCTGGGAGGAACCATCTATCGGCCTGTCCTGAAGGGAGTTCCTCCTAGGTCTGGTCGGACCTTTGTATGGTAATTAAGATTTAAATCCCCTGTAAGGAAATCTGCTGGGTTAAGGGAATTATCAGTGGTTAGTGTTAAATTACCTTTTTCTAACAGACTAGCCCCATACTTTAAGATTTTTGAGTTAGTAAGCTACCTTTTTGCTTTTTTGACTTAGAATAATTCTGAACTGGTGAGGTGTGCTTACAATGAGGTTTTGTCTAAAAGTTACTTTTCTACTTTTTTCTGTTAGCAAAGCAGTTGCTGCTACAGATTGAATGCATTTGAGCCATCCGTGGGTCACTGGGTTAAGGATTTTTGATAGGAAGGCTATGGATTGTCAGTGGTCTCAGTGTTTTCAGTCTATGCCCTTGTTTACACTGACAACAAGGTAATATTGGAGTGTTATAGGGTCAGGGAGAAGACCGTCAATTATCACTTATAGGTTTTAAATTTACCCTGACTTTTAAAGGAATAGGGCACACTTTTTTTTTTTTTTTTTACTATTTCTATCTTTCTCTTTCTTTCTCTGACTCCCTCTTTGTCTCTCTGCCTGTTTCTCCTCTTTGTCTCTCTCCTCCTCTCTGTCGGTCTCTCCTCTGGCTATCTCTCTGTTTCTGTCTCTCTGTCTCTGTCTCTCTCTCTTTCCTCTCTTAGCCATTTACAAACTTGGGACCCTGGCAAGGGTGTTGGGGAACAGGTCCCACATAACTGCCCATGTCGAGAGCTGTATACCTAAATCAGGAGGGACACCAGAGACGAGACTCCCTGGGTTTATAGCCTAGATGCCTAAGGACGCAGCACAGAGCTTCCTTGGATCCCTTTGGAGATACAACTTGCTAGAGGAAATGAAAGTCTGAACCATTAGTACCTAGGAGGCAGGGATCCGAGGAAGTAGATTCAGAGGTAAGGAGAATTTTGGGGCTACACTTTCAAGATTGTCGTGGTCGGGACCCAGGAGGTATGGGTCAGAAGGAAAGGTAGGGCGCACACATGGGCGACTGTTGAGCAGAGACTTCTGGATGCACCATGATCTCAACCGGCTAATGCCAGGAGTTTGGGATGACAGCTTTCTGCCTCTAGTCGGCCCTCGGCATCCCCAGGAAAATTGAAAGTGGAAGCTGGCTTCAGGCAGACCAACGTTCCCAACCCAGAAGGGTGGGGGTTGTTAGAAAGCCCGTCCCCAGATAGCCTCACACCTGAGTCGACTTTTCTGGTGGCCACACTAATCGTTTTTAAACGGCTGACAGGTGCCCGGTATTTTCCTCCAATTCTAAGGAAGTATAGGACAGAATAGCAAGTGAAAGTGGTCCAATATTACTCACCACTTTGGAGATCCCTTCATGGTTGTGGGTTCAGGTCCCTTTGTGGTTGCCAAATTGTTACCGGGGGTCCTTGCTCCCAGAGCTCCCAAGATGGTGGCGGGCCACTTCTAAGATGGTGCAAGTCTCATGTTCTCTGACCTGGGGTTCTTGGCCTCACAGATTTCAAGGAATGGAATCTTGGGCCATGCGGTGAGTGGTATAGCTCTATTAGAAGCCGTGGGTCACAGAAGAGAACCATGGAACCCAGTGACTAATCTTGAGCTTGATTAGGACGACCGGACACTTAGCCGTGCACGAACAATGGCATGGCTTTAGCCCAATCGGGAGGGGCAATGGGTGTCTCACTGGATCAAGAGCACAGCGGACACCCTGCCGGATCCAGAGGGATGGAAGTCAGCGGCGGGGTCTGCGACGGCGGCAAGCAGCAGTGGTGAATGGCGAGCGAAAGCTTAGCTCAAGCCGTAACAAACACAGACCAGAAGAGTGCAGATGCAAGATATAATAGAGTGAAAACAGCTCCCTTACAAAGGGAGGGGACCCAAAGAGGGTAGCCCAATAAAGCTATTTTCTAGTAACCAAATCGTTTATGGACTGGGGAAACTCCTGAAAATGTTTTGTGGGATAATTGTACCCAAGCCGTAAAATAGTTGGTTTAAGCCCTTCCTTCTTGTTAGATTAGGTTCTTATGATATGCTTAGGTTCTGAGTTGTTTTGTTTCCCTGTTTGTTTTACCTTAAGCTTTTTTACAACTCATTGCTGCCTGGTTTGAGTTGGTTCCTTATTCCTTCTCCTTCAAGTTGAATTACAACTAGTAATTGTTTGCCTAATTTTACCTGATAAGATTTTATATCCTATTCTGTATTTCAGTCATCAGTTTGTGCTCATAGCTTGACAATAACCAGAATAGTGCAAGAACAGTGACAGTATTATGTGTAGTTATCAAACAAGGCTGTCTTTATTTTCTTATATTCCTAAATACTAAATTATTTTCTATGGTGTTGATCTACAGTCTTAAGTACCTTCAGAGCTTCAACGTACTGATCATTTTTTGAAGTGCAGCTCTTCTGCATGTAGTTCTTGGTTGACATTTTTTCTTTATAGAGACAGGGTCTGCACTGCAAGAGTGCAGTGGCACAGTCATAGCTCACTGCAACCTTCAACTCCTGGGCTCAAGTGATCTTTCCACCTTAGCCTCCTGAGTAGCTGGGACTACAGGTCCATACCACCACATTCAGCCAATCTTTTTATTCTTTGTAGAGACAGGGTCTCTTTCTGCTGCCCAGGCTGGTCTTCAACTCCTGGGCTCAAGAGATCCTCCCACCTTGGCCACCCAAAATACTGAGATTACAGGTGTCCACCAGCATTCCTGGCCCCCGACATTCTACTTCTTTCAGTGCTTTGATTATGTCATCTCATTGCCTATTGACAACATCATTTCTGATGAGAAATTTGTTATTAATCTGAAGATGTTTTGTACATAAGTCCCTTGCCCCTTTGAGAGTCTCTCTTTATATTTCAGTCATTTGATTATGATATGCCTAGGTGTGGATCTCTTTGCTTTTATTCTGTTTTAGAGTTTTTTTTATCTTCTTGGATGTGTAGATTAATTTTGGGGGTCAAGTTTGAGAAGTTTGGGACCATTATTTTTTCAGATATTCTGTCTGACCCTTTTTCTCCATCTTCTTCTGGGCCTCCCATTATGTGTATATTGGTATGCTTGATGGTGTCTCTTGAGTCTCTGAGCCTTCTTTCCTTCCTTTCTTCCTCCCTTCCTCCCTTCCTCCCTCTCTTTCTCGCAGTTGATCTATCTTTAGATTTGCTGATTCATTCTTCTGACGGCCCAAATCAGCTGTTGAGCCCCTCAAGTGAATTCAATTTTTGTACTTTTCAAGCTCCAGAATTTCTGTTTGGTACTTTTTTGTAACTCCTATTTATCTCTATAATTCCTATTTCTGTTTGGGAATGATACATACAACAACATGGATAAATCTCACACAACATCATGTTGAGTAAAAAGAGCCGATACAAAGAGAATATACTCTATGATTCTGTTTTTAAGAAGTTCAAGAACAGACAAAACTAATCTGTAGTGACAAAAAGTGATTCTTCTGAAGGATCAGAAAGATTGTTCTGATACTTTCCTGTAGTTCTTTAGATAATTTTTTTTTTTTTTAGTTCTTTGTGCATATTTAAAATAACTCTCTTAAAGTCTTTGTCCAGTAAGTCCCGCATCTGGTCTTTTTCACTGCCAGTTTCTGCTGCTTTTTCTCCCCAATGTGTGACTTATACTGGTTTCTTTGCATGTCTTTGTAATTTTGTTGTTGTTGAGACCTGAATATTTTATATAGTGTAACAGGATACCTCTGGAAACCAGATGCTTCCCCACTTTCCCAGGGTCTGTTTTTGTTATTGTTGCTGTTGCTTGTTTAGTTTCTTTCCTGAACTAATTCTTTCAGGTTTTTAGTTTTTATCACACTTGGCCCCTGAAGTTACTGCTTGGTGATTTTAGTGATCATCTGATGATAGAAGAGATTTTCTTGAATGCCTAGAACTAGTACATCTTCCAGTCTTTGCTAAGGACCTATGTGTGAACGCTGGGGCATTGCCTTCAATGATAAGGCAAGCAATTTATAACTGGATTTTACTTTTTTCTTGAACAGAGCCTCAGGGTTTCCCGTAGGTGAGAGTTTAGGGCCTTCATAGATGGTTTTTGACCGTGTACACAGCTCTATACATGTGTACAGCTTTCTGGATTATCAGAAATATGTTAGAACTTTTCAGACCCCCTTTGGATTTCTTATTTCCCAGGTTTTTCTTTTAATTTTTTGGTTAGCTTGTTTGGCTCATCTGTTATTGCTGTCTCATGGCAGATGTGATGTTTAACAATTGCCACTGATTTTTTTCCACAAACTCTTCTGGCGATAAAGTTGTTTGCACTGAGTGAGCTCTGAGTCAAGTCAAATAATGTCTTATGAGGGAGATTTTTCTAAGGAACTGGCAGATCAAATAATGACAGTTTTCTGAGAGTGGGGCTTTGAAAGACCTCAGAAAAAGTTTATTTTGAGAATTTTTGTGTTCTTGTTGCTTTTATGGAGGAGAGTATATTCAAGGTCCTCACTCTGCCATTACTGATGATATCACCACTTTAATGATTCAACTTCAAGTTTGGATAAATGGATTTTGTTGAAATTTGGGAAAGATAATAAAAACTGAGGGTTTTTTAAGTTTTTAAAAATGTATTCTTTCTAATTATTTCTAAAATACAGAACTTCCAACTCAGTATATTGCTTAAGAACATGAGCCTTGCAATAGATGATCAGTGATTGCTTTCTGTAAAAGTTACATATCCTTGGTTATTTTAGAAATTTTTATCTACATAGGTTTTCCAATAAAGAACCTTGAAAAGTCTGAATGAGTTGAATCTTTGACATGCATCAGTATAGCAAGTGGTTAAGATTGAGAGCTTTTGATTTAGGCAGTTCTGAGTTTATATTCCAGGTAGCTATGGGATTTGGCTCATTCACCTTACATCTCTGGACCTCTATTTTATAATCTGTAAAATAGAGTTATTGCGAAGATTAGATGTAATACCTTTAATAAACTATTGTGCTTGGCACATAATAAATTAAATTGCAGATTATAGCTGGGATTATTAGATGTTATTGACTTAAATCATTATAATTTTGCTGTGAGTTATTTTAACAGCAAAGATGATGGCTTGTCATGCCTCCTGTATTCTTTTGTTTTATGACTAGCAGAACATATCTGGTGAAAGCTCACTTTTTTTTTCTGGCTTTTTTTTTTTTTTTTTTTTTGGAGACAGAGTTTCACTCTTGTTGCCCAGTCTGGGGTGCAATGGCGCAATCTCAGCTCACTGCAACCTCTGCCTCACGGGTTCAAGCGATTCTCCTACCTCAGCCTCCTGAGTAGTTGGGATTACAGGCATGCACCACCATACCTGGCTAATTTTGTATTCTTAGTAGAGACAGGGTTTCTCCATGTTGGTCACGCTGGTCTCGAACTCTCGACCTCAGGTGATCTGCCCACCTAGGCCTCCCAAAGTGCTGGGATTACAGGCATGAGCCACCGCACCTAGTCGTGTTTCTGGTCTTAACGTAGTTCCTCTTTATGAGGTTCTAACTGGTCCCACAAATCTTCCATTCACTACCAAATACATAATCTACTTCTTCTGTTTCAGTGTCCAATTTCCTCTTTCTTTACTTTTCTTCAAGTTACCAGGCTCAATACTTCGGAATAACTCTTTTGATCACTTTTGTTGAGTTGCAGTTCTAATGGACCAGAACTGTCTTCATTTATTCCCTTCTTGCCATTTCACTGACTTAGCTCGTGGATCCTTTATCTCCTAGATGAACTATTTTAGTGGTTCTTAGATTTTTCTACCTGCTTTTTCTCCCTCCAGTCTGTTAAGTTTTATACTGATATTAATTTGGTATTTCCTAAAATATAGCTAGACTGCAAGCAGATAACACTGCATGCTATTCCCCTAAATATCTTTGATCTTTTATTATCTTACGCTGTTAACTCCTGGGAATAAATAGCCTTGGCTCCCAGAGTGCTTCTAAAGTTACCTCAAATGTCACCTTCCTCAAGAAGTCTTCCTTGATTTCTTCACATTTGCCCCAGCGCTTCATATCATATAGAGGTTCTTTCTCCAAAGTCTGTTTTTGAATCACTTCCTTCTACGTTTTGTTTTGACAAATGTAACTATGGAATATTAGAGCCATAGAGGCTGGAAGAATTAACTAATTTAACCTCCTCATTTTGGGAATAAGACAGCTTCCCCAAAACTGACTTGTACATTGTTCAGCTTATTGTTTGATGGCAGAGCCAAAAGTAGAACTTGGATCTTAGATCTTCAGCCTTGTTCTTTTTCTGTAGCAAACGTAATATCATACAACATATCATGAGCTATTTTTAAATGTTGCACCATGTATGTAGTTTCTCTGTAAGCAGTAAACTATTCCTCAAGAACAAGGATTGTTTCATTTCTGTCTGTATCTCTGTAGATGGTTCTCATCATACAGACAGAGATGATGGTTTCCTCCTATAGTGAGTGCGTGAATGATAATCATCTGCTTTAGCATTAATATTGTTTATGTAAAACTTGAATCATATTTCCTACTTACACACCTTTTAAAAGAAATAGGTAAATTGAGGCCTGTAGGGGGCAGCCCAACACAGCAAGTTTTGATTGCCCTAAGCTATCTACTACTCTGAGATCTAGACTTAAGCAATTTAGGCTTAAATTGCTTCCTATGTGGATTTTTGAAAACTGAAAACAACTATTAATTATAAGCTTGTTTGGCAGGTATATTTTTGCCCTTCCTCCTCCAGCTTTATTGGAATACTTTAAAATTACGTTTCTATTTTCTAGGACTTTAGTTGCTTTTTCCAGGAGATTTATTTTAAAACAATTGTCATGTTATAAGAGTAGGAACTATTTGATGCAGATGATTTGCCATTTTGTTTTTAAAACATAAGATGAGAGCAAAAGTTATTTATTAGAACGTTTTTAAAAATTGCTTTATTTGTTAACTTCAAAATAACACAGATCATCTGATGGCATATTATTTGAGTTATTTATAGCGGGGGAAATTAAAATATGCAAAGTGTCATCCCAAACTGCTAAAGTTATTATTAAATGAAATCAACATTTTCTCATTACTAGTTTATTTACTAAGCTAGGTCATTGTTTTATTCAGTATTTTTAAGATTAAAAAATATTGGTAGCAATGAAAGCAAAGTATAGATGAATAATAATAGCACTAACATTTATTACGCTTTGTTGAGTACCAGGTACTGTTTTAAATTATTTTACATGTATTTATTTAATCCTTATTGTCCTCTGGGTTAAATGCTGTTACTGTCCCCGTTATATACATGAGGTAATTGAGATAAAGATTGGTCATTGAAACTTGCTCAGGGTTACCTACCTAGTAATTAGAAGAGCCAGGATTTGAACCCAGGCAGTCCAGTCTGGCTTTATAGCCTATGCTTTTAATCATTATTACCTTTCATATATTAAGTTCATTATTTTTTTATGCCTCTTCTATCATAACTTTGCATTTGAGACTGTTCTCCAGTTTTCACATGCATCAGGCTTCTTATTACTCTTCCTTTTTGGTTGCTTACTGCCCTCAGTCCATTTTCTTCTAATAAAAAAAGTGCATGAACAGAAAGTAAAAACATAATGTTCTCCCCTTAGTATGAAGAGATTGAAACAGCTAACATTGTGGAATTTTACAGGAAGTTTTTTCCTAATCATCAGTTAGGAAATTTTTAGTGATCACATTAAAACATGAACTGTCAAACTTAGGAATAGAATAAGTTCAATTGCCATGTTCATGCATGTAGTATATGGGGCAATTTTAGAAGCCAAAATATTTAATACCTCATTTTGAAAGTAGATTGTGAATGATACAATTTTAATTATTTCACTAAAAATGAGTTTTCTTTACCTCTCTCCACAAATAAATTCTTGGTTATAATAAGACACTTTGGGCCAGACGCAGTAGCTCACGCATATAATCCTAGCACTTTGGGAGTTTGAGACCATCCTGGCCAACGTGGTGAAACCCTGTCTCTACTGAAAATACAAAAATTAGATGGGCAGGGTGACGCACACCTGTAATCCCAGCTACTCAGGAGGCTGAGGCACAAGGATTGCTTGCACCTGGAAGGCGGACATTGCAGTAAGCCGTGATTGCACCACTGCACTCCAGCCTGGGCAACAGAGCAAGACTCTGTCTCAAAAAAATAAGAAGAAGAAGAAGAAGACATTCATTTTTTTATTACGCTGGCCTAACATACGTAAAAATTGACCTTACTGGCTTACTATTTTCTTTCTCATCCTCACCTTTTTATAATTTCATCTCTACTAAGACCTCTTTGGGAATGTAAGATCTATATTGTAAAAATAAGTTGGACCTCAAGTGATCAGTTTTGTTTTGTTTTGTTTTGTTTTGTTTTGTTTTGTTTTTTGAGACAGGGTCTCACTCCGTCACCCAGGGTGGAGTGCAGTGGCACGATCTCAGCTCACTGCAGCTTTGATCTCCCAGGCTCAGGTGATTCTGCTCTCTCAGCCTCTTGAGCAGCTGAGACTATAGGCGCATACCACCAGGCCCAGCTAATTTTTGTAGTTTTTATGGAGATGGGGTTTTTCCATGTTGCCCAGGTTGGTCTCGAATTCCTGGACTCAAGTGATCTGCCCTTCTTGGCCTCCCAAAGTGCTGGGACTACAGGTGTTAGCCACCGTACCCAGCCTCAGTTTTGACATTTGATAAAAAACTTGGATTAAATGTGAGATGGCTTAAAATGTTGTAACTGTTGAAAATAGGGCTGTTCTATAGCTAATTATTTAATAGTATTTATATCACAAGTAAGATCTTAATGTACAGCTCTTAGAAGAAAATATTTCAAAATTTAAGTCTACTGTCTGGTTTATATTATTTTTTTAAAAGACCTCAGATTACAGTTAATGTTGGAATTTCTTGGAAGAATTGTCAGCTCTGATAATATATGCCAGAGGTAGCCTATACCTTGGAACAGTTAGAACCTTGCTGCGGCTTTAATGATTGATTTCAGTCCTCCCATTTTTCATTGGCTGACATGCGCTTTAGTTTCCTAATTTACTGCTGGCCTAATACATTCTTGGTAGTTGCAAACTTCAGCTTAGTTCCTGTCCAGAGAATGTTTATTCCTTCAACCTTACTATTGGAAAAAGATCTCTGAGACCCATACTGGTTTCTTAATGTCACTAGTGCGTTTTTCTTTCAGTCCCTTTCCATCATGGAGAATGTCGGCATCCAGAATGATGCCCCTTAGGGTGATTATTCAGTTTGCTGACAATTTCATGGTGTAAGATCTGCTTAATCACTTACCTATTTCAATAGTGAAAACTACCTTCTAATTTTTTTTTTCTGTTCTTCTCATAAGTGATTTTCATGTAACATGCCAGAATACACAACACCTGTCTGTTAAGAACAGAATTACTAGGCTTTGATTCTTGGTAGTGGTTCCTTCTTTTGGGTAAGTATGAGAGTTGCTTTTGGTCTAATTACTCATACTTTTAAAATAACTATTTGCTTATAATTTTAAGTAGGTAGTATATAGGGTTATCATTCAGGAATATTAGAAGAAAAAATCAATTTAAAAATACAAAGCCTAATGTCCTATCTTTATTTCTAACCTGCGCCTGGGTAATTTTATTTGACATTTTGTATCAGGATATCATACTCATTAATGAAGTATACTCCTCAGTTCTTGTGTGATGCCTGTTTTTTGGTTTTATTAAATTTTCACGGTTTTTTGGGATTTTATATTATACTTTTGCTTTGCAGTCCATGCAGATTGTAATAATTAGTGCTACGGAGATGATATAAGTACAGATACATACTGTTGTGTGCATTGATTATATTGATATTACATATTGATACAGATATTGACATATGCATACTTGAAACCACTGAAATCTTTAGGTAAGTTGCTTCTTTTGCAGATTGATTATGGTATATTAAAATGTAATTATCAACTTAGAAGTGTAATCTAGTATAAACATTCAATTGTATTATCTGACTTTGATGTCTTGCTAGCATTTTACAGAATATGTTCTGTCTTCAACAGTATGTACTTCTCAATGGTTAGCTTTTTTAAAAAAAGGCTATCAATTTAAAGGAGGGTCAATATTGGTTCAAAGAACTGCTGTTGTATTGTGGTATTGCTTAGAGGGGATAAGCAGTTTGGGAGAGGTCGCTTATCAATGGAGTGGTGAGTTTGATTATAATTAAATTAAACAAGATTGGATACACATTTGGAAACCACGTTTGAGTAGACCATATGTCTATCTTGGGTGTAATCTTTTCATGAAAGTCACCCATCTGCATATATATGTTGTGACACAATTATGTGCACAACATAAGATTATAGTAGTTGTGAAATAATGTGAATCTTGAATTCATTGAGTGATTTGTATATAGTCATCTGTCAAAATCTGTGGGGGATTAGTTCCAGGACCTCCCTCAGATACCAAATTCTACTGATGTTTGAGTGTCTGATATAAAATGGTGTAGTATTTCCATATAACCTATGCATACCCTCCTGTATACTTTAAATTATCTCTAGAGTACTTACAATAGTTCATGGACATGTATACACTGTGCAAATAGTTGTTATACTGTAGTTAGGGAATGATAGCAAGAAAAAAGGCCTGTACATGTTTGGTACAGAAACATTCTCCACCTGTGGTTAGTTGAATCCGCAGACGCAGAACCCCTGGATAGGGAGGGCTGACTGTGTTAAATATGTGGCTGTTAATGTGCATGAAATTTGGAATAGCCAAACTAATGTGTGTTATACTTATTTTTGTACTTCATTTAACCATGTTTTACATCATATTGAACTTTATAACATTTGCAAATAGAAATGACATGAAATGTAGAAAATCGACGTATGTTAAGAAACAGCTTGCTTTCAAAGCCGAAGACACACAAATCCAATGTAGTACTTACTCTTAACATTTTGTTTAAATTTTCCAAGCATAAATAAGACGAACATAGATTATTTCATGGTTATAAAACAAAATAATTTATTCTGCTCGTTTAAAATGGAAAGGAATGATATATTTCAGTAGGCCTTTCTGTCCTTGTGGTCTTTCCTTCTTTTCTCTTTTCTTTCCCTTCTTCCTTTTTTCTTTACACTTTTCTCCCACTTTTCCTCCCTCATAGAATCCTTCCTTTTCTCTGCTTCAGTAATCTAAAAAGTATTTTTACTACGTAGTAGAGCATTTCCTATTTTAATTTAAGTTTTGAAGTTTACTTTTAAAAGCAAAGCTTTACTAAAGGGAAAATACCTGTATTAACTTACATTTAAAGTTTTTTCATTATGCCGAAGGTAATTATCTGTTACTTCTAAGAAGTAAGTCATTTTCTGACTCTGTGTACATGTTTAAAGTAACTTAGAATCAGCTTGGGACAATTCTCACGTTTGCTTATGTATTGAAGCATTCATACTCTTCACTAGGTGTTCATTTTAGCTGCAGATGCTTCATATAAAACAGGGTAGAGTGGCTTTCAAAAGGATCTACACATCAAAGTGTAACTTGAACTCTGATTTTTACACTGCTTGAGGAATGCTTAATGGAGTAGAACTAACAAATTTACTTTTCGCCCAACACATTATTTTAGAGTTTTTAATCCTTTTTACCTACATGCTTTTCTAAGCCATATCACATACAATTGAATAGTTTTGTTGCTTTAGAGTGTTTTTAAAATGTTCACGTTAAATATTGTGATTCATTTTTTCTTTAGTAAGGAAGATTTCATTTAACTGTGATTTCTGGGGAATGAGGCTACTACTTTTGGAGCCTTAAATAAAATTATTTGAATAAAGCACCATATTTTAAGTTAGAACACCACACTCTTGCACTCTTTTCTATAGTGTGGTTGATAGTTATTCATGAGGCCATGTTTATCATCTTTATGACTTGGTTCTGAAGAGGGATTTAAAATAAGTACAGTGATTATAGGTTTTAATTACAATATACCCTCTTTTCCTAGTGAATTCTTTGAAACAGAATGCTCCTTACTCAACCCCTTACCAAAGTCTCTTTTGCATTTCTCAGATGGATAAATTGTCACCTAAATTATACAAGAAGCACATTAATATTTGATGTATACTATTTTCTTAGAACCCTGTTTAATAATCGCCACTTAAGCCTGCTATATATTAAAATGTTTATACTATTTTAAAACTTCCATTGTGGAAAATAAACGTATAATTTGACTTGATGAATTGGTGGTATTATTATCTCAATCTAAAATACTGTTGGGATATGTCAGCCTACTTTGGATTCTATACGCCGTTCTCTCTTCATATATTGTATTCCAAAATTTTGAATTTTTTTGTGGAGATAGGTACTTACATTGTAAATAATAGTTAAGTTCCTAGGACAGGCCATGTAAGTAATAGTGAAATAGATCTATGATATGAGTTCTGTAAACTCTAACCTGAATTTATAGCATTGGTCTTTTGTAATGCCAGATTCTAATTCAGAAATCTGTAAGAGGAAGAGTTCACTCTTACTATGGCATTTCTCCTCCCCGTTCAGGTCATAGCAGTGTGGGTAGGAATCCAGAGGTTCCAAGCTAGTGAGGAAGAAAGTGAAGATGAGGAGTTCCTTGGCTACCCTAACTGGTGGCAAGTGTTCTAGAAAAGCTCACAAACAGTGGACACAGTGAGTCCACAATGTGGTAGCAGTCTATTAGTAAGGACATTTTTAATGGTCCCATATTTGATACTTTTATTTCATATTACTCCTTATAATGAAATTATGTATTTTAGTAAACCTTTTTAAACTAGCATATTGTAATTTCAAAACTTTTCAGCTTCATTTTCAGTATCAGAATATGAATATTAAATCAGTTTTGGTGAACAGTTAAGACAAAGTTATTTAAATTCACACAGGTAACTTAAAATCACCATGTTGCTATACAACTTTTTAAGAAAAAAACTTGTAATTTTTCTGAATTGGTAAGATAGAAATGTATCTCTGATCTTTGTTGTTATGGGGTTCTTGACTCTTTAATTTTTTTAAAATTTGTTTTTATGAAATATTATTTTTTAAAAACCCACAAAATGCATAAAACAGACATACACTATGATACATAGGTATAAATCAAACACTGATGAAGTTAGCCATCATCCCAGAATGATTCCCCCTGCCACCCATATGAGAACTTTTTTTTTTTTTTTTTCTTTTTTTTAGAGACATGGTCTGTGTTGCCCAGGCTGGTGTGTATGATGGCTATTTATAGGTATGATCATAGTGCAGTACATCCTGGAACTCCTGGCTCAAGTGATCCTCCTGCCTCAGCTTCCCATGTAGCTAGGACTATAGCCACTATGCTCGGCAAAGGTCACCTTTTAAAGCATGCTGTTCGTTGGTTTTAGGAATCACTGAATTCTAAGTTATACAGAGTTGTGCAGCCATTCCCATTGTAAAATTTCAGAACATTTTCATCACCCTAAAAAGAAACCCCATGCCCACTGGCAGTCACTTACATCATTCCCCCTCCCTCCAGCCCTTGGCAACTACTAGTTTATTTCTCCCTTCTGGACATTTTATGTAATTAGCATCGTATAAATATGGCCTTTTGTGTCTGGCTTCTTTTGCTTGCATATTGTTTTTAAGGTTCATTCATTTTGTAGCATATATCAATACATCGTTCTTTTTCTGGCCCAGTAATATTCAATTGTGTGAAGATACCACATTTAGTTTATCAATTCACCAATTGATAGACATGTAGATTGTTTCCACTTTTTGGCTATTATGAATAAAAGCTGCAGTTAATATTTATGTACAAATGTCTTGATGAACATATATTTTCATTTCTCTTGGGTAGATAGGAGTAGAATTGCTGGGTTACATGGTAATTCCATGTTTTCATGTTTAACCCTTTGGGGTATTGTCAGACTGTTTTTGAAAGCATCTGCACCATTTTACATTTCTACCAGCAGTGTATGAGGGTTCCAGTTTGTCCATATCCTTGCCAATGCTTATTTTCTGTACTTTTAATTACAGCAATCTTAGTGGGTATGAGGGGGTATATCATTTTGGTTTTTGCTTTTTCCTAATGGCCAGTGATGCTAAGCATCTTTTCATGCATTTAACTAGCCATCCGTATTTCTTAGGAGAAATAGATTCAAATCCTTTGCTCATTTTAAAATTGGCTTATCTTTTTATTTTTAAGTTTTACAGATTCTTTACATATCCTGAATACTAGCCTCTTATCAGATATGGTTTGCAAGTATTTTTTCCCAGTCTGTGGGATTTATTTTCTTGATGATGCCATTTGAAGAACAAAAGCTTTTAACTTTGATGAAGTCCAGTTTGTCTATTTTTTTCTTTGGTTGCCTGTGTTTTAGGTTGCTGTATGTAAGAAACCATTTCCTAATCCAAGGTCACGAAGGTTTCCTCTTATATTTTCTTCTAAGAATTTTATAGTTTTACTATATTACCTTTTTCATATATTTTTAATAGTATTCAAGCGCTATGTTTTTTAAATTTGTTGATCAGATTACATAAGTGGTGAAATCTGTAAAATATTTCTCACTTTATTTGCTAACTTCTAAAAATTTCACAAGAATTTTTATGACATTTCCTTTTGATGTTACTTTAGTAGAATAAATTTTTAAAAATTATTTGTGTTAGAAACAAAATAATAACTATTCCCATGTTACAAACTTTAGCATTCACCACCAAACCCGTAGACCATGCCTCGAGCAGTGAGTGTAGGTGAGGCTCTTTGTAGAGCTCCGCTATCTCCTAGCCCAGGTTTAGAATCACTTTTCCCCTGGGTTAGACACTTAACTGGGAACAGAATTTCACTTTTGAGGTCAGCACAGCTGCTTTTACTCAGACATTTCTTCTTGCTATTTTGATTTGTTTATACTAATTAAAAGTGTTTCTTAATTATTTTATGTAAGTACACCAAAAGGATAAAACGTGTTCATATGCAGAAGTGTCCTTTGATTCTTCAAAGGAAAATAGTTTATTAATTATATTCTTCTTGTATTAGTGTTTTTAGTATGGCTTTGGGTAAAATTAGCAAAGATATTTTAAAGCTATTATATATAATGAAATTTAAATTATACTTCCCATGGTATGATTTTTCGAATCTTTTGGGAGAAAATTTTAGAGAATTTACCTAATTATTACTAAAAATGTCAATCCTAGCACTTTTAGATGAAGCTTCTTTTTTGCCTCCTCTACTGATATAAAAATTTAAAAGCAATACAATTTGTTCTGTAAATGGGCTTATAAACAGCATCAAATTGATCTCGATCCCAAGAAAGGGAAGTAGTATTTCTCCATACCACACGTTATTCAGTCAAAGGATACGAAGAGGAAACAAAGTGTTGCCCTTATTTGAAGAAAATGCCTCAAGTATTTATATGACAAAGCACATTTGGCACTGTCTAGACAGAATTATAATAAGTATTACAATTTAAATAAGGCAAAGCATAAACTTCAAACCAGGTTGTGGGTATAATTCTGATGGATGCTTTTATTTAATCATAGTCTCAATTAAGAAACTTCTCCTTTGGAGATTAAGTGCCCCTGACTATAATGATGACAGCTTTTCAGATGTTAATTATTATTTTTTAGTGTTGTCAAGAATATTAAAAGTGGGCTTTAGACTCTCATAGCATAAGTACAGAAAGTGCTTATTTTCAACTCTCCTATTTCCCTACATAAAGGATAAAAGTAGTCTGATAAGTGCCACAGACTCCCCCCCACTCCCCTCTCTGTTCCCCCTCTTTCTACCACCAAAAGAGTGTTTACTGTAAAGCTCTAAAAGCATTCATTTGGAAATGGTCTGTTCTTTTTATTTAATGAGGTATTATAGTTGTGTATATTCTTAAGCTCATTTTAATGAGTCTTCTTTTGAAAACCATGTGATGCAAAATTTGATATGCATGAATATATCTTAAGCCAAATATGCATGGGACAGTTGAAGCAGATACCATGTGTCATTGTTGGTAAAGTCTGGCAGCATATCCTGTGTAAACCCCTGTTTTCTTTTTCTTTGTGCCACATAATATTTATTCTAATTAACAAGACTTCAAAGGGAACTGAAGTTAGAATGCCAATTATTTTTTATTCGTTCTGTAATGACTGAATACTGTTACGTTTCTTTGGTTCTACATTTCACAATGGTTTAAGAGAGGAATGAAAAGAACTAGTCATTCTTAAGCACCTGTTACATTAGATATTTCATGTATCTCATCTTATTTAATTATTACATCAATTGTTCAAAGGTAAGTTTTCCTCATTTTTCAGATTCAGAAACAAGACTTCCAGAGGTTGAGGTAATTTGCTCTAGATACACAGTACGTTGTTGGGAGTTGGGATTCCAACCAAACCTTTGTTATTTCCGCTACATTTGACATTCCAAGCTCTACATGCTATGGCCCTTAGTCCACTTTTCTCTCCTTATCCACTGATTTATCAGAAGTACCATTATATTCAGTCTGCCCTCTGAATACTCAAATGACTTTATCTCTTTCTGTATTAAAAAAAATACATATGTATTTCAAGCTGGAAGCTTGAAGACCTTTTGTATTCCCTCCTTTATTTTTATCTTCTTTTGAAACTCCCTACTGTTGTAATATTTTACTTTCTACCACAATTAGCATATTTTACTTTGTACCTACTGGTATAGCTTCCACTCTTAGAAAATGAAATTAACCAGTTTGGATTGTTTTGGTTTTGCTCTAAATGCCAGTAAGTCCAGAGTTAAAATTTGTGTTCAAGCTGTATAATTTTTTTCATAGTACTTTGTACATATTTCTGTTATCACATAACACTGTATTATAGTTATTTGTTTGCATGTTATTTATCTTTGTATCCATTAGCATAGTGATACCCTGATAAATACATAGTAAATATGTAATGAATGAAGATTTCTGATAAAATTTATTCCTGCCTTCTGGTCATTAGTTAGAGATCCTGTACTTGAGTACTACTATTAAGATAATTCTCTCCAAGCTACTTATATGTTAGTAGTAGTAGTTGTTGTTGTTGTACCTATGCTTTTGTTAAACATAGGTAAAACCAAAGCTTTTTTTAAACATAGGAAATAAAAACAATATTATTTGTCGTAATGTGTTTATATCATTGTAGTGCCTGTTACCACTATTACTCAAATAGCAGCTACTTGATTCTCTAAAGTAATGTACAAAAGTATGTTTGGGGTTTTTTTGTTTTTGCCCAAGATCTATAAGAAAAGTTTTATTGCTATTCATCTTTGTCACCATTTCAGCAATGAAGCTTCACTAATATTTATTATGTAATATTTTCAAAAATAGTAAGTTCGGTTCATTATTTCAAAATTGTGTGTCAAGTGAAAATATACTGATTTGATGGCCCTAGTAGTTGCCAATAGGGTTTTTTTGTTTTTTGTTTGTTTTGTTTTTTAATATACGGAGTCTCGCTCTGTTGCCAGGCTGGAGTGCAGTGGCACAGTCTCAGCTCACTGCAACCTCCACCTCCCATGATCAAGCGGTTCTCCTGCCTCAGCCTCCCTAGTAGCTGGGATTACAGGCATCCGCCACAGCGCCTGGTTAATTTTTGTATTTTTGTTAGAGACAGCGTTTCACCATATTGGCCAGGCTGGTCTCAAACTCCTGACCTCAGGTGATCCGCCTGCCTCAGCCTCCCAAAGTGCTGGGGTTACAGACATGAGCCACTGTGCCCGGCCATCCAATGGGGTTTTTAATTTTGGAAGGTAGCTTTTGGGCATGAACAGGCATACTTATAGTTAGTTGTGTTTTATTAGAGTTATAAATTGCAAAATCTAGTTTTTCTAAAATGCCTTTTCAGTTCAATTAATGCTACTTATAAATTTAGTAATTGTTGTACAAAAATGAGAGCAGTCTTTTTCACTTCTTGATATTTTCAGAGTCCATCCCTTTTCTAGATTTAATTCTTAAATAACACATAGTACTACTTATATAGTTAGGCACATCTAATTATGTTCTTGATTAATCTATAAATGAACTTTGCTAATTCCAGTTATAGTTTAGTATAGCTGGCACCTGCAAATATAACAAGTGAAATCCTGTGATATACTTAAGCAACCCTAGTAAATCAAATAAATTTTACTTATAAATGTAGTAAATCACCATCGTGTTTCAAAAGACTTAAAAACAAAGCACACACACAAAGTAGCTGATGAATAAAAACTTGTTGCTATACCTTGAAAAATACAACATACATAAATTATCAATATAATATTTGTTTCTTCAGCTCAACCAAGAAGACTAGAATGTCCATCTAAGCCTCACTGGAGCAAATGATATTATACATTCAGTTTACAGTGATTCGGGTCTTTGGGAGATCCTGAGAAGTCTCGCTCTGTTGCCCAGGCTGGAGTGCAGTGACATGATCTCAGCTCACTGCAGCCTTTGCCTCCCAGGTTCAAGCGATTCTCCTGCCTCAGCCTCCTGTGTACCTGGGACTACAGGTGCACGCCACCACGCCCGGCTAATTTTCTTTATTTTTAGTAGAGGTGAGGTTTCGCCATTTTGGCCAGGCTGGTCTCGAACTCCCGACCTTATGATCCATCCACCTCAGCTTCCCAAAGTGCTGGGATTACAGGCGTGAGCCACCACGCCCGGCCTGTCCAAACTCTTTTTAAATAAACTTGAGCCCCTTGTCATCATTACGTTCTGCCTGCTGTGTCCATAGGAGACTCCCCCAGCACCTCCATCCCTGCTTGCCTTTTAGTTAAGTCCATTTTAAGTTTTACAACCCAGTGCATTGTGCATCTACTGGGCATCTATTAAGTGTCACCCCTTTGGTTTTTTTATGTTTTTCTCTTTCATAAGTTTTTATCACTTTGTTTCAGTGAATAGAATCTCCTTTTACTCTGATGGTGTTCTTCCTCCTCTTTATGGACATTGACTCCATAGTCAGTGACCCAGATATATACCCTTCTAGCATAAATGGTCATTTTTAATAAACCAACATTTCTAATTCTTAATGTATGTAAATACAATTTGTATGACCAAAACAACAAGACTAGCACTAGTAATAACATAGTAACAGGGTTGACTACAAGAATAGTGTATGTTATTATAATCCTTATTTTTTTTTTGACAACTCAATACAGAATACATATTAGAATTCAGTAAAGTTCTGTTGAGAGTCAAGTCACATTTAAAAAGAACAATTATAACACTCATTGAGCATTCAGTATGTGCTAGATATTGTTCTAAATGCTTTATATGAATTAATTGTATAACCTTCGCAAAAAACCTTTGAGGTATATACTGTTAATATCCTCATTTTACAGATGAAACAATTGACACACAAGTAACACAAGAAGGTTTAAGTATTTGCCTAGGGTCACCCAGGTACTAATTGACAGAGCTGGGATTGGAACCATAAGCTGAATCTAATGTAATCAGGTGTCATCAGAGCTAGAATATGTGTCTTCTGACTGACTTTAAATATCATACTCTTACTACTGTACCAGGCTATAAATTATTTGAAATACGAAGGGTCAGTTTTGGAAATAGATGTTTGCGATTAGGAAATATCAAGAGTAAAAGACTCTAGTGCGTTTCTTACTATAACTGCCATTATTAGTAGCTACTTACACTACATTCATTTTCATACTTTTTAAAGGATTTTCGTTATGTTTTGGTGATTTTAATTCTGATGTGTTTCTTATAAGATTTATACATTGTAATAATACCTTTTGCTGTGTTATAGTATATATTATCTGCCTTTTAAAGATCTCCAACATTGTAAACATTACTTTTGTTTTGAGCCTTAATTGACTGTGTTCTGGATTTTTCAGCCAGGATGGAGAAAACATTTCATCAGAATCACCTAAGGGGCTTTTCCTGCTACCTGAGTCTTGAGTCCCCACCTTTCCTCACTCATTTGTGTTGAGAGTCACTGCCCAACTGAGCAACTGTTGTTGGTGTAAATTTTGTTGTGGCCTTCAGATGTGTCAGCGTAGGTTGAAAGGTTGAAAGTCAGTGTTGTAGACCAGTACTTCTCAAACTTTAAACATGAATCACTTGGAAATCTTGTTAAAATGCAGATTCCAATTCAGGAATTCCAATATGTGGCCTGAGAATCTGCATTTTAATAAGATCCAGGTGATAACCAAGATGCTACAGGTCCTCAGAGCACACTTGGATTAACAAAGCTCTAGACTAGTTGTTTTGGATTTTTAAAAAAGTTTTTTATTTTGAGATAATTACAGATTCACATGCAATTGTAAGA
Organism: Mandrillus leucophaeus; assembly: GCF_000951045.1. NCBI lineage: Eukaryota > Metazoa > Chordata > Mammalia > Primates > Cercopithecidae > Mandrillus > Mandrillus leucophaeus. Next base: position 353,141 of record NW_012105377.1, read on the forward strand.
AATAATACAGAAAGATCTACATACCCTTCATCTAGTTTCCCCCAATTCTAACATCTTGCATAATTATAGTACAGTATCACAACCAGGAAATTGTATTAATATAATCCACAAACATTACTCAGATTTCCTTAGTTTTACATATAATATGTGTGTGTATTTGGTTCTATGCAATCTTAGCACTTATGTAGATTCACCCTATATTCAAACTATAGCCCCGTTTCAACACAAGGATCTCTTAGGCTACCCTTTTATAGCCACAGCCACCTACCTTACTTCATCTCTTCCCTAACCTCTGACAACTACTAATTTGTTTTCCATTTCTAAAGTTTTTGTCATTTCACTAATATCAGTGGAGTCATGCAGCGTGTAACCTTTTGAGATTGACTTTTTTCATGTAACATAATTCCCTTGAGATCTATCCACGTCATTGCATATACCACTAGTTTGTTCCTTTTTATTGCTAAGTAGTATTCCATGGGACAGACGTATTACAGTCAGTTTATAAGCATTCACCTGCTTTAATGGGTAACCCTGGAATTGCTTACCGGTTTTGACTCTTACAAATAAAACAGCTATGAACGTTCATGTACCAGTTTTTTGGAGAAGACATTTTTATTTCTCTAGGACTATTCAAGAGTGTAATTACTTGGTCATATGGTAAGTGCATGTTTAGTTTTGTAAGAAACTGCCATACTCCTTTCCTGAGGGACTGTACTGTTTTACATTTGTACCATCAATGTGTGAAGGACTATTTTTTCACATGCTTACCAGCATTTGGTGTTACCACTAATTTTTATTTTGGATATTTTGGTAGGTGTGTAGTGATATCACATTGTGGTTTTAATTTGCATTTTCTTAATGGCTAATGATGTGTGAGATATATTTTCATGTGCTTATTTGCCACCTATATATTCTCTTTGGTAAAATATCTGTTTATTTCTTTTGCCCATTTTCTAACTGGATTATTTGCTTTTTTTAAAACTGTTGCATTTTGGGAGTTCTTATATATTATAGACACAAGACCTTTCTTGGAGATCGGGTTTGCAAATATTTTCCCCAGCCCGCGGCTTATGTTTTCATTCTCTTCACAGGGTCTTTTGCAGAGCAAAAGCTTTGCTGTTGTTGTTGTTTAATTTTGATTAAGTCTATTTATTAGTATTCCCTTTTATGGGTCATGCCTTTAGTGTTAAGTTCTAGGCTGATTTGGAAAGTAGTGTTAAAATGACTTTGCCTTTTTTTTTTCCCTTGCTATATAGAAAAACATTAAAACATAAACTTCTGAATTTCGTGATTCTGGACTTTTTAGCTTACAAACAAGTGAACGGTAAATGAATGAAACTAAAAGGAAATAAAACCTTGAGTCAACACAGTTTGGATAGTATTAAATTAAACTATGCGTTACAGTGTACTAAAACTAGTGGCCCTGGTGATGATATGTTTTAAGTTACAAATTGTTATGTGTCAGAATTGTGTTGTGCATTTTATTATCTCAAAAACTCTATAACGTAGGTATTATCTCCATTTATACATATACATGTGTGTTTACACATATGTATATATTCCTGTTTTGCAGTTGAAAAAACTGAGGTTCAGGAAAGATAGGTAATTGTACCCATGGTCCCATAATGAATGACAGAAACAGGACTTGAATCCAATACTCTTTTTTTTGAGACAGTCTCACTCTGTCACCCAGGCTAGAGTGCAGTGGCGCAATTTTGGCTCACTGCAACCTCCGCCCTTTGGGTTCAAGCGATTCTCCTGCCTTAGCCTCCTGAGTAGCTGGGATTACAGGCACGTGCCACCATGCCTGACTAATTTTTGTATTTTTAGTAGAGACCAGGTTTCACCATATTGGCCAGGCTGGTTTTGAACTCCTGACCTCGTGATCTGCCTGCCTCGGCCTCCCAAAGTGCTGGAATTACAAGCATAAGCCACCACCCCCAACTGAATCTAATGCTTTTTAACAACTGCCTGGCATGTTTTGTTGCAGCATGTAACTGTATATAACTCAAAGGACTCAAACCTGATTTAAGTTTGTGATGATTGTGCTTGTTACTCTTGAAGTCCATACATTGTCTGATTTTATTGGTTAACCTATTGGCTCTACTGGCTATATTTGAAATAGAGACTTTTTCTTTGCATTTCATTTCTTTTTTTTGTTTGTTTTTGAAACAGGGTCTTGCTCTGTTGTACAGTGGTGTGAATGGGCTTATTGCAGTCTTGACCCCTTGGTCTCAAGCATTCCTCTGGCCTCTGCCCCCCATCCCCCTCCCACCCCCAAGTAGTTGGGACTGCAGGTGCGCTCCATCACACCTGGAGAGTTTTTTTTTTACATTTTGATGAGATGAGGTCTCTCTGTGTTGCCCAGGGGAGTCTCAAACTCATGGACTCAAGCTCTCCTCCCACCTTGGTCTCCTGAAGTGCTAAGATTACAGGCATGAGCCACCATTTACAATATAGCTGTAACACTACATTATTTATAAGAATTTTAAGTTTTACATTTGAACTATTTAAGAAAATACATAAGGTTTGCCAAAATTTTTACAAGTTTCGTTTTTCTGCTTTTCTTCAATATATCTCTGAGCTATATCAACACCGTAAATTTCCCATATAAGAAAAAGTGATTGATGTATTGGTGAAGGCACATGAGTAGAGGAGAGATGGGAGCAGCCAGCCATTACCACCTCAGTTTTCCATTTCATTTGGTGTTAAGAAATGACTAACATACATTTGAAAAAGTAACAAGGACAGTTTCAAAGGTGACTTACATCATGTTATTTCTCATGAGAGTAACACTGTTTCTTGGAAGTTATTGAAATACTTTGCATATTTACAAATATGTGGCAAGGTCAGGTATTGTGGTATATTCCTGTTTGCAGTGGCTTTCTTGTCTGTCAACCTAAGATTTAGATTGCATTGAATATTGTTAGTCTTGTCTAATTTTATATATACTAAATCAGCGTTTACAGAATTCCTATTTGTGGAGATTTAAAAATATTTCTCAGTATAATTTAGTCTTCTCTGCAGAGCTCTAACACAGGGCTAATGAGAACTGTTGAAAAGTTTGCAGGAATGTGTCCTCCATTCCCATCGCCCTTAAGAACCTCTGCACTTGAATGCATGATCTGTGGGAGCTTTCGTTTTAAGGGTAATTGTCTTAGTCCATTTGGGCTGCTATAACAAAATATCTTAGACTAAGTAATTTTTATTATTATTATTTTTTGAGACACTTTCGCTCTTGTTGCCCAGGCTGGAGTTCAATGGCATGATCTTGACTCACTGCAACCTCTGCCTTCTGGCTTCAAGTGATTCTCCTGCTTCAGCCTCCTGAGTAGCTGGGATTACAGGCGCCCACAACCATGCCCAGCTAATTTTCTGTATTTTTAGTAGAGATGGGGTTTCACCATGTTGGGCAGGCTGGTCTCGATCTCCTGACCTCAGGTGATTCACCACACCAGGCCTAGACTGGATAATGTATAAACAACAGAAAATTATTTCTCACAGTTCTGGAGGCTGGGAAGTCAGAGAGCAAGGCTTCAGCAGATTCAGTGTCTGGTGAGGACTGCTGTCTGCTTCAGAGTTAGCACTGGTTGCTGCACTGCCCCCCCGCCCCGGCCCCCACCCCACATGGCACAAGGGGCAAAGGGCTTACAAGCTCCCTGGGGCCTCTTTTATAAGTACATTGATCCCATTCGTGAGGACTCTGCCCTCATGACCTAATTACCTCTCAAAAGCTTCACCTCTTAATACTGCCATGGTGAGGAATAGGTTTCAGCAGGAATTTTGAAGGGATGCAAACATTCAGATGACAGAAGTAACTAACTCCCCAAATTGAGTATTTTTTTGTAGTCCTGATTGACTTAGGTACTTAATTGCTATTTACTGGCACACTAAATTTTTAAGAATAAGAATATTGCGTTTTTAAAGGCACTGTATAATAAATATTAAACAAAATGTTCATCAGATTTTTGGTTGGGGTATATTGAGTTTTTGTCTTTTAAAATAAGATTTTCATTAAATGAGAAACAACACGTTGCTGAGCGTTTTCTTGGTTACCATTCTATAGCATTTAGCTACACTATGTAATGGCACTGGGGCTTTCTCCCCACTAAGCAAATACCTCATCATAAAAGATCATTGAAGGTTATATTCCTTTATAATACTTGCTCAGATTTGGGAAAGAGTGGGAAAAAAGAGAGATACATAAAAATAACAGGATATTTCTCCAGTAGTGAGGTTAGAGGAGAATTTCTGTTTTTTAATATGTAACCAAGACTAGTTTTTTTTTTCAGGTAATTTTTAATTTTTTAGTTTTAATTTTTATAGATACATAATAGTTGCAATTATTTATGGGGTACATGTAATCTTTTGCTATAAGCATGCAATGTGCAATGATCAAATGAGGATATTCACCACCTCAAGCATTTATTATTCTTTTGTGTTAGAAATATTCCAGGTAATTTCATTACAGCAAAGCCACCTCGCATTTCGTACATTAATTAGGATATGAATGAGAGCTCCAACTTGTTGAAAAGATTCCTTTGACTTTGTTGTTTTCAGGTCGGACTGTGGGAGGTACCTTCTGACTTTTTTCTTTAAGTTGTGGGTATATTCCTGGTCTCTTCCTTTTCCACTGCACCAGCTCCAGTTGTCTTCACATAAGCTTGCTGTATTCAGTCAGCCTCTCACCAGTCATTCTTGATTTTGCTTCATAACCAACTCATCATACACAGCACTGCTTTCCATTAATCGTCAGAAAAAGCCTTTCACCAACATTACTTCCTTTGCTAAAAAGCATTAAAAGCTTCTTCATGGCCTGAAGATCAAAAACCCTGAGTGAGGGAAGACTATTTTAAATTATCACTACAGTTCCCTATTCATTTCTTTTCTTCTCTGAACTCCCCAACCTTATTATCTTTACACAGTTAATCACTTGATTATGCATGATACTGTTCTTCGTTTCAACTTGTATGAGAAAGTATGGCTTTTTAAATTGAGGGATGTATTAGTCTGTTTTCACTCTGCTATAAAGAAATATCTGAGACTGGATCATTTATAAAGGCAAAAGGTTTAACTGACTCACTTTTCCGTATGGCTTGTGGAGGCCTCAGGAAACTTAAAATCATGGTAGAAAGGGAAGCAGGCACCTTCACAAGGCGGCAGGAAAGAGAGATGAGAGTGCAGGAAAAACTGCCACTTTTAAAACCATCAGATCTCATGAGAATTCACTAGTATCACGAGAACAGCATGAGGAAAACCACCCACATGACCCGGTCACCTCCTTCCCTCGACACATGGGGATTACATGTCCCTCCCTACACAGGTGGGGATTACAGTTTGAGATGAGATTTGGTGGGGACACAGAACCAACACATATCAAAGGATATCAGTCATATTTTTAAAAATAATTCGTAGAGTTCAAATAGTGAAGTGAATTGAGTCATATTGAGTGCATATTATCAAGATTTTTTAAAAATTACAGTTTATTTTCATACTTGTCACAAACACTCAAATATATTATTGGAGTACTATTTCAAAATACTATGTATTCAGTGAATACACAAGCATAGAACTAGGAAAGGCAGCTCACATGCTTATATGTTTATTTTTTCTATTTATTTTTATTTATTTATGTTTTCTTTTTGTATTGTACTTTAAGTTCTGGGATGCGTGTGCAGAATGTACAGGTTTGTTACATAGATACACACGTGCCATGGTGGTTTGCTGGACCCATCAGCCCCTCATCTACATTAGGTATTTCTCCTAATGCTATCCCTCTCGTAGCCCCCTACTCCCCGACAGGCCCTGGTGTGTGATATTCCCCTCCCTGTGTCCATATGTTTCATTGTTCAACTCCCAGTTATGAGTGAGAACACGAGGTGTTTGGTTTTCTGTTCCTGTGTTAGTTTGCTGAGAATGATAGTTTCCCACTTTATCCATGTCTATTTCTTTTTAAACCAAATCTCTTAACAGTTGTGTCAAAGATGTTGAGGTATATTTCTGTCATTAAAAGACAAAAACAAAAACTTGTCTCTAATGCCTAAGTGTTTGAAATCATATTCTTATAAAATATGAGGCAGCCTGGGCAACATAGTGAGACCCGCCCCCCGCCCCCCCTGCCCGAACAGAAAATAAAAAATTAGCTGAGCATGGTGACTCACACATACAGTCCCGGCTACTCTGGAGGCTTAGGTGGAGAATTGCAACTTGGGAGTTGCGCCACTGCAGTTCAGCCTGGGTGACAGAGTGAAACCTTGTCTCAAAAAACAAACTCTCTCTCTCTCTCTCTATATATATATATGACATTTCTCTGTTCTTGTTAAGTTTTAATGATTTTTCGTCTCAGAAAGCTTAAAATTTACCATCTTAAAGTGAAATAGCAGTTAAGAGGGAGAGAAGAGGTAAAAATGCTTTTATTCTCTTTAACGTTTATTTATTTACTCTGTGGTTGGCACAGTTGCTCATTTATTTCCACAACAAACTCAAGAGATATGGAATGTCCCAAATTAGCAGATAAAGGAAACTGGGTACAAGATCATAGATCTTGCAAACAGTAGTGGTCTTCATAGACACTGGCTGATTTCAGAGCCTCTGTACTCTGTCATGATAAAGCCTCCATCATCACTAAGGACATTTAGTAAATGAAACAATTTTAAAAGTGAGTAAAACAATGAGATTATTAGCAGTAAATTATGGTGTAGTGCTCCTAACAGTTTTTGTCAGATGAAATGGCTGCATCTGCTATTTTGGAAACCGTGAAACCTATCGAAAAGTTGAAATAATGAAAGTACTAAAATCATACACCCTCTACCTAAATTCAGCATTAGTTAATATTTTTTTATTTTTGCTTTGTCTTCACACACACACACACACACACACCCCACAACTCACTCTCTCTCTCACTTGAACATGAATTTCTTTAAAATAAGGATTGTCCTTATTATACCTATGAAATTTGACAGTAACTCAATAATATTATCAGTTGTCCATTCTGTATTTCCCCATTTATCCCAAAACTGTGTTTTATAGTTGGATTTCTAAAAAATTTCCTTCTTCAATTCAGTATTCAGCCAGGGTTTCTGTTTTGTCTTTGCTTTGTTAGTCTCTTTTAGAGATACTGAGAAGAAATGCTTTCATTGGTATCTTTTTGTGTTGTTTGCTTTTTAATCCCTTGAAGTTTTTGAAGGGTCCCAACCAGTTATCTTTAGAACGTCCCACCCAACTTTGAATTTGTCTGCTTGTTTCCTCAGAATTAGATTTACCGGAATTTATCATGTTAAACATTTTTCACAGTGATACCACACATCTGTGATGTTGTGTAATTCTGCTAACACTGTATCAAAAGGCACCTAATGCCAACATAAAGTTTATGATATATAAATTTGTAATTGGCAGCAACAAAGACTTAATTGCTTGACTTATTTTTTCATTTTTCAAATAGACGACGACTGAAAGACCTTTCATTCAGAAGCTGTTTCGTCCTGTGGCTGCAGATGGACAGTTGCACACACTAGGAGATCTCCTCAAAGAAGTTTGTCCTTCTGCTGTTGATCCTGAAGGTAATACAATGAGCAACATTAAAACATTTCTTTCATTTTCTGTTACTGAAGTAAAATAAGCATTCCACATTTATAAATAACAGGTTATTTCAGGAAGATATTTTCGTATCTTATGGTAAAAAGTCTTTTCAAACAGAAGCACTTAATATTTAATATATTATTTTGTAAATTATTGACTAACAAAACGAGGACTCGACTCTCTGGCAAAATAGAATACAGTTTTTAAATCACCCTCTTAGCACATCTCTGGTACTCTGGTTTTAAATTTATGGATTCAGTTCTGATAAATACTACTTTTAATCTTGCATTTTGTTTATTAACTTTAAAGAAGTCAGAAATGGTAAAAATAATTTTCTTATTTTTGATATTTGAAAGTTGGTTATACTGAATAATTGATGAGTATTTTATTTGGATTTTCTACTACTTTCTGCTTTTTCTTTTCTAGTTAACCTTGTTCTTTTAGGCTTTGACAATCTACAGGTTCATTCAAAAACTTGATCTGTTTCATGGCCCTAATTTTGTAACTTAGGTTAAGGGTGTTTTCCTGCACGCAAGGGACAAATTTTAAAATTGCTGAAATCTGTTTTTCTTTATTACAACATACAGAACACCAAGAAAATGCAGAAAACAATAAAACAGTGCCCATAATCCATTAACTGATAGAGACCACTGTTGACAGACAGACACACACACACACACACACACACACAGATACACACACACTCTTGAATACATGAGATATACATATGTATTTAATACAGTTGGCCCTTCATATCCATGAGCTCCACATCATGCCCACAGCAGATAAAAAATATTTGGGAGAGAAAATGGATGATTATGTCTGTACTGAAGATAAACAGACTTTTTTTTTTTCTTGTTATTGTTCCCTAAACAATACAGTACAAGTATTTATATCGATTTAGATTGCGTTAAATATTACAAGTAATCTAGAGATGAATGATTTAAAGCATACATGTGCGTAGGTTATATGCAAATATTATGCCATTCTGTATAAGGGACTTGAGCATCAATAGATTTTGGTATCCTCAGCGATCCTTGAACCAATCCTTCATGAATACCAAATGACCACATTTTGTGTGTGTGTGTGTGTGTGTGTGTGTGTGTGTGTGTGTGTGTGTGTGTGTGTGTATGTGTGTGTGTGTGTGTGTGTGTGTATGTGTGTGTGTGTGTATGTGTGTGTGTGTGTGTGTGTAAAATGTCCTGCTGCTCTTGAATCCCAGCCCTATTAATGCTTACTAAACTATAGGGGAAATTTTCAGTGGCATATTACTATATTGACATAAAAATTGCATAGAGTTATATTTATTATATAACAGAATTTTTTAAAAAAACTTTAAATCCATGAAGGAAAGAGGTAATGCATTAGTATATATGAAGGTAATACTTTAACAGATAATGCTTCTTATGAATGTATTCTGAATTGGAGGAATGCAGTATTACTTGCATGACATATACCACACAGTTCATGAAGAATATGATGCATCTAAGGAAATAGTTTGCCTAAGTAGTAGAATTAGAAACAGTGGGTTTGGGGGTAATGTTGTAGTATTCCAGCCTAAATGACTAAGCAAAGAATATGGTGCCCAAAATATGTGTCATTCAGCCTGAGAATGTTGCGATTTTCCTTAGTCAAGTATGCTTGCTTGCCTATACTAGCATTCCTACATGTATATAACGCTTTAAAAATGAACAGAGATTCAATAGGAAGGGGAAGGGCATCTAAAATAATACACCAATACCAGAAGGGATTGAAGGAAGAGACCACTGACTACTACCCAAAATTATTAAAACTGAACAGGGTTTAAGAGGTTATAAATACATTTTATAAAGTCTTCCTTGAACTTTACTAGCCTTTATAGTAAGGTTTCTGATGATGTCTTACACACATCCATGTATCTCTAGTGCTGGGGTAAATGTTTGCTAAACAATCCAGTTACTGAATTCTTTCTATCATTACCATGAAACATATTATTTACGATCATTAAATCATGGAGCAATTAACATTAAGTTGATCATAATACTATCTTAGAATTCAAATCCATCTTTTCTACTGTGTAATTTTAGCTTTCAATAAGAGTTTTAGTTAAATAATTTTTTTTATAATTTAATGATTTTTTAGTAAATTTATAGAGTTGTGCAGCCATCACCACAATTTGGTTTTTGGAACATTTCCATCTCCTTGTACTTCCTTGTAGCTAATCTCTGCTCCACTGCCAGCTATAAACAACCACTGGCCTGCTTTCTACCTCTATAATTTGCCTATTTGGATATTTCACATATATTGAATCATACAACATAGAGTCTTTTGCAACTGTGTTTTTCCACTTAACATTATGTATTTGAGTTGCATCCATATTGAAGCAAGTGTCCATAGTTTGTTCCTTTTTATTGGTGACTAATACTCCATTGGGTAGATACATCACATTTTGGTTCTCCCTGTACCAGCTGATGGGTGCTTGGACTGTTTCCAGCTTTTCACCTTTATAAACAGAGCTGCTAGGAACATTCAAATATGGGTCTTTCTGTGGACGTTTGTTTTCATTTTTCTTGGGTAGCTTCCTAGGAGTGGAGTGACAAGGTCATATAGCAAGTTTATTTTTTATTTTAAAAGAAACTGCTAACCTTTTCCAAAGTGACTGTACCATTTTACAGTCTTACCAGCAGTGTGTAAGAATTCCAGTTTCTCCACATTCTCACTCACATATATTACCATCCTAGTGGTATCTCATGATGATTTTAATTCTCATTTTTCTAATTACTAATGGTATTGAACACGTTTTCATGTGCTTATTATAATTTGTAGATCTCTTTGATGAAGTGTCTATTCAAATCCTTTTCTTGTTTTCTTCATGGATTATTTACTTATTACTGAGTTTTGAGCATTATTTATATATTCTGGATACAAGTCCTTTATCAGACATACAATTTGCAGATATTTTCTCCTACTCTGTGACTTGCCTTCATTTTCTTTCTCTCTTTCTCTCTCTTTTTTTTTCCCCCCCGACAGGGTCTCGCTCTGTCGCTCAGGCTGGAGCGCAGTGGTACGATCTTGGCTAACTGCAACCTCCACCTCCGAGTTCAAGTGATTCTTGTGACTCAGCCTCCCTAGTAGCTGGGATTACAGGTGCCTGCCACAATGCCCGGCTAATTTTTGTATTTTTGGTAGAGACAGGGTTTCACTAGGTTGGCCAGACTGGTCTCGAACTCCTGACCACAGGGGGTTCAACCGCCTCAGCCTCCCAAAGTGCTGGGATTACAAGTGTGAGCCACCGCACCCAACCTTGTCTTCATTTTCTTTTGAAGGATAAAAGCATTTCATTTTGGTGAATTCCTATCATGTTTTTTTTAATGGATTGTGTTCAGTTAAATAATTAAAACTTTTTTTCTTATAGACAATACATTTACGTATTTTAAACATCAAAGCATATATAACGGAATTTAGTAAAAAGTCTCTTTCCTAACTGCTGCTCACCAAACTCTAACCTAGTTCCCTTTTCTAGAGACAACCAGTGTTGCCATTTTCCTGTATATCTTTAGAGACAATTAAGTAAACTTTTTATTTTTGAACTCAAGCTACATAAATTTTGACTAAGTAACTCATAACTTCTGAGAAATTCCCAGAAATTCAAGAATAAGCTTACTTTTTTAGTTCATTTTCTCTGTGTTATAAGGTGGTTTGTTTTTGATCTATTTAATGTCTATTTTTCTGTGTTTTTGAGGATTTTGGAATATAGATGAGTTATCTTCATTTGAAGTGTAATTAAAAAGTTAATAGTTTTTATTGCTGATAGAGATACACCCCATAAACCTCTTTCCTGTCCATGGCAACGTTGGCTTTCAGTTACTCAGTTCTCTGTATTGTGTTTTTTCCCTTTCTGAGTACTTTGTAATAGTACTTTAAAGAACATTAAAAAAACTAGATGCTGTCTTAGTCTGTTTGTGTTGCTATAAAGAAATACCTGAGGCTGGGTAATTTATAAAGAAAAAAGGTTTATTTAACTCACAGCTCTGCTGCCTGGATATTGGGCATCTCATGAGATCCTCAGGCTGCTTCTACTCATGGTGGAAGCTGAAGGGAAATGTGTGCGGTGGTCACATGGTGAGAGAGGAAGCCAGAGAGAGCAGGGTGGTGCCAGGCTCTTTATAATAACCAGCTCTTGTGGGAACTAAGACAGTGAGAACTCACTTACTCCTCCACACCCAGGGAGGGCATTAATCTATTCATGAGGTATCCACCCCCCGCCCCCAACCCAAGTACTCCCATTAGGCCCCATTTCCAACTTTGGGGATAAAATTTCAACCTGCGGTTTGGCGGGGACAAGCAACAAAACTATAACAAATGCTTTTGTCAATTAGGAGTAAATGAAATTTAAGCCAGAGTTTAATATTCAAATAACTACCTTTTAAAAAACAAGAGGTGGGGTCTCACTGTGTTGCCCAGGCTGGTCTTACATTTCTCACTCAAGTGATACTACCACTTTAGCTTCAGAAAGTACTCGGATTGTAGGCATGAGCTACTGCACCCAGCCTCAAGTGACTACCTTATTGCACTTTTCCTAGATGTTTTTTTGACAATCTACTTTTTAAAATATGTCATTTTAAATTTACTTTGTTATAGCATCCTTGACTATAGAATGAGAACACCCCAATGAAACCCAAAACCTTGGCAGGAATATGTTCTATAATGATCTGTCCCCTAACAGCAGCACAATTGTCACAGACACCAAATGATCCATATTTGCTAGTCCCAAGTTTATATAAGGTGGTCTCCCTTGATACATTTGTGTTTTATCTGTAAAAATTAAAGTTAACAGTTGTTTTGTAATCCAGGAAAGAGGGCTTACTTGAAATTTTTTATTGTTTATTTTGTTAATGACAAATTTTTTAGTTCAATTCATTTTTATTTCATGGTTGCCAATTTCTAGTTCGTGGATGTGGTTAAGGAGTAAGGAGTGCCTAGAGTGGGAAGAAATTAGTTGGGTGTTAATACTGTATTTTACGTCTTTAAAGAATTGTATAACTGTAGAATTTTCAAGTTACCTTTTTTTTTTTTTGGAGACAGATTCTCACTCCGTTGCCCAGGCTGGAGTGCAGTGGTGCCATCTCAGCTTACTGCAACCCCTCCCTCCCAGGTTCAAGCAATCTTGTGCTTCAGTCACGCAAGTAGCTGGGATTACAGGCATGTGCCACCATGCCTGGCTAATTTTTATATATTTGGCAGAGACAGGGTTTCACCATGTTGGCCAGGCTGGTCTTGAACTCTTGGCCTCAAGTGATTCACCCGCCTTGCCCTCCCAAAGTTTGCTCTCTTAATTTTTTGCATGATTTTGCCAAAGGTGTCTTAACCACTTAATTGCAGAACTAGGTTTAGAACACAGGTCTCCATCTCCTGGTGGTCTCTTGGTTTTTCCTCTTTACTATGCTGCCGTTTGTTTTTTTCTTTCTTTCTTTTTAACTTTTTGATTTAGTTTCAAATAACATTCTGAAATACTTGCTTTTTCCTAACTATTTTACTTTCACAGATCTTTATTCTTCAGTTTGTGTTTAGTATCTAATCTGCCTATATGCTCTTCTCTTAATAATATTTCTGATACGATCTTAGAAACCTGAGTGTCTACTGTTTTTATTTTGTTTGCTTTGTTGTTTTAGTGTTCCTATATATAATCCTGACCACTCTTGTTGAATTTTTTAAATGGTGATTATGAACACCAGGCATGTAAATGAAAAGCAGTCAGGTGCTTTGAACTGACACACACTCTCAGAATACACCTTTATTCTGGTCTTAGACCCAGGTTACAAGACAAGATTAACATGACCCTACACAAGGAAGGCACACAAATTTGTGAAGCTGTTCTTTTAAAAGAGACAAAGAGAGTCTTTGTTCTCTTAAATTTCTAGGCTGCTCTACGTGTACATCCTTTTCTGGGGAATACACAGTGTGACTTCCCTTGTGGTTTTTTTTTTTTTTTTTTTTTTTTTTTTTAAGAGTGGAGCAGTGAGGCAACGCAGCCACACAACCTTATCCACAAACCTTCCTTTTAGGTGATTTCAGGTGCTGTAGGTGAGTACATTGTGTGTCAGACTTCTCCCCACGCAAACTGTCAAATGCTTCTCTTGACTGCGGAACACACACTTCATTGAAATGACATAGATAGTGCCTATTCTTTTCAGGTATTTTTGATGGTATCTTTCATTGCAGGAGGAAGCCACATCTCTAACACCAGTATCTTTTCTTTAGAAAAACTTCTATCTTTGCCTCTTCTTTTTATTACGTATTTAAAAAAAATTGTCATTTAAAAATCTGTGTAGAGTATCCAAAACATCGAGTCACTATTTCAGTAAAAACCCATTTGCTTCCTGGTTCAGTTCACCTGTAGTATTGTCAGACATGTCAGACGTGAAGTATTTTGACACACCTGCACTCAACTTAAGTTGAAAGCGAAAGACTTTAAGATTGGGTGTGTATGGATAAGAACTTGCTGTCATCACATGATGAAAAGAGAAAGTACTTCATAAAAGTTGTGTGGCACCATTGTCTTCTGCTCCCTCCAAGTGATTCAGTGATGAAATACTTTTGTCTGATTTCATCATATGAAAGTCGAATGTACTAGTATTTATGAATACGTGCTTTAGGTCGTTATTCTTGTGGAGTAACTAATGATGAGCTGCTGCTTGTGGAGTAACTAATGATGAGCTCTTTTGTGTGTTCCTTTCTTTTTTTGTAAATGGCTAAGGGAATTAGTCAAGTTGGCGGTAACAGGAAATGACCAAAGGTGAGCTCAGGTAAATTGTTTTGGTGGTTTCAGCTGTAGTTAAAATGACTCAGAGATCTAAGCTTCTGTACCAGACCTGAAGTGAAATATTTTTTTCTTTGGTCATTAAAAATAACGTATCAAGAACATTTATTTTTTACCTTGGAGAATATAAAACACCTATAAGCTTTACCCACTTATACTTCATTTCCCAGTCTTCTAATGTAATGTACAGCAATGTGGTAAGCTCGGCGGGTGGATCACCTGAGGTCAGGAGTTAGAGACTAGCCTGACCAATATGGTGAAACCCCGTCTCTCCTAAAAGTACAAAATTAGCCGAGTGTGGTGGTGCATGCCTGTAATCCCAGCTACTCGGGAGGCTGAGGCAGGAGAATTGGTTGAACCCAGGAGGCGGAGATTGCAATGACCTGGAACGCGCCATTGCACTCTAGCCTGGGCACCAAGAGTGAAACTCCATCTCAGAAAAAAGGAAAGAAAAGATGGTATATTCACATTTTTTCTGCTTTGCTCTATATGATTAGATTATGTTAATAAAGTGAATTAGCTGACAAGATAAATTTTTTTCAGACATAAAGCAATTAGAAAAAGAAACATATAACTCTCATGCTGACCATATAAGGCAGATACTTTAAGTATTTGGACAAAATTGAAGCTGGTTAATATCTTGTGATTTGAGATAATATTTGAGCAGTAATCACATTTGTCAGTGTGATGGCACTGCCCCCAGAAGAATAGGCACTTCAGTTTGCAAATTCATGCCACAGGAATAAAAAAATTCCAATCCCCAAACCTCATCAGATTGCAGGATTTACAGTTTCAGTAATTCTTTAGATACTCATTTACAATTTGAATTAGAAGGAATTAGTATCTCTATACCTTCACACTGTTTGGTTTGGGCAATCATTTAGAGTTTTTTTAATGAATATTCAGTTTTCTTATTTTATAAAATAATGAGGCTTCCCACTACCATCTTATTGGATGCGTACAGAGTTTAAATGAACCAGAAATTTTTTTAAGTGAGTCTTCATTGTCTTTTTTATTTTTTGAGACTTTATATTTGAATCTTTTTTGTTTCTTAGAGTTTTGTTAGCATTTTTCACAAGTAAAAGAACTATACTCATAAGAAATTTACAAAGGAAAGTGATAAAGAAGCAATTTTGTTTTTCTTTTTGTTGTTTGTTAATTCCACTATGCAAAGACAAGTAGGCGATGTTCAATCTACACATAGAAGTTATAAATGTATAATGCTCTAAATGTAAATCAATATTGTAACTGCTTATAAAAATAAAATAACTCAAGTTATGGCAAGAGACATTGATTTCTACTTTCTTAGAAGTTAACTTCTGGACATGATTAGAACTGCCGGAAGTGTGTCTCTGGTATGGAAGAAATAAGCTTATTTTACTAAGGCATCTTCATAGTCACTGCATTTCCTGCAGCCAGATTGACTATGATCATATACTTGGTAAAATATTTTAAACCTCTTTAAGGCAAGAGGTCCAAAACTAGACTGTAATAGATAGTTGCTGGTAGTTTCACATTGAAGAAAACCATAAAGAGCAAATTGTACATATATTTGGTGTTTAATCTCTTCACAAGTGACCATGGAAAGTCCATTTGTAACTTTGTGGAGATACTGTAAGCCTGACATACGGGATGGGGTCACTTGGCTATAATGGGAGCCTCTCCTTTCAGTCTGAGCCTAGCACTCTCTGCTTTTATTCCTTATTGTGTACATATTTTATGGAAGAAATGGTACAATGTCATTCATGGTGGGAATTCTAAAAGTTCTTCAAATGTAGCCCTCATAAGCATGTTTAAATAATCTGTTAGGCTCAGTTTAAATTTACTAATTACAATATATTTTCTTAATTTATCATTATACTATTAAATTCTAAGATTAAATGAATCAAATTATTTGCTTTGATTGCTTTCCTCTCCCTCCATCTCTTCGTGTTGTCTTAGCACATGGGCAACATTGACTAATTCTGGTGATAAAGAATCTCTTAATTCACTAAGTCCATTGACATATGTTTTTTCTAAAATCAAAGAAATAGTGCTGATTGTTCTCCACTACTGGAAATGATGAGATTACTGGACCTGACAGAAGATGCTTCTGGTTTCTCCTTCTGAATTATTGTTATCTTAATCTCAAGAAGTTAAATGAATTAACTTGACTGTCCCCAAAATGAGAAACATACACTTGCATAATTATTTCATTTTTAGCACTAGAAAGCAAAATTCTCTTACCAAAATAATGGTATATGCAGACAGTTAAAAACAAGTCATCTTTTCATTGAAACAGGTACTGTGGGGCTTCATTCTGACCATATGTAAACAGTACAATTAGTGTCTATATTTTAAATAAAGCAATTAAGTTGAGCTATTCTGTAGTTCATACTTGACAAATATTAATGGACCCTATTACACCCAACTAGAGTTACTGGGTCATTTTATGAAAGCAGATGAAATAATATTGTTTTCAAAGTTTATTTATTTATTAATGAACAAGGTTTAATTTTTAACTTTTACCACATTTTTATCTTATTGTCAGGAAGCCTTGAATCAGTTTTAAAATGGTCTTACAATCACTTAATTTAATACACTTTGCTTTCTATAATTACAGCTAATCATATGGGATTTTTTATATAATTTAAATTTTAGTTTATGTCCTCCTTACTAAGAAATACAAGGATTATAAGTAAAAGTCAATGAAATAATTAATATGGGCACGTTTTTAAATTGTTTAAAATGTTAAGAGTCAAAGCTCTGAAAATATTTTGGATAGAAATAATAAAGATATAAATTGTATGCAAGGAAAGAGATATTTGGTATACCTGGTATTTGGTATATACGGGGATATTGCATGTTCATTAAGACCTGTCCTGCTAAGTGAGTATGGATCCGGAAGAAGTTAATGTAAGTATTTTTAAATGGGTTTGTATTTTTCTGATAAACAGCACTCTCCTTCTGTTTGTGATCATAGGATAAAAGCCCTGTAAGCTTGTATATGTTCATTTTTACTGCTACATCATGTAGTGTGCTCTTAAGATTGAGATCTCATTCCCCAGGAAGCATTTCTGTCCAAGATTAATTGCCCTTTTAAAATCAGCGTTTGATGTATTTCTTTGGCTATATCCTGACTTGGTTTAACCCTCTTTGACCTGACCTCGCTGACTATTACCTCCGTGGCTGAGACAAAATCCTTCAGCATGATGTATGCACTTCACATTTCAGCCTGTGGTTTTTCATGTCGATGGATTCAATTAGTTGGTGTTTTACTAATGAACATATCAGAGGTTAAAGAATTTGTCAGACAGAACAAAATTGTTCAGGCTAGTGGCAATCAGAAAGCTCATCTCTCTATTTTTTAAAACTTTTTCAGCAGTGTTAAGTATTTTTCAGAAATTTTACCTTCAGTATCACACTTTCCAAGATTCGTTTTCTGCTGAATTATAAAATATAAATAGGAAGCCACAAAGCTGAACACAATGATTATACCATTTGATCTTAGAATTCTCCATATTTATAAGTATGAGCTTTTAAAAAATTAATTAAACTGAAATTTTCTTGTTAAAAACATGTATGAATTTCCCTTAAAGATACATCATCCATTTCTTTAAGTCTCCTTTAAATATGAATGGTAAGAAGGAAACTCAAGCACCTCACTAGAATCTCAAGTCACCTGTTTTTAAAGACATTTATAGATCATATTCCTTGTTGAAACTGGGTTAGTTAAATAAGACCTAAAACCCAGATTGGGATGAGAAAGATAGCAGCCATTAGTAATAGAAATCTTTAGAACTCAAATTTATCACATAGTGTGCATTCTCAAATGATATACTTAAAATGTATAACATAAAGATTTTGAAAGGTTTTTGTTTACCTGAATGTTTTCATCTTTTTAAAAAAAAAACCTTACCTAAAGTCTATTAAATGATATATCTATACTGCAGTAGGGCTCATTTGACTTACAGGTGGTGTGCTCCTCTTGAATATATGTGTTGAGAGCACTATTAAATAAATGTGAAGGTTTATAATACTTAAGAATATTTCTTAATGTCTTTTAATTTGCATAATCATCGAGTCTGGGTTTTTGTTGTCTTTTAAAAAATACATTTATTAAAATCATGCCATACTGCATAAAAATGGAACTGAATAATTCAGGAGGTATTACCATGAAGCCAAATTCTTGTAGCCCTTTGTATGCCAATCACATAAGTGAATCCATGGTTTTTATATATCTTTTGATTATCTAGTACTAAAAAAAATGAACTTATTCTTATAACTTGTGTGTGGGAAGAGAATTAAAATCACTCTACTTTTTGTTACTAAATCGTGACCTTTTTAAAACTGATCTTCTCTCCTCACATACTTTATCAATTATATTTTTGACATCATTATTTTTTATTAGAGAGTGAGCAGGAGAGGGGTGGAGAAGAGTCACTCATGTTATTGAATACCTGTGTCCAAGTCCTGTGCTAGGGTTGCTGCTGAGTGCTTTGCTTGGATATCCCATTTAATCCTTCGTGTAACTGGAGATGAGAATTCTCTGTTCACACTGTAAGATGAGGAAATAGACACTCAGAAGTTTAAGTGAATTCCTTGAGAATTCAAAACTAATAAATTATGATGGCTTGCACTCTGAAAGAAATATTTTGCTGTTTAGGCATAAAAGACCTAGATACTAGAACTGTGAGACATGTTAGTGATCCTCTACTCTGGACCAGTTTGCAAACTGACTCACAGAGTTAAATGAGAAGCTATCATGGGTTATAAATCAGCAAGCAGAATTTAGGAGATGGTCTCAATCCCACATTAGCAAAAGCTGCCGTATCTTTACCTGTGTTATATATTGGGTTTCTACATAAAATTTTGTTTGCAGAAAAATTCTACACTGGTATGATCATAAGATTCATTCTAGGGAACATTTTTAAAAAAGACTTTACCCCGGTAATTGATTCAGAAAGTCTGGAGAGGAGCTCAGCTCAATATATATATATACACACACACACACACATATATATATATAAAATTTTAATTTCCCACATGATTCTGATGGTCAGCTAGATTTTCAAACCATACATCTATACAGGCATTTTCATTTTATATATAAAGAAACAGCTTCAGAGTGATGTGAGACCTGCTCAGAGCCCTTCGTTGCCAGAATTGGAATTCAAGTTGCCTAACCCCCAATTTGTCTTTCATTACTACCTTGCTAACTAGTAGTGCATAATTGGCCCTCTCTCCTTTATGTCTCATTTATATTATTGTATATTGATAGCATTCATTGTATACATGTCTATATGTAGGCATCATTTTTTAGTATATACATAAGAAGTTAACTTTGTGATTTCTATTAATGACTTGTGTAGTTAATGTGATTTTTCTTTTTTCTTCTTCGTTTTTTCTATATGTAATTCTTACCATTCTACTCATATAACCAAAATCTACCTGAATATATTTTTCCTAAAATGTAACATTTTTTTAAATGTTCACTTTTAAGTAGATGCTGGTTTTATAAAGTGCTATGTGGACATTCTACAAAATAATGAGATGTACTCTTCAAAATTGTAAAAGTTAAGAAATGTAGAAAAGGCTAAAAAATGGTTGCAGATTAAAAGAGAATAGAGAAACATGAAAATTAAATGCAATATGTGCATCCTTGACATGACCTGAATGTGTCCCCCAGAATTCACGTGTTAGAAGCTTAATCCCCAATGCAGCAGTGTTGGGAGGTGAGGCCTTTTGGGGGGTGTTATCCTGGTATGAAAAGGGTTTGCAAGAGTGGGTTCACTGTCTCTTGCGCTTCCACGTTCTTCCATATGAGAACACAGCAAGAAGCTCATACCAGGTGCCAGCACTTTGATCTTGGATTTCCCAGCCTCCAGAACTGTGAGAAATAAATGTTTGTCCTTTATAAATTATCCAATTATAGCCATCACAAACAGACTAAGACAGTCCTGGACTGAATCCTAGATTGAAGAAAAATACATTATTGGGATAGTTGATAAATTTGAATATGGACTACATGAATATATTATTTCATATATCATGATATATCAATATTATTTTTTATTGTGATAACTATACTGTAGTTATGTAAAAGAATATCTTATATTAGAAAGGGTACACTGTAAGTTTGAAACCATAACAAAAATTACTCTCCAAAAAGTGCCCTGTATAAAAGAAGTTCATATAGAACTAGTTCACTTGATTACTGTCTCATATGTTTGCCTACGTTAAAGCTTCAAGCCAGCTTCTTTTAAAAACCTGAGTGGGAGAGGCGTACAGTAACGTTTTTCTCCTGAGTCATTTTCTTTGTAGTGACATTTCTCATTCTAAGTATTAAAGTCTAGATTCCCATTTTGAAACACAAAGACATGTTTACCAAAAATATTGTTTACTTTAGCAGTATCAAGTGTTTCCTTTGTACTGTAAGAAAAAAAGAGACCTACTGATTTTCTTTTTTTTTTTTTTTACTGTTTTATTTTATTATTAATTTTTGTTTTTACACAGGGTCTCACTTGTTACCCATGCTGGAGTGCAGTGGTGCCATCACGACTCACTGTAGCCTCGACCTCCTGGGCTCAGGCATTCCTCCACCTCAGTCTCCCAAGTAGCTAGGACTACAGGTGTGCACCACCATGCCCAGCTAAGCTAATCTTTGTTTGGTTAAGTTTTTTTATTTTTTGTAGAGATGGGATCTATTGCCCAGGCTGGTCCTCGAACGCCTGGGCTCAAGCAGTGCTCCCACCTTGACCTCCCCAAGTGCTGGGATTACAGATGTGAGCCACCACACCTGGCCTGTTTTCTTTTATTGGTTTTGATATTGCTAAAATATTCCTCATGCTGTGTTGTTATGTATGGTACCATGAATTAAGGATAGCATGTACATTTGACTTATCTGGAAACATTTTTGACTTTGTTGTTTTAATAACCAAAGCAGTCTTTACAGGTAGAGTTATTCTACGTGGTGGGGCTAGCTATCAGAAAGCATTCCAAAAAGATTAATTTTGGCAGTGTAATTCTACCAGCAAGAACATTATCCCAGCAGTGAGAATATTTATTAACTAATTATGGTATATGTCAGGTACTGTACTAGGCACTGGGGACAGAGTAACAAATAAGAGAGAAACTTCGATTTGAAGTTTCAAGGGAACTGCTGTCCTAAAAATCCCTCTGTTTAAAATTGTGTTATTGAGGCAAGTCAGAAAATAAACAAAATACATAAATACAGGTGAAATATTTGGACATATGTAGTCTGTGACAAAATAATATGTTTAAAACCTTAAACTGTTCTGTTGAGGGATATGACAGTCTTAGATTCTTTCCTTAGTTACTTAAATTTAGTTAATGACACTTTAAAGTGGCCCCAGCTTCTAAACCAGAGAATCAATGCTACCTATTCAGGGTTTGGGTAAGGGGATTTATTAGGCTTGTTACAGTGTTTGAATAGTGCTTATGTCCTCCAGCTTCTGTTGTACAACTCATAAACTCTAACAATCCTTTTGTTGTAACGTGGTTGGTCTTTTGCCTTTCAGATATACTGTGCATCATCAGTGGATTGTATACCATATTGTATTTGCTCCCACATTTAAATATTGCTTTAGACATAGTATTTTTTGATATTGAGTTGTGACTTGTTTCTTCTGCTGTTTCATAGTATACAAAGGTGACTCTGGCTTAAGGAAAAACTTTAGAGATAAGGAACTTTTACTCTTACACCACTATTCTTTCATTTTTTGACTCAGTGCTAAGTAGGAGGAAGATTCTGAGAATATTAAAATATTTCAAAGAAATATACGAATATGAAGAGAATTATACCGGAAATGTTTTCAAATATTCTAAGAAAGATTTAATACAGTAAAGCTGTAGCAAACTAGAACTTACAAGCAATGAATCATTCCAGATAGCTGAGGGTTTCTGCATTTGAATACCAATGTTTAAAAAATCTTCCCAAAGTACTAATACTGTGCTTTCTATAGTATTCTGTATATAACTTAATATTTTATTATGAAAACAAATCATTGTATTAACACTGTGATCACAACTGTGTAAAAAATTACGTATAGTTGCAACAAAGAAAAAATAAGGAAAGCATTTTTTTAGGTTAGTAGTATTACGAAGTGATACCTTTTTTCAAAATTGTTTTAAGCTATGGCGCAGTGATTTGGGAGTTTGTTTGGAATATTTTATTTGGTTATCTTTGGAATTGTTAGTATGTTAAGTTTTTATTTTTCACATTCTTTTATCAACTCTGTAGTGTTTTGTGTCCTCTGTTGACTGTCACTTCCCGGGACTGTGCTGCCTCTAACAGGAAGTCTAAATATTTCTTTAAAAGGGTCTCTTGTTTCAGGTGCCAGCCAAGTCATTATCACCATACATCATCAGCTCATTTTGCCCAGACATTAGAGCACTTAGAGATTCAAAAGTCATTTGGAACAGAGCAGAAAGGAAAACGGAGGGTATTTCTCCTTTATAGAGTTCGTGATTCCCCATTTCCTTGTTGTCTTCTGTCACCAGGAAGCCGAGCAGTTAAGACATTGTATTTTGAAGAGATGGTAAAGGAGAAAAACCCAAAATTGTGCGTAACACAGAGTTTCTTGATGGTTCTATTTTTTTTTTTCTTTTTCATTAAAGGAGTTTGGCTTTGCTTTTTTTGTTTTTCTATGACAAAAAATATTTCTGTTTACTTTAAAAGTTGTCAGTACAACACACCAAAATCATGAAAAACACAAAATTAATCTTAAGTTTAATTTGGAATACAATTGAATTTAAAAGAAAGGTGTGAATTTCAGCCCCCTTTTAATTAGCAAGTGGATGTTAACAAAAATCAATCAGGCTTTGTGACTCTAAAACAGGAATCCCTGAGTCAGATTTGTAATCCCTTCTCATTAAAATTTTAACTGTTATTCAAATAGTATCTCTAAGATATTTTGATACATACTTGAAAGCTTTACTGAAAACAACTAAAGCTCACCTGTGTCTTATTAAACATCTCAAATACTGATCTGATTCTTGATTTCTAGTCACATTTCTGTTTTACATTTTCAAAATATGTATGGACCTACTTCATATACTTGTCATTTTAAATAACCATACAGTACAGTTTTTAATGTATAACTAAAATAAATTTTGGTCATTGGTACAATGGGCTGTTTTTGCCACTATAGTTTCATTAACGTCAATCTTAAGTAAGCACAGTAATTAAGAAAGAAGTAATACTTTCACATACAGCAACAGAATTTTTATCAGAATATATTGTAACCCTCAGGTTTCTGTTTTGGGTGATACATACTGCAACATTTGAACTTTCTCCATGTCCACATTTCCTGTTCAGGGGACAGAACAGGTTTAAAATCCACTTAATGCACTCAGGATTCTCAAAAGGCAACAGATTATTTTTTCTTCAACTGTTCTGACTTTTATTGTTGTTGGATTTCTTTCTTGGAATAGATGGGGAAAAAAAGAATCAAGTGATGATTCATGGAATTGAGCCAATGTTGGAAACGCCTCTGCAGTGGCTGAGTGAACATCTGAGCTACCCGGATAATTTTCTTCATATTAGTATCATCCCGCAGCCAACAGATTGAAGGATCAACTGTTTGCCTGAATGGAATCATCCTTAAATGGAATTTATCAGAGCATGTCACCCTTTTGCTTCAATCAGGTTTGGTGGAGGCAACCTGACCAGAAACACTTTGCTGCTGCAAGCCAAACAGGAAAAAGATTCCATGTCAGATAAGGCCATTGGGCTGGTCTTACTTTGCATCACCTCTGCTTTCCTCCACTGCCATCATTAAACCTCAGCTGTGACATGAAAGACTTACCGGACCACTGCAAGTCTTCTGTAAAATATAATGAAGCTGAAACCTTTGGCCTAAGAAGAAAATGGAAATATGTGCCACTCGATTTGTATTTCTGATTAACAAATAAACAGGGGTATTTCCTAAGGTGACCATGGTTGAACTTTAGCTCATGAAAGTGGAAACATTGGTTTAATTTTCAAGAGAATTAAGAAAGTAAAAGAGAAATTCTGTTATCAATAACTTGCAAGTAATTTTTTGTAAAAGATTGAATTACAGTAAACCCATCTTTCCTTAACGAAAATTTCCTATGTTTACAGTCTGTCTATTGGTATGCAATCTTGTAACTTTGATAATGAACAGTGAGAGATTTTTAAATAAAGCCTCTAAATATGTTTTGTCATTTAATAACATACAGTTTTGTCACTTTTCAAGTACTTTCTGACTCACATACACTAGATCACTTTTTACTCTGTGTTACCATTTTGACTGGTCGCCATTGGCATGGGGTGGATATAGGGCATAGGATCACTTGTCTCAGGATCTGTCATAGAATTTCTTCCTGCCAATTAAAAAACCTGTGTTCTTTACACACTACACTTATAAATCTTGTAACTGTTCATCTTTGCTGTTTTATCACTGTAAGCCTGTCAAACCATAGTATCCTAAAGCATCTGTATATAGTAATTGTGCATTTTTGGAAAAACCCATTCCTTCCAAGCTAGTGTTTTTCATTGGCTCCAGGTCTGTGCCAATGAAAAACTGTGGTCCCCTGGTAGTCAGTCTTTTGAAGTTTAAAGATTACCTGTCTCCTGACTGCAGTACCTTTTCTTTAATTTTTGCCAAAAATGTCCAGAGGTTACTGGAGTTCTTATTCAATATAAGGAAAGTTTGCTGCACTTTATTACCAAGCCTCTGGGATTTTACCAATCAAACATATTTGTGCATTACATTTCGTTTCTTGTGAGCTAGCTTGCTGTCCATATTGAATGTTGACCCATATGAATATGCTAAAAGACTTACAGTAGCAGACACGATCATGGTTTTAGATCCCATAATAAAAATGAATGTTTTTCTTATAAAAAATTATATGAATGCTGAAGCGAGATTCTACTATTGTTCATTGCTTCCTTTTCTTTTTCCTTTTGTGATTTTCACTGATTAATAGCACATTTCTAAACAAAATTGGATAAAGTTAGTCAAAGACCAGATATTCTGGAATGGAAATTGTAAAGCTTAATCAAAAAGAATAACCAGTACCGAATACAATCTCAGAAAATTAGAAGCAAGTAGAAAACAATTGGTTGATGTAAACGAAAGTGCCATTTTAGTAAAGGCAGGAAAAAAATAGCAATATTTGAGTTATGTAAGGATAAAAAATCCACTGACTTGTATTTTTGCACAAGAGGCTGGTCTGAATATGATTGTTCACATTAAGAGTGTTTATTCGTCGGTTCGGTTTGGGGATTTTCCCCCTTGATGTTTTGACAGATTGAAGTGAGCTTCAGTGAGTGAAAGGATCAGAATGCAGGGAACACTAAGCTGTGATGAAGAAAGTGTGGTAAGAATGGAAAGCCAGAGTAGTTTTATACAGACAAGACCAGTATCAGGCCTTTGCAGTAGGCTTGAGTGACCTTCTGATCTAGATTTGAAAGTAAATAATTTTATCAAGCCATTGCCCATTTTTACTTCCTCATTCATTATTGTACCAGCATCATAACTTTATTACTCTAATCCCAGGTAAGTCAAGCCTACATAATGCCCCAGAGGAAGAGTAAAACCAGAAATTCATGCTGGCTTAAATAATCTATTTTTGTTTCTTTTTATTTGAATATTTAAATTTTATCGTTTATTAAAAAATTAAATAAATGTTGTGTCCGTCTTTATTTAAAACAAGTTACCTGTTGGTAAAATCATTAAAATTTCCTTAGTCACAAACTGTCATAAAAGTTTCTTGGAGAAATAGAAAGGATGGAGGGATATAGAAGAGAATATAAAAGAAAATTGGAGAAGACCCCCAATATCTTTATTTGACTAATAGTGAATAGTGACCTCCTAGGAAAATAGAAATATGTTTTTAAATATTGGCATTGTTAACTAGGAAGGAATAAGTTCCGATTAAATCATTGTCCTTTATAAATGATGTTGATTTTCATTTGGATGACCTAAATTCTGATTATGGATAGAGTTGAATTGATAAGCACCAAGATTTTCTTACAGATTTAGGGACCCGAAGTAACTTGTTTGTAATTTAAGTTGACCTATCAGTCTTTATAGGATGATGAGGTGTAAACCGTATTCCAATCTGAGTGTGAGGTGAATTCATTTAGTGTACTAGTCTTGTTACATTTATCACTGGAAACAAGCTAGGAGTTGATCGTTTTCTGAGAAAACTATATATAAGCTTTGACATTGTGTGACTGTAGTTTTTAATGGTTATCCTTCTAGAGTATTTTTTTAATAGACTACTTGAGATAACCTTTTCTTCAGTTTTTAGAAATTTGGTTTATGTGTGCTGGGCGCGGTGGCTCACGCCTGTAATCCCAGCACTTTGGGAGG
>NW_012105377.1:381054-395755 GCF_000951045.1 Mandrillus leucophaeus
GTGCCACATTTTCTTAATCCAGTCTGTCATTGATGGACATTTGGGTTGGTTCCAAGTCTTTGCTATTGTGAATAGTGCCGCAATAAACATACGTGTGCATGTGTCTTTATAGCAGCATGATTTATAATCCTTTGGGTATATACCCAGTAATGGGATGGCTGGGTCAAATGGTACTTCTAGTTCTAGATCTTTGAGGAATCACCACACTGTCTTCCACAATGGCTGAACTAGTTTACAGTCCTACCAACAGTGTAAAAGTGTTCCTATTTCTGCATATCCTCTCCAGCACCTGTAGTTTCCTGACTTTTTAATGATTGCCATTCTAACTGGTGTGAGATGGTATCTCATTGTTTTGATTTGCATTTCTCTGATGGCTACTGATGAGCATTTTTTCATGTGTCTGTTGGCTGCATAAATGTCTTCTTTTGATTTTCAAGTGCAAAATCATTTTTATTAACTGTGTTACTCTATTAGAATGATAAACAGTGAGATAAAGACAAATCTGAAGATTGAGGGATGTCAGAGCACTTTGATGTATAAGTTGACTCCTATGAAAGTGTTTAGTTTGGCTTTCCCTGTGTAGCTTTCTTACCTCCACATCTCAAGGATAAATAAAGTACAAGCAGGCATTTTCCATTTTTTCCCCCAGTTCTCAGTGGAGTATATAGCACACAGTTGGTGTTTAGCCAGTGTGTATAAGAAGAAGGATTACTTAATAACTTTATAATCAGTGTTATATTTTTCTGGTAAGAATACCAGCCATAAAAATAGAACCTTGTCATTTAGAAATCAGTATACATACAAAGTGTACTTGGTTTGGCCTGGCATTAGTGATGAAGACTTGCTTACTCAAATCGACTACTTTCAGTAGGAACCACTGTGGACCAGACCCTTGCGTCAGTCCACATTCATTTTAGTTGCAGTATAGACCGCAGCACATATCTTCTGTTTCAACATCACTCTAATTTAAGCAGCCCCTAAAGCTGGAGCTATTCTCACCAAGCATCTGGAGGTATTTGTTAATTCTGACCTTTTCATAAATGAGTGATTTGTGTCTTGCTTTTGCTTAGAACTTTACTTCTGAAAATAAGAGCTATTTAATTCAACATTTCCCAAACTTTCTTGACCATAGAGTTTTTTTTCTTTCCTAGTATCACAACATCCTATTGAACTCTAGCATGGGAAATAGTGCATTAAATCATTAACTCCTAATGACCTAGATTTTATAGCATAAATCTTACTTTTCCCTTTCTGACAACTCTTTAGCTATTTGAAAGAAGCTCTCAAGCATCTGACTCATCTCCAAACAAAATAGCTCTAGCCTGTTCATTCCTTCCTCCAAATATCTCCCATTTTGTCAGTGTCACTCTTGAAATTCATCTACCAAGTATATACTGTATACTGAGTAATACATGTCAAGTCATGTGCTGTCGGCAGGGGATGGAGTAGTTTAGGTTTTCATAATGCCAATATTGGGTGTATAGTCTGGCTGCTCCGTTGTGCCATAATCTGACAGATCACATCCAGAGTAAGATTTAGTGAAAGGGCTGGGAATTAACTATAAGTTCTGTTTACGAAACATCCATCCAAATATAAAAACTCAGGCAAATTGCCAACGGATTGGAGAAAACCTCAATTCATAGGTATGAGAGTAAGTAGGAATTCAAGGGGTATATTTGCTCTTAGGGAGTCACCATAAAACTAGCCAAGAGAGCCATGGAGCTGAAATACGGTATTCTGTTATCAGTCATCAAGATCCCCAGATAGAATGTGGCTGAGGTCAAGCAGAGAGGGACTGGCTTCACAGATGGGTAGTTTTCTGTGGTACTGGCACATAGAGAAGGTATTTCTGATCTCTAGCTGTACTTTTTCGGGACTTGATGACTTTGTCTTTTTGTGTTGCCTAGTGCATATTTTCCAAGTAAGGTATATTATCGAATGCTCACTTCTGTAAGGTGGGTTTTGATATTCTTGTTACTCAAAACTGTTAGTTTTTAGCTTTCTTTTACAAAGACAGTCACTCATTGACCTAGAAACTATCTGACCCCAACGATTTTGTAAAAGCCAAGGGAAATTTGTCATCTCCTGACTACCAGGCTTTTTCTGCATATGCCATCTCAACCATGTCTTGCTGAAGAGTTTGGTCATGCTCACTACCTGTATTTCCATGACTCCTTTTGTCATTGTTTTGAAATTCATTATAATGTAATACGAAATGTCAACTTATCCTGATGCTGATATTAAGTGAAGTATGACAGAGAAAGTTATTGATGACATCTGAAGGTATCACCAGGTCTTGGAGCCAGCTTTAAAAAGTGAGGGAGCAAATCAGGTAAAAACTAAGTAATTTTTGTAAATTTTGTTTTTTGTTTATTTACTTTTTTTGAGACAGAGTCTTGCACTGTCGCCCAGCCTGGAGTGCAGTTACTGCAATCTCCACCTCCCTGCAATCTCCACCTCCCTGGTTCAAGTGATTCTCCTGCCTCAGCCTCCCTAATAGCTGGGATTACAGGTGCCCACCACCACATCCAGCTAATTTTTTTTTGTATTTTCAGTAGAGACAGGGTTTCACCATGTTGACCAGGCTAGTCTTGAACTCCTGACCTTGTGATCTACCCACCTCGACCTCCCAAAGTGCTGGGATTACAGGCATGAACCATGGCACCTGGCCAAAACTGAGTAATTTGTGGACTGGATAGTGCATGCGATATTGGAGTGAAAAAAATAGAAATGCCAGATGAGTTGCGAGTGTCAGTAATCCAACTCAGATATACAGTGGACATCTTTCATTATGGGCAGAACATTTAGAACATCTCAATAAAGCCAGCTCTAACTGCTAATTCTATGTTAGGCATATTCTCCTAGATTTTATAGAATTCCACATGATTCATTTGTTCATTCAAACATTTGTTGAGCAAATAGAGTACTGGAAGTTCTAGAAAGAACAAGACATGGTCTCTTGACCTTAAGGGACCTTCTCTTCTTAGAGAAGACAAAAGTAACTGTACAACATAATACTTGGAAATTGCAATGAGAAAGGCACAAATAAAGCACTGTGAGGAAATAGAGCCGACAGACCTGTTTGCTTTGAGTTAACTTAGATGATACCTTTCTTGGCCTCTCAGCAGCATTTGACACTTTATCACACCTTGTTTCACTCTTGAAACACTTTCTTCAATGGGCACCACACCCTTCTGGTTTTCCTCCTAACTCAGCACCTTTCTCAGTTTCCTTTGATTCTTCTCTACTTTAACTCCTAATATTGAAATATCTCAGGGCTCAGCCTTTGGTTCCGTTTCTGTAGCTACACTCAGCATATGAGCACATCCCATGGTTTTTAACACCATCTATGTGTTAACTCCAGTATTTACCTCTCTCCTGAGCTCCAAACTTAATACACAACCATCTACTTGTCATCTATCCCAGATATGTAATAGTTCACCTTTTCTGAGTGGGGGTGGGAGGTCAAAGTAGAACTCTTGATTTTCCTCCGAACCTATACCTCTCCCTTTCTCTTCCATCTGAATAAATGCGACCTAGTCACTCGGTCCCAAAATGTAGGAGTCCTAATTTAATTTCCCTTCTTTTCTCACGTATACCATAGCCATCAGTGAGTCCTGATGAACCTACCTTAAAATATACTCTGAACCTATCTACTGACCACCTTCACTGCTACTATGTAAGTCTAAGCAACCAACCATCATCTCTCACCTGGACTACTACAGTAGCCTCTTATCTGGCTTCCCTGCTTCTGTTCTGCTCCCCTTCAGTCTTCAAAGTATAGTGTGTTTCTTCAAGTGACATCGTGGCAGTTCCTTGATCAAAACATTGCAGCATCTTTCCATCCCACCCAGAATGTATCTAAGCTCCTTACCAAGTTCTGCTTCATCTGATCTCTGCATCTGACATCTGTCACGCTGCCTTGGCTACTTTAGTATATCTACACTGGCCTTGCCCATCTTATCCCTTGAATATGTCAAGATCATTCTCCCTCCAGGGACTCTGCACCTGATGTCATCTCTACCTGGAACTTTGTTTGCCTGACTTGTCTCCTCCATCTGTGTATCTGCTTATGTGTCACCCTTTCTTAGAGGCCTTTCCTGACCACCTGATCTAAAATTATACCCCAAGCCCACTTCCAGACCCGTCTCACTCTATCACTTTATATTTCTTCATCACGTTCTATCTCCTCTTCATAGTATATCTCACTCTGAGATTATGTATTTATTTGTTCATGGCTCTATAGTTAACAGTTATTGAATGTTTACAATGTCCCACACACTGTTCTAGGTGCTTTTCGAATATTAACTCATTTAATTTCAGAGCTATATGATATCATCACTAATATTGTCCCCACAGGGAAACTGAGATACAGGACAAGGAACTTTCTCAGCATCATGATAGAGTTGGATTGAAACCTAGCAGAACGGGTCCAGAGACCACACTCTTACCCACTTCCTGAATTGCCTTGCCATATTTTTGACCTCACAACAGACAAGTTTGAGGGCAGGAACAACTTCTCTTTATCCCCACACTTCTGGCATATCA
This sequence comes from Mandrillus leucophaeus, assembly GCF_000951045.1. NCBI lineage: Eukaryota > Metazoa > Chordata > Mammalia > Primates > Cercopithecidae > Mandrillus > Mandrillus leucophaeus. The sequence continues at coordinate 385,603 of NW_012105377.1, forward strand.
CAGGGGGTTATTAAGTATTTATCGAATTAATACGTTTTGATAACATTTGAGTAGGTTAGGAAAAGCTTCATTGAAGAAGTGGCTTTTGAGTTAGAACTTGATCAAGGGTAAAATTGGGGAAAGTGGGAAGAAAAGTGTGTGATGAGCTAGATGGAACCACAGGAACAAAAACTCAGAGGGATGGTTGTACAATTGGGCTGCACCTAAGTCACTTGTAGGAGACGGCAAGATACAACGGGAAAGGTATATTCTGACAGGATTATGAAAAGCCTTGAGCATCAGGCTAGGGAGATGAGATTTTATTTGAGGTGCAATAAGAGCCACTGAATATTCTTAGTAGCTAGATCATGTGCTCACAGCAACCTTTTAAGATGCTGACTCTGGTGGCAGTGTGCAAGGAGGTTTAGGGTTAAGTCTGTTCTAAACCTGGGAGAACAATGACAAAGCTACTGTGATTTGCTGAGCCAGTGGTTTTCCAGCCTTTTTTCGGCAGGAAAATCTTCAATAAAACCTTGCCCAAATGTCCAGTAGGTCAAAGAGGAGCTTCTCTGGTTGAAGCAGGGTGGCTGGCCCAGAAGCTGACCTGCCAGCACCCCCTTCCCTATTAATGCCAGCTTTTTGGGCACCTGTTCAGGATCTCTGTGCTCCTCAGACAACTGATTGAATAACTCTTGCCTGGCCCTGTTGATAATAAAGTCTGATGACCCAAAGCAATAGTGTCAAGAGTTGAAAGCGACATTGAAGAGAAAATAGAGGAAGAATCAACTGAACAATATGGGAGACCTGGAGGGAAGAAGTCAGTGGTGATGAAAACTCTTACGAAATGGGAGATCAGTTACCCACAAAAGAATTTAGTTGGGAAAAACAGATGATGTGTTTAGTTTTGAACCAGGATTAAGTACTCAGACTTGAGGTGTGAAGACAGACAGGGGTTCTCAATGTTGCCTACCCTTCCCGATCACCTGTGGAGCTGTTATCAAAACTACACATTCCTGTACCCCACCCCCTCTCCTGCAGTTGGTTGAATCAGTTTGGGCAGGCACCAGGTCTCAAGATTTGTGTAACACTTCACTAGTGATTCTGATTTGCACTACTAAAACGTTGTGGGCATAGAATCATCAGTGAGCATTGTCAATGTGAGGCTGCGGCTCCTGAGATCAGGGCTGGAAATCATCACCCACCTGGAAGGGAGGGTTGGAGCCAAGAGTTTGGCATGGAATTGAATCAGTCACGCTTGCCAATAGCTTTCACATCTTTCCACCTCTCCCCATCCTCACTGCAGATTCATTCAAGCCACTAACGTCTCTTCCCTGTTACAGTGGCCTCAGAACTACAGTCCCTATGCCCCTTTACTTCCTTTCTCCTTCTGGCAGCCAGAAAGATAATTTACAAATTCAACTTAGGTCCACTTTTTCTTCTTCTTTTTTTTTTTTTTTTTTTTTTAGATGGAATCTCAGTCTGTCGCCAGGCTGGGATGCAGTGGCACTATCTTGGCTGCAAGCTCCGCCTCCCAGGTTCAAGCAATTCTCTTGCCTCAGCCTCATGAGTAGCTGGGACTACAGGCATGCGCCACCACACCCGGCTAATTTTTGTATTTTTAGTAGGGACGGGGTTTCACCATGTTGGTCAGAATGGTCACGATCTCTTGACCTTGTGATCCACCCGCCTCAACCTTCCAAAATGCTGGGATTACAGGCACGAGCCACCGCACCCAGCCCAGGTCCACTTTTCTCTGCTGTTTGAAATCTTTAGATGGATTCCTTTTGACTTTAGGATGAAATCCAAAATCCTTACCACGATAAAAACTTTGTGAGCTCTGGATCCTCCCCACTAGATGTTTTTTTTCTCCAATTCTCTTCCTCTTCTTCATGATCCAGCATACTACGCCTCTTTCAGAGTGTCAAACACAATACTGTCCCTGGTTTCAAACTTTTGCCTCTACTGATTCCTCCCTTGCATGTCTCCCCTCTCTACTTCCTTTTGCTTACTAATTTCTAATCATTATTTTCCTCAATTCCTCTGGACTTTCCAACTGGCCAGCCCCTTCCTGGTAGGGTTGCCACAACATAGCAGATAAAAATACGAGACACCCAGGTGAAGCTGAATTTCAGATAAACTAGAAGTAACTTTTTAGTGTAAGTATATCCTAGGCAATATTTGGTACATATTCATACTAAAAAGAATTTGTTGTTTTTCTGAAATTTAGCTTCAACTGAGTATTCTGTATTTTCTCTGGAAACCCTACTTCCTGAGCTACATTTGGTTAGAACCAGATTTGAGCTAGAATGACCTCGCTCCCCTAGCTGATTCCCATTTGTATTAATTGCCCCATATCTGTGTTTTCTGGTATGCTGTACGTTCTGTGAGGACAGGGACTGGGTCTGCTGTGTTCACCAATACTTAACACAGTGCAACGGCATGTCACAAGCCTTTATTAGATGAGTGAACACGATGAGAGGCTCGGAGTTCCAGTGAAAGGCCAGGGCTGAAGATTCTGTCTGGGAAGTTTTCTGCCTGGAGGTGACCTTTGAAGTGGGAGGGGTAGCACATAACAAAAGTATAGGGTAGAAAGAGAAGAGGAGCCCTTGGGCTGACCTGAGGGGACCACCTATGCTTGGGCGACAGAAAGAGGAAGAAGGGGAGATCTTTGAGACAATCATGCTAAAGAGAGAATTCACAAACTACAAGGGAATCTAGGGAAATAATAGACCAGGTCTTTGGATTTGGCAGTTTGGGACCTTCAAGAGAAGTGTTCTGAGTCTGCTAGCTGTCTAGAAATGTAGTAATGGGACAAAAAAAGATAAGACTGTAGCCCAGCTGTTAACATAGTGGAGAGAAGGGAGACCTGCCTCAGTGTGTTGGTGAAAGGGAAGGGATCAGTGGACAGAGAGGGTGATTGTTTTGGGGAAAGGAGTCATGGACGGTCTGGGAAGAAGTAGAGAAGATGGATTAAGGAAAGAAGCTGAGGCAGGTGAATCACTTGAGGTCAAGAGTTCAAGACCAGCATGGCCAACATGGCAAAACCTTGTCTCTACTACAAATAAAAAAATTAGCTGGGCATGGTGGCAGGCGCCTGTAATCCTAACTTCTTGGGAGGCTGAGGCAGGAGAATCGCTTGAACCTGGGAGGCAGAGGTTGCAGTGAGCCAAGATCACGGCATTTCACTCCAGCCTGGGCAATAAGAGTGAAACTCCATCTCAAAAAACAAGAAGAAAGAAAAAAAAAGAAAAGAGGAAGAATGTTTCACAAGTAAGAAGGAGGATGTAAACAATGATTATTCCAGTCATTCTTAATAAGTTGGTGTCAAAAAAATCACACCGTTCTTATTACTAAAGATTATATACAGGGTTCACTAAGAATATAACCCGAATTTGAACATAGTAAAGGTTTCTTAGCCTGCAGATTCTCAAACTTTTTTTTGAGATGGAGTCTCGCTCTGTCGCCAGGCTGGAGTGCAGTGGCACAATCTCAGCTCACTGCAATCATCCGCGATCTCAGCTCTCAGCTCACTGCAGTCTCCGCCTCCCGGGTTCAAGCAATTCTCCTGCCTCAGCCTCCCGAGTAGCTGGGATTAACAGGCGTGTGTCACCACACCCAGCTAATTTTTTTTTGTATTTTTAGTAGAGACAGGGCTTCCCCATATTGGCCAGGCTGGTCTCGATCTGCTGACCTCGTGATCTGCCCTGCCTCCACCTCCCAAAGTGCTGGGATTACAGGTGTGAGCCACAGCACCCGGCCTGAGATTCTCAAGCCTTAGCAGACATTGGAATTAGCACTTGCAAGATTTTGATTAATTAGGTGGGTCAGGGCCTAAAATCATTTCGTAAAAACACCCAAGCTGCGGGTCTTCGATTTTTTTCATTCTTACATCCATTAAGCTTTTTTTTTTTTCTTTTTTTTTTTTATGATTATACTTTAAGTTCCAGGGTACATGTGGACAACGTGCAGGTTTGTTACATGTATATACATGTGCCATGTTGGTGTGCTGCACCCATTAACTCATCATTTACATTAGGTATATCTCCTAATGCTATCCCTCCCCCCTACCCCCTCCCCACAATAGGCCCCGGTGTGTGATGCTCCCCTTCCTGCGTCCAAGTGATCTCACTGTTCAATTCCCACCTATGAGTGAGCCATTAAGCTTTTTTTTTTCCCCCCTCCTCTTTAAAATGGCAACTGAATATAAATATTTTACATTTGGCTTAACCTTGTAGTGAAATCTATAAGAAAAATTGAACATCTTTTCTCCTGAAGTTAGATGAAATGTGATCAAAATACATCTCACAAACACTATGTGAGCCAGGTGCAGTGGTGCATGCCTGCAGTCCCAAATACTCTGGAGGCCGAGGTGGGAGGATCCCTTAAGCCCAAGAGTTCGAGATGAGCCTGGGCAACGTAGCAAGACCCTGTCTCTAAAAAGTTAAAATTAAAAATGTTTAATGTTTATCCCAAGCATTCATTCCCTCAATACTAAGCAAGAAGGAGTTTTCTTTGGAATTTGAAACTGTATTGTGCAAGAAAATAGAAAACTGCTTAAACGCATAATGTGATATTGATGAAATACTTATCTGTAGTTAATTACTAATCAGCTATTTGAGAGATCTATTGTCTGTTGATTCAAAAGGAATTTTAAAAAGAAATTCTTAAAATATTTTCTGGGTATTAGTATGATTCATTACTAATGGTTTGGAGGTGATTTTAAAATGTTTACATTAAACAGAGTAATGTTTAACAGAAAAGCACCATATAGTCACATGTCAGTTAACGAGGATATGTTCTGAGAAATGCATCATGAGGGAATTTCGTCGTGTGAGCATCATAGAACGAAGATACACAAACATACACGGTATAACCTACTACACACCTGAGATACATGGTTTAGCCTATGGCTTTTAGGCTACAAACCTGTGCAGCATGTTACTGGACTGAATATTGTAGGCAATGGTAACACAATGGTAAGCATTTTTGTATCTAAACATAGAAAGGTACAGTAAAAATATAGTAGTTTAATCTTATGGGATTGCTGTCATACATGAAGTTTGTCATTGACCCAAATGTTATTATGTAGCCTGTGACTGTGTTATGCAAGTGTGCTATTTACACCATAACTGTAGGACTTATTTCTTTAATGAATTCCTAGTTTAGAATTTATTAATCATGATTTCAGTCTTATCAGCGCATTTCTGGCGCTTCATCTAAAACCTCATTTGAAGACAATATTAAAACGAGCTCTTCACAGGCTCATTGGCCTACCCATCAAACCATGTGCTAGATCTCACAGAAAGCAAAAGCCTCAAAGAGGATTCAAGCATAAATCAAAAGAAAGAGTTTCTTGTAACTTGTAGCCAAAATTCAAAGTTTTCTTCCTTTGGAATCATTCTTTTTAATTTATGTTTTAGTTTCAAATAGGTAGTACATGTACAAAATTCAAAAGTGAAAGCCTCTCTCTCTCTGCCTCCATCCTGTCCCTTCTTCACAGAACTCCCTTGCGTTAACCAGTTTCTTGTATATTTTTCAGAGAGCCGCTAAGCATTGTGACATGTGTTTATGCATGTGCGCATGTGCACACACAAGAGAGTGACATACTATACTCACTGTCCTAGAATTTCTTTTTTTCACTTTGTGTATTTTAGATATTATTTCATATTGGTACACATAATCTACCCTGTTATTGCTGATAGCTGCATAACTGGCCATGGGTCTTCAAAATTTTTCCACCAGTTGAATATTTTTCATCAAGTTATATGTAAGCGAATATGTTTAGCATTTAGGACCATTAAGGAGGAATGTCTGGATGCCTGCAGGGCAATTCAGTGTCCCTCTAACCTGTCTCCTTACATTTCCAGAGACCGTCTGGAAAGCTTCGAAGCCTCTACTAACGCCATCCCACGGTGCTGAGTCCCTGCTGGGTTTCACAAAACACTAGACAGAGCTGGGAGAGGATGCTGTCCACTTCTGCTTGGCAGCAGACCCTCCCATTAACACCATCAAGAAACGCTTCAGGGAACGAAGTTTATGTCCTAGGACTTTCATACCTGTAGTTGAACATTAGAGCCATTCAAACCAATGCTAACATTTGCATGCTTTCTAATGATGCAAACGTAATTACTATGTACAAAAATACAAATCCAGCAGGCATCTGAGAGGCCTAATATAACAAAAAATGGCTCTGAGGTTCAAGTGGGGCTTCCAGGAGGCATTCCTTATCCATTTATCCAGTCACTCATCTAGTCAACACATATTTTTAAACATTTACTATGTTCCAGGTACAGTTCTAGGTACTAGAGATATGATGATTAAAGATAGACAAGGTTCCTGCCTTCGTGGAGCTTACATTCAGTGGGGAATATCAGACTCCACCTTACAAAACCAGTTAGTCTGTCTCTTTCTCATTCTTGTCATCACTTTCTCTCATACTTCTTTCTCTCTCTCTGTCTCTCTGCCCACCCTCTGCCCCCACAACGTGTAAAACCCTGTGCTTTACTCATGATTTTCACCACCCAAGATGCCATTCCTTGTCTAAATTCATCTATGCATCTTCCAAGTGTTTTTAAGTATCTTTGTGTCCAGCAGGATTTGTAGTGCTTTGTGAGTGTTCCATAAGACCAACTGAATGAAGGTCCTGCTCTTGTTAACAAGGCTCAACTTATTTTAAGTGAATGTTTTTTTTGTTTGTTTGTTTGTTTGTTTGTTTGTTTGGTGAGATAGGGTCTCGCTTTGTCACCCAGGCTGGAGTGCAGTAGCGCAAACACAGCTCATTGCAGCCTCAACCTCCTGGGCTCAGGAGAACCTTGCACCTCAGCCTCCCGAATAGCTGAGACTGCAGGTGTGCACCAACATGCCTGGCTAATTGTTTTTCCATTTTTCTTAGAGATGGGGTCTTGCCATGTTGCTCAGGCTGGTCTCAAACTCCTAGGCTTAAGCGATCTTCCCACTTTGTTCCCCTGTGGTGCTGGGATTACAGGCATGAGACATTGCACCTGGTGAAACTTTTAATTTTGAAACAGTTTTATAGTCAGAGAAAAGTTTCAAAGCTAGTAAAAGAGTTCCCACATGCCTCTTACCCAGCTCTCCCTTTTGCTAGAATCTAACAGTACATTTCTCACAATTAATGCACTAGTACTGATACATTATTAATAACTAAAGTCCATATTTTATTCTGATTTCCTTAGTTTCTCCACTAATTTCCTTTTTCTGTCGAGAGTTCCATCTAGGACACCACGTTGTGTGTAGTTGTCATGTCTTCTTAATCTCCCTGTTCTGTGACAATTTCTAGTTATTTTTAATGGAGCTTTGACAGATGTGAGATGTCAGGTATTTTGTAGAATGCCCTTCTATTTGAGTTTGATGCTTGTTTCATGTCACACTGGGTTTATGGGTTACTGGGAGGAAGACCACAGAGATGAAATGCCCTGCTCACCACATCACGTTGGCAGGACATGCTATCACATGACATCACTGGGGAAGTCCACCTTGACCTCCTGGCCAAGGTTCTGTTTGCCAGGTTTCCCCACTCTTTCCCCACTCCACTGTTTAGAAGGAATCGCTAAGTGCAGTACTTCCTCCCCTCAAGAGGGCAGGGTGGGATGAGGAGAATAAGCTATATCTCCTTGAGGGTAGTAAAGGTTGTGTATCCCTTATCCAAAATGCTTAGGACTAGAAGTGCTTCAGACTTCAGATTTGTTCAGATTTTGGAATATTTGCACATACATGACGAGATATCTTGGGGCTGGGACCCAAGTCTAAACCCAAAATTCATTTATGTTTTATGTACACCTTATACACATAGCCTGACAGTAATTTTATACAGTATTTTACATAATTTTGTGAATGAAAAAAAGTTTCGACTGCATTTGACTGTGACTTGTCACGAGGTCAGGTGTGGAATTTTCCATTTGTGATACCATGTTGGCACTCAAAAAGTTTCAGATTTGGCAGCATTTTGGATTTTGGGTTTTCAGATTAGGGATATGCAATCTGTATCTGCATTAATTATTTGAAATTCTTCTGTAAAGAAGATTTATCTCTTCCATTATTTAGAAAACCATTTGTTTATGTCAGTATTAACTTTCATGAATAATGTTTGGGGTTATAATCTGATTGTAAGTTGTTTATTTGTTGCTCAGATTGTTCTGGCTTTGGCCATTGGGAGCTTTCAGCTTGGCTCCTGTGCCTTTCACATGCCCCCTTCCTTTTGTTTTCTGAGCACTTCCTTACTGTCTAGCACTACTTGTATATTTCTTGCTCCAGCCTTAGAATTGGCCATTTCTCCAAGAGACTGATTCCTTTTACTTGGAAGTCTTCTTTTTAAATCCACGCCTCAGCATCACATACCCACTCACTAACTCAGTCAGTCAGTGAATATTTATGTCCTACTCTGATGCTAATTATTGAACCCATGCTGGGTATACAATGAGGAACAAAGCTGATAAAGTCCCTGCCTTCAAAAGCCAACCATGTGAGGTAGACAAAGAGCAAATTCAACAATGAAATATTTCATTACAACTCTAATACATTCACTAAAGAGAAAGGACAAGGGGCTGAGAATAAAAATAACCCCAGTCAGGCGCCTGGTTTAGATCAGGTGGTTGGAGAAAGCCCCTGTAAGTGGCTGACATTTCGGTAGAAAGCTGAAAGATGAGAAAGAACCAGCCATTTGAAGAACAGAGGAAGGAGTGTTCTCAAATTGCAGTCAGTGGGTCATGACTAGCTTTTTTAAAAAAAAGGAATAGAAAATATCAGAAGTATTATAAAACACTTTTTCCTTTTATGTATAGGTATGTGTTGATGTATTTACTGGTACATTATATAAAATGTATTAATGGGAATTATGGCCCCCAAAAGTTTGAAAGCTACTGTTTTAGGCAGAAATAAAAGCAGATTGAAAGCTCTGAAAAGCAAATAACCTTACACATGCTTAAGGATCTGAAAGGAGGCGCTTGTGAGGTATGAACATGGGATGTGAGAAGAGACCAAAGACACAGGAGGCACGCGGCTGCCCAGCAGGGCTAGGAGGATGCAGGGTGTTCACTTAAGGAGTGATGGGAAGCCGTTTAACAAGGAAGTGGTGATGGTTTGAAAAGACCTTTTAGGCTACAAAGTGGAGAATGGGGGAGACAGGAAAAGAGGAAGCAGAGAGCATTCAGTAGGAAGGCACTTACGTTGGTCCAAGCAAGAAGAGTCCCTAGAATGTGCAGCTCACATCCCATTGTCAGTCTGGGTCTCCCAGCCACTGGAACAATGTGGGGAACACTGCAGACCTTCAACATACACACTGATGGAGTGAGTAAGTTACACGATTCTAGTAAACAGAGAGAGAAATGGATGAGTTAAGATACATTTGGAAAATGGCCTCGCTGATAGAGTATGGGGGAAATGGAGAGGGAAACAGGGACCCCCTTTACACATCTAGCCCCGCCATACTTATTGATGTTTTCTTTCTCACATCGGACTGCAGAGGGTAGTTAACGGGGCTCTTTCAACTCCTTAGGCTGTGTTTCCACCTCGGTGCTTAGTCATATTGGCCAGAAGTGGAAATAACAGAATTTTCCTAGAGAAACTGAGATTGAGTAGAATCGCAAAAACCAGTTTTTATTACAAATTCTCAATCCTATATGACTTTATACTCTTTGATGCCAAATCTCTGAACCTTTGGGAGAGTCAACCAGCAGCAAATAGGGATCTTCAGAGTGGTTCCAACACTTTTGGGATTCAGCCTTCTGATAGAGAGCTGGTGAGGTAATAGTGTATGTATTCTATTAAATATATATTGTGTGAGGCTGGGCGCAGTGGTGCACACCTGTAATCTCAGCACTTTGGGAGGCCAAGGCAGACATTGCTTGCCTGGAGTTTGAGACCAGCCTGGGCAACATGGTGAGACCCTGTCTCAACCACAAAATACAACAATTAGCTGGGTGTAGTGGTGCAGGCCTGTAGTCCCAGCTACTTGGGAAGCTGAGGGGGGAGGATCACTGGAGTTCGGGAGGTCGAGGCTGCAGTGAGCCGTGATCGCGCCATTGCACTCCAGCCTGGGCGGCAGAGGGAGACCCTGTATCAAAAACAAACAAAAATATATTGTGGCCAAACCCTTTCTTGGCCCTGCTTTTCTTGTCAGGCTGATGCTGGCATCTGTAGCTGGCTGCCCGTGCTCCTG